>NC_142338.1:7763500-8115500 GCF_054954075.1 Amborella trichopoda
TAATTTAATGCACCATGGGAATTATCCCACATCCAACAGCGAGCTTTAGTTTCGCTTCTATAAATTACTTTGTTAGTTCCTAAAGGTTTGCGTGTGTGCCCGAGGTTGCCATCCACGGGCGGTCGGTGCGTAACTGTAGTCTTCCACTTGTAAACAAATAGAAAATCAGTATTTTGCCACGTGTTAGCTAGCTTTTTTCCCGGTTTTACACTGGAATCGGCTCGCTTTTTTCCCGATTTTACACTAGAATCGGCACGGGGTAACGAAGAGTAGCAATTTTCTTGGTTTTACACTGGAAACGGCACAGGATACCGAAGTCGCAACTCGCATTTTCCCGTTTTTACACTGGAATCGGCACAGTCGCTTTTTTCCTGGTTTTACACTAGAATCGGCACGAGGGTTTTACACTGGAATTGGCACGGGGTAACAAAGAGTCGCAACTCGCTTTTTCCCTGTTTTACACTGGAATCGACACGGGGTAACGAAGAGTCGCAATTTTCCCTGTTTTACACTGGAATCGACACGGGGTAACGAAGAGTCACAATTTTCCCGATTTTACATTGGAATCGGCACGGGGTAAGAAAGAGTCGAACTCTCTTTTTCCCGATTTTACACTAGAATCGGTACGGTCACTTTTTTCCCAGTTTTACATTGGAATCGGCACAGGGGTTTTACACTGGAATCGGCACGGGGTAATGAAGAGTCGCAACTCGCTTTTTCCCAGTTTTACACTGGAATCGGCACAGTCGCTTTTTTCCCGGTTTTACACTGGAATAGGCTCGGGGTAATGAAGAGTCGCAACTCGCTTTTTCCCGGTTTTACATTGGAATCGGCACGGGATAACCGATTCCCTTGCCGACTAGGGCTAGTCGCAACTCGCTTTGTGACGTTATACGGGCGACTTTCACCTATGTATGACGTCATACAAGTGGTTCACTGTGCAGAACCAGCCCCGGTTTGTTCTAGAACAGGGCGGTTTCAGGTTTTACACTGGAATCGGCACGGGGTAACCGATTCCCGTACACACTCGGGCCGCCGATTTTTGAATCACTAGTTTGTATCATAGATCATATTTTCTTCTTGGACCCGGTTTTGGTATGGGCCTTGCGATTTGCATCGTTTAATGTAATTATACGGTATTAATTGTATCTAATAATTGGGAGAAAAAAGTTCTATATGTTATTTGTACCTTTCTACTATTAGACCGTGCAAATATAATATATATGATAACTAATGCACTAAATATTTTTTCTTTGTTTATTATATAAGGGAAAAAATTTATATGAGTTTAAAACCTAAGGTGCACTTTAAAAATCCACTAGAAAGGAAAACTTTCCAATTGAGAATCTCAACCTTGATTTGTATGGATATTACGAAAAAGAATAATTATTTATCCAAAAGAAAAGAAGAATTTCGAGTCTTAAAAATAATGCATCTTGTAACATATTATATGTATGTCTATTTTCAATATTTTCAAGTGTTTATTTGTATAATAAATAATCTCATTGTATAATTTCAAAAACAAATATACTTATATTTTCTTTAAAATATTAGTCTCATATAATTCGAATAATAAAATAGTATTGGAGAGATTTTATTTTATAATACACAACCAATTGCACAAATACACAACTACAGTATTCAAGAGATTTTATTCGAGAGATTTTAATTTGAACAGATACACAACTACATGAGAAATTTTATTTTATAATAAATAGTCTCATTGTATATTACATTGTACCTAATTGCATATCGAATAATAAAATAGTGACCTCTTTGTTCTAAAAATAAATAGTTTTAGTGTATAATTTTTTAAAAATATTATTAAAAAGGTCAAATTATTTCTACTTATATTTGAGGGCACACTTTTTATTTTTTATTTTTAAAAAAAAAAAAACCCAAATTACCCTTGTCCAATATCTAGATTGAGGAAAAATGCGGAGCATTTCAATAACTCAACCCCATGTTTACCCAAATTATGGAAATAACCAAAGTTGTTCCGCATTATAAATAAGGACCACATTGTTTTGTATTAGTAATACTAAACAAATAGGGGTATTTTTGTTATTTTATATATACAAAGCATTTAAGTAGAAATTAATAAAAACACCTATAGTTGTTCCGCATTATAAATATTGCATAAAGTGTGCTTTATTTGTAGTGCAGAATAACTAGATGTATTTTTATCATTTAGGTGAAGTCTCTTTGGGGTAAAATTACCAAAATACCCCTAATGCATCATCGTTCCAAATGTTGAATAAAGGCAATTTGGATAGTTTTTAAAAAAAAAAATCGAAAAGGTATCTGAAATGTAAAAGAAAAGATATGCCTTAAAATGCTAGTAGGGATAATTTGACCATTATTTGAAGGGATTTCATCCCGTTTACTTATATTAATTTTTTTAATATTATCCCCTTTTACTTATATTTTCCCATTAGTATATAAAAGATACAATAGTAGAACACAACCTGGCAGGTACCACATAGCCCAGAAAAACACAAGGGAAGAATTAAAAACACCCTGCCTAGCCACAATGTTGGCCGCCTGATTTGCTTTCGGTGAAGATGAATAAACAACATATCTCTCCCAATAAATAAGTCCATAATTTAAAAAAACACCTTCAAGGAGAGCATTTTTCACCCTTACACATTTAAAAATCACCTTCTACTATCGTAACCTCGTAACTATTATTTAGAATCCTCAAGCCATGAAGCACTCTGCTCCATTTGCTGTCATCTCTCCCACCACTCCCAAAATGGTAATAATAGTAATTCCATTAGAATTTTTGTCAAAAAAATAAAAAAAAAATCCATTAGAACATCTTACCCTTCCCCAAAGATTTCATACAGAACTACTATCAAAATTTAATTTAACAGAAGGCGGCGACCAAACCTAACTTCTCTGCTACCTTATAGGATTCAAATTTGCAACCTCCTTAATATTATACATAAGATCCACGTTGGAAAGCCTCTGGCAAGGATGCTACTCGCATGAAAACTCTACTCTTAAATCACGTTCATTTTAAGACAAGCCCCTCGAAATTTCTACTATTTTTTTCCTTCCAAATTTCTCGTAACAAAGTTGCACTCATTTGGGCATATACCCTCTTCTTTTTAGGACCTAGAGCCAAGGCTGGCCCGGGGCTACGCCTAGATTTAACTACTTTGGCTTGATCATGTTTTAAACCTATTCTAGCCATTCTTCACGAGTCACATGCAAGATAACCATATTATATCAGTCCAAAGGCTTGAAGATGAAGAGTCTTAATAATAAGCCTAACCTAATAAGTAAAGGGAAAGGTTTCTATGCTTCCCCTACAGCATAGAAGTTCTATTTTTCTTACCATCCGACCGTCTAATTTTGATCAAGAGAGTCACTCATCGTTTTATCTTAGATCCGACGTCTCAAAGTATTTTATTTTTAGGGTTTTTTATACAAATTGTATGAATATGAAATTTGGTACTTGTCATCTTCTCATTCGGACGCATCTATAAAAAATATTAAAAATAATTTTTCGATAAAATATAATGACCAAAATACCTCTTGAAACTTTCAAAAGTACTTTGATCATTTTATTTTATTGAAGATATTTTTTTTATATATTTTTCGCTAGAGTGAGCTTAAATACTAACTTGTTATTCTACAAAATTCAATTTCTTGGAATTTCACCCACCCCTACCTAATTTAGAATTTCGATCATTCGTAACACACACTTTCATCCTATTCTTAACACAAAGGCCCGGTTGTTGACTAGGAAAACATAAGAAAGTGATCTAGTTTCTTAGTTACCACATTTTCCCCTATTTGAGAACAAGAAAAAGTGTGAAAATACAGAGCCAAACAACTCTCCTTGATTTTCCACTTTTCCCCATTTTAGGGAAAACCGCAATGCAACCCAAGGGGTGTATTGCCGATTTCTCAAGAAAATGGGAAAACACAAAACCTCCCCGAGCTTCCTCTGGTTTTCACAGACATGTTACCAAACAAGATTCTCAGCTTCCCGCCAGAGTTTTCTACTTCTACTTTTTTCTCAGGCTTCTAGTTTCTTATAGATTCTCCAGAAAGACAACGTTCTCAATTACCAAACATACCCTAAGTCATTCTCCTGAAAATGTATCGAGCAAAAGATAGCATAAGGGCCATTGTAATAATAAACGGAGAAAATATTACAAAGGGTTTTATTAAAAGTAGGGGTGGCAATGGACCCAAATCAGACCCGAGACCCACCGGGTATACCCAACACGGATCCAGGTATGGGTCCAACATTTGCACCCAACAGAGCAAGTCTAGGCCCAAGTTTTACCCAAACACTATTCAAGTCTGGGTCCGGTTGGACCCGACCCATACCCGTAAACTGTTTGAGATAAAATACTTCAAAGCCTATTCATTTGGATCGTATACAATAAGAACTCTTAATCATCTTTATCTATTAAATGTCAAATCAAACGGTTTGAAATCTAATGGTAGATGATTATGACTTTATTGCCAATAATATGGGTATATGATGATAAAAAAAAAAGGCAAAAAAAAAAACTCATAGTGAGGGTGCCAATGGACTCAACCAAATCCGGAACCTGACTGGTACGAGTATAGGTCCAAGTTTTGGACCCGGCAGGTAGGGTCCAAGTCCAAAACTTAGAGCTGAATGCTATTTGGATACGAGTCCAGATCCAACCAAACCCGACCCATACCCAACCCGTTGCCACTCCTAATTAAAAAGGGTCAAAAGATTACAACTTTCATTTAAAGGTATGCTTTAAAATTTGTATGCTAATCAAATACTTGCTCTAAATCAATTTTGAAAAATTTTCAAATTGCCCTTATTCAACAGTGGGAAAGCTAAAGAATAAAGGTTATTTTTGGTAATTTTACCTTGTTTCATTAGAATTAGGTGCGATTTTAATGAAAAAAACAAAATTACCACAATACCTCTTATCGTTCAGGTTTCCCATTGCTGAACAAAGCAATTTGATAATTTTTCGAAGTTGATTTTGAGGAAGTATTTGATTGATTTAGAACTTTGAGAGCATACCCTTAAATGAAAGTTGTAATCTTTTTTACCACTTTTATGCAATTACAAGGGGTTTCAACCCCTTCTTTCATATTTTCCCTAGTAATAAAGATCAGAGCCACAAGATCAAATAACTTTCTTTTAATTTAGGATTGTTTTTATCCCAAGATGGAGGTGTTCTTCCTTTTCTTTTCTTTTTTTTTTTTTTTTATTTTTTTTCTTTTTAATGTTAACTTATGACTTTTCATTAAAAAAACAAATATATGCATGAGAATGTCCAAAAATCACTATCCAGCAATAATAATTCCAAAAACTCGGAAACTCAAAATCTAACAACAGACAAAATTTTGGGTACACACACCATTGGCCTCTTAAAAAGTACCACTATTGCCAAGACCCAGGGGACTTCGCACCATCTAATAACGTTTAATGAGTCCCCTTCTACAAGAAAGTTTCTTTGGCTGAGAAGGCACTACAACAGCTCCTTAAGTTCAGTTCAGCCGCATTCGCGTAGCTACCCCACATGGACCTGAAAGATAACAGAAGAGCCCTATTGTGATCTTTAACTATGCCCCAAACACCAGCAGGGCCTGGATTACTGGAAGAACACCCGTCAAAGTTTAGCTTGATGGAATCTCGAGTGGTGCAAACCATTTTGCACATCTCTTCGACCTCTTCTTTGAGGTTACATTATATATCTGATCTTGAAATCCCCAAGCATACTACCCGAAACCCATTCCACATATCAGACCAAATTTTTCCTTCGATGTCCAGCAGATTAGAGATTGTTCCTTTAAATCTTCCATGGTTCATTTCCAAGCATAGTAGCCACAAAATAACAAGTATTAAGCAGTTATGTAACAGATATAGGAATAGCCCAACGTACGTCGGCCATAAAAAAAGAGCTACCCAGCCAGCAAGTGGATCACAATATAGAAAAAGATATTCAATATTCTCCTCTTCAATTCATGCAGATCAAACATATATTAGTTGTTATCATACCCCTCCTCAAGCTATCAATAGTACTTTCCCCACATAGGAACCCCTAGAAAAGCCTGGACTTTGTATCGAGCCGGGATTTTCCAAATATGAATTCATGGTAATAAGCTGATTTCAGGGTGAACAGGCCATCTGTGGTGCACCCAAATTAATTCGTCCTCAAAAAGGGCATGCAAATATACACCTTGGAGGTTAGTCAACAAACTCGTGATATTTGCATAATCCATTGATCACTCATTCTTGGGTATCTACAAATAATTTATCTCTCTCCCAAGATGGATGTGTTATACCGGTGCTAAAAAGAGGCGTGACCGTGATTCATTTTGTAATCTCATGATGAGTACATGCTCAATGTCACGAATCCATGACATCACCATTCACAGGTTCAAGGACTACCCATGTACCAAGCACTTTACATTACATGAAAAGTACAACTTAAAGATGAAAATGGTAATCACTTTATCTACATTTTTACAATTTTATTTGGCTGCATATGAATATGTTGGCATTATCTGTCCATCCACTCAAACAGAATCCATGGCTTTAAAAAATTATAGTTTTGGCTAAAATCAATATGTCTGGATCCATGACTAAACGAGTTCAATGAATATCATAAATTTTTGGCGACGCAGGTATTTTTTGGGTAAATTCAGCTGTACAGATCATTAAAAGAAAATATCCATCAAATAACCAAAGAAAAAGAAAAAATAACATGGAAAACAACCGAAGAGCATATGATTTACAACACTTTACGAACTTTCCAAGTGACCACAATTGGTTTGGATGTTTACATGGAGAGGGATATCATAAGCAGTGTGAGACACGAAACATATATAACCCATTATTAGCTCTGGAAAAAAAATATATAGAAAGGACAATTTGCATAATATAAACCATTGAGGAAGAAGGCATAAATTGTGCTCCAGCACCTCATTATAAATGCCCCATAAACTCTACCTAAGAAACCAATATCAAACCAATTTTCACCCCATTAACCAATCTTCTCAGTGTTGCTATCATCGGAGGGCCATTTCACTGTTTCTATGAGCCGTTCCCTCATCAATTCTAAGTTCTGATCAGAGATTGCTTGATACGTTTCAGCATGGTTGTACTTCTGAGAAATAAATAAATCCGGGAAACAAAATGATTGTAGTTATTGAACATACCGAAGGACCATAAGTATTGTAGAAAATGATACTCCTCTGCCAAGTTCACCATCCAAATAAAATGGGTAATGGAATGAGAGTGGACCACATTTGTTTCATGTCCTGTTCCAGTGGACCCACTCTATCTCCACTCCATCACCCTCATTTCATTCGTGGATGGTGATGAGCCCAATAGATAGGTTTCCATAATCCATATGATAAAAGCATACTTCTCATTAGTATCAGAGTAGGGGAAATAAATTGCAAAGTAGTATGCACAAAAAAACTGAAACTAGTATTCAGCAATAAAAATAAATAATTGTTAAATATATTGTAATGAAGAAAATAAGAGAGGGACAGGAAGCAGCTCATTTGCATGTACCTTGACCCATTTACCATAAAGGTGAAGACGTGTAACCATCACTCTTTCTGCCAGCTCTTGTTGCTCCTGCACATGTGACATTCTTAATATAACAGTTTTTAAAAAAAATTTGAGATAGCAGTGTTTTTGGTCAATAAAAGACTACCCTACTCAATAGCAAGATTTGAAACTTTTGATTAAGGAATGACCAGGGTCCAATTCAATGTTTCATATATTGCCCCAAATCAGTTTTATTTCTCAAAAATGTTATGAGTTATGACTAGAAAATTTTGCAGAAATTCAGTTGAATCTCATATTTTAATGTTAAAAAAACACACCATATGTATATTTTTCTTCCGAAAAGAAAAAGAATTAGAAATTCCATTTGAACATCAAAATAAATTGTGCTAAAGAATATCCCCAATTTCAACCAAAAAAAGAAACAAGGGTGAAAGTTACAAAATTGACATGTTGGCTGAGTTTCTACCTATGGCTGTGAAATTGAAAGAGGATAGAGATCATAGACTCTCAAACTTTACCTTTCCAAGGGAACGGATGAAACGCTTTCCATCACCAGGCTTGTTTGTTGCAACAAAACTGAAAAAACATAAACATGGAGATCAGGAAACATGAAAATAAACATTCCACGTGCGTGCAGCTTTTAAAAGATAGAAGTTTTGATGACAGAGAAATGTGTTACTTGCCAAAAAATTAGAGGTAGAAAAATGACGGTACACCTCCAATAACCAGGTGATGAGCACTTAAAAGCTAAAAACTTAGTTATAAATGCTTCTGTGAGAAATCAGGACCAATGGGTGCCTACAGCTAATAACATTGGAAATATTTTTCTTCGATGGATTTCCATATTTAGCATACCATAAATACTTCTACAATATATTTGATCATATTAAGCCTCTGTGCAAAAACCTACAGGCTGTTTTTAATTTTGACCAAGTTCCCTTGACGCATGGATCGTGAAGAAGACAAAAAACCACGTTGAAATCAAATGACGTGAAGAAGACAAAAAACCACGTTGAAATCAAATGGCAAGAGAAAGCATGAGAAAACCTGCAGAAATTTTTATTGATAAAAAATCCATATAACCCCCCCCCCGCCCTCCCTCTCTCTCTCTCTCTCTCTCTCTCTCTCTCTCTCTCTCTCTCTCTCTCTCTCTCTCCCTGCTGATTAAAAATCCATATAACCCCCTCTCTCTCTCTCTCACAAAGAGCCAAAACAAAAAGAAGCACCGCACGTGCCACCCTCCTTTTCTCACTTAAACTGAAGAGCAAAAGGAACAAAACAAGGAAACCCAATGTCTCTCCCATATGGTACAACTCAAGTCCAAAAAGTCCAATCACAATAAAAACCTAAGCAAAACAAGATCTCTCCCAAAAAAGGCTCAAAACCTATTCACCATCAAAATCATTTTAGCGATGGTTTTAATCCAATCTTCATAACGCTGACTACCTTTTGAACATTTGACAGGGAAAGCAACACTGCTTTTTCTCAATGTGCACCGTCGAAGCCATGGACACAAGATCAATAATGGTTCTTTGTCCAACATGTTGCACCAAAATACAACAACAAAGCCCAGAAAAATAGTTGATAATCCCAATCACTGTTCCTTTCAGGACTTGACTTGCTCCATGGCCACACACAATAGACATCCAGATGACACTTATTATATTCAAGGATTGACTTTTGATTTTCCAAGGTTTTTTCTCCCTGCTTTGGCCTCTTGGAATTAGTGTTAATGGCTAGGGCTAAACTGGTCATATTTTCTTATTTGGTTTAGATTTCCTAGAAGAAATTATGTTCCATGTCTTGGGTCGATAATCCATGAGGATTATGTCCCATGTCTTGGGTCAATAATCCATGAGAATGGAGAGATTGAGAAAGATGTCACGCATAGAATTAGAACTAGGTGGACAAAATAGAGATGTGCATCAGGAGCCTTATGTGATTGTCGCACACCAATGAAACTGAATGAGAAGTTCTATAGGACAGCCATAAGACCAGTCATGTTTTACAAAATGAATGTTGGGCGGTCAAGAACAACATATTCATAGGATGAGTGCAACTGAGATGAGGATGAATGACAAGACAAGAAATGATAGAATTCAGAATGAATATATCAGAAGGAACTTAAGGGTGGCTCCAATAGGCGATAAGATGAGGGAAAGTAGACTTCGATGATCTGCCCATATGCAGCGGTGACATAAAATAGCACTAGATAGGAGGGGCGATTTGGTTCAAGTGGAAGGCTCTAAAAAGGTATGGGAAAGGCTAACAAAAAGATAGATGGAAGTAGTGAGAAGATATATGATGACTTATTGTCTGACTGAAACTATGGCCATCGATAGAGCAGAATAGTGGAATAGGATTCGTGTAGCCATCCGCAAATAGTTGGGAGAAAGCTCAATAATGATGATGGTTTAGATTTCCTAATTTCATCGTTGTTGCATATTTATCAACATAAGTTCGTGTCTTCTACACATCTAAAGCATCTAGTAGTACAGAAAAACGTATCCATACAAGCACTATTTAGAAAAACATAGAAATGGCTTTCTATATATATTACAATAAGTAATACATAATTTCTTTGATAGCTACACAAATACTAGGCTGCGGAGTAGTAGTTGCGTCACTCTCATGCAATAGATCCCTAGTTCGAACTCCTTTCAAAGCCTTTCACAACATGTTTTGTTTGTTTTGTTCATTTATTACGTTTAAGACTCCTTTATAAAACAATTTCTTCATTTCATATACCTAACATTATGTGGTGGAGTGGAAGATTCTACCATTCATGTGCATTAGGCCCAAGTTCGAACTCTCTGAGAGACATCCTTATTTTGTCCTTTATCTATGGCCTTAGGCAGAGAAAACGCAGGTGGTACTAGTGGTGATTTAGGCTGAGCTTTTGGTTTGGCTCTTTGGGCTTCGAGAGAGAAAAGTTGTATGTGCTTTTCATGGTAGAGAAAATTTTGAGAAGTTAATAAAATTTTATCATGCTCTTCTCCATTGACTGATTTTCATTTGGCTATTTGCTTTCTTCTTCAACATCCAGGTGTCATGCCAAATCTATCTTACCAAATTGGAAGGTTACTTGATAGATAAAGAAAACAGCTATTGGGTTTTCTGACATGGAATCAAAGCAAAATTTCCTAACCACCCTCACTGCGTTGGCAGGATTCAAACACAAGGGGTTAAATTCCTAACATCCCACCATCAAGACTAAACTACCTTGGGACAAACCAGAAAATAAATTCTCTATTAAATAACTAAACAGATATGCCATTGCAGAAAGCAAACTACCTAACACAAATCAGAAACCAACTTTTTTTTTTTTGGGTGGATAGAAACCAACTTTTTTATAAACAAAATAACTGAAGAAACATCTACCAAGCCGCATCAGAGCTCTGATTACCTCCAGTTATGCTTAAAAGAGCTTAAAATACTCCCCTTGGTATGGTATGGAACAACTTACGAAAAGCTAGACCAGCCAGATTACCAAATAACTAAACCTAATATTGAATTGAACGTAAAATAGAAATCATACTTCTAACAAATTCACTTCAACTTGACTTTTATGAACTCCCATTTCCAACTGTTCTCAAAGCTGTTGGAAGTCTTGATCTTCTGGGCTTCAAATTCTTGGATCTCAATCTCTCGAAATCACTAACGTTTTCACAGCAACTTGTGTATTCCAGAAACTTTGCTTATCACATAGCATGCCTTAGGTGACAAATCTTGCTACACTCTGCAGTACACAAATATTCTGGCCTTTGTTGTGTTATCTTTCAAACTCAGGACTTAGCACTCAACCGATTCTAATTTGAAATTGTGCTATGCTGAATATTGATTAGAATCCCCACCATGAGCATGAACACTTGAAGTAGGGCATATACTGAGTAGCAGCCTTCATGGGGTCCATCGAAATTTCTGCTCTTTTTCAGATCTGTCTATGTAATATCTTTATCAAGCATGAATCTTTCTGGGTGTCGCCCTCAACTTTAGGCAAGTCAATATTCTGCACCAAGCATCCAAACACTAACACATTATTGGCCCACTCCATGCTCAACCTAGACCTTCAACCTTCCACATGCATCAACACACAACCACAGTGATACCGAACATAATCAAATGATTCCCTCCCTGAATCATAGTTCCCAAAAAACCAGTAAAACAAGAACACATGACTTACCAAGAACTAAGACTTAAGGCTATTGGACTCACCATGTTTCTATTGCACATCTCAAACACCAACCAAGACAAACTCCGATAATGGCTGGCTAAGAAAACCACAATATTTCCGGAAAGAAATAAAGATAGGTCCCACTCTTTCACGCCATATCACCAAACAACATCAACAAGCGATCCTTAAGGCAACACAATCGATTAAACAGAAACAACTTCCACAAAACCAATCTTAATCCATACCATATAACTCAGAAACAAAGTAAAACTGAACATCGAATCTTCAAAAAATAATTGTTCTTCAATGACCTTAATCTGGCTTATCGTTTCTAGTTTTGGTACCATGTTACCAACATGCAGCGGAAGCAAACAAACCTAGCTCAAATCATAAACTATTGCCCTAGTAATTAATTAACCAGAAAACAATAATGGGAGTTGCTACGGCATCTATGAAACTGTAGCAGATCTCTGGTTCTCTCCCATGGTGCTCAAAATAGCCAAAAATAGCCTCCCTAGGTATGGTATAGGACCTCCCTTAAGTTGAAGAAAGAAACCTCAAAACAAGGAGAAACTTTCCTCTTATTATAAATGCAGGATTACAATACTTATGTATAGGCATCGGAAGGGACTTTCCTATCTCCTTTAAGTTCTATCTCCTAAACCTATCCCAATCACATATGAACTTCCTAGCTTACCAAAATGTAGACCACCTAGATTACCAAATAACCAAATCTATCCTACTAGATAAGTTTTCCAATAAAAATCAAATCTGCCACATAAATCAAGTTAAATTTCCAACATAAAAATGGGTAGCTATTAAGAAAAATTTGGTAAATGATCTACAGAGAGTTGAGTGTAAGAGTGCCACGAGTAAACACATCAGCACAATTGAAATTTGATATCTGAGAGGATCATACTCAGATATCTAAATCATGCACCATGCTTTTCCACTAAGGCTGGAGCTCTGTTTTACATTTTCTCCTTATTGTTTTGAGTAGGATAAAAGCAAAGTTGTTTTAATCCTTTCTGTTACATCCGTTATAAGTAACCATGTCAATGTTAGTGATAAAACCCCGTGTATGCACCCAAATGAAAGCATAGACTTACTTGTAGAACCACTTGTACTGTGTGGGATTCATCTCGTAAAGTTGATTGAGCACAGTCCTCACTGCCTTGTATGTAAAATAGTTGAGTATTTGCTGAAAGAAGAGAAGGTAGGAAGTCAGAATCTAAAAAGTTGATCTATTGCATAACTAAGCTTTCTAAGGAACAGCATTCCTTAGAAGGTTTCCAGTTGAAACTTTCTCCGAATCTTCTTTTCTTTTTGACCTTGTGTTTATTAAGTGCAGAGAAACTGTCCTAAAGTTATCCATCCAGATTATCAATGGTATTAGCACATGCTATAAGATAATAAGATAACAAGATTTTAGGAAAACAGCAAGTAAATGAATTTGCATCAAATATATATAATCACATCAAAGAAAATCTGCAGTTAAGTGTGTTCTCAAGATCAAGCAATGGTTTTCACTGTTACATTGGCAGAATGAACAATGTTTCTTTTTATACAAATGGATATCTGCACAAGAAAGGAAGCAATCAGGTAGGTTCCAAACACAATCCCAACTATAGTGTCCAGAAGGTATTTGTTTTGGTGATCCCCTAGGGAAAATATGAACTGAAATTGAAGGCAACTAGTTTCGAGTTTCAAATAGTTCTTGGCCAGTCAATACAGTAGGGAATATGGGGTTAGTAGCTCTACGAAAGCATACAATATCAGTTAGTCAAGACAGTTATAGAAGGCGAGGCAAAAAGACATCTCAATAACTGAGGCATGATAAAAAGTGGAAAATCCTATTGAATTGGGAAAGCATACTTGGCTAGTAGGGTTGCAAGGTGTGGACAATGAATTAGGACAAGTTCACAGCAATTGTAAAACTCGGTACTTGCCCTTAGCAAGATCTAGGAAGTAGCTTTCCACAAAAAGACACACCCAAAGCCAAACAATTAAGCAAAGCAATATATCCTCTTTCCTAAGAGTACTTATAATCCGGATTCCCCTTCTAGCGCAACAACCAGCAAGATTTTCTTTTCCAAAAATGACAATCAATTATAACAAGTGTCCTAACACTGGGTATCTCATAATAATTTTGTAACTTGTTAAGACTTTTCCAGGGAGCATTGAACATTCATTCATGTGTGATGTCCAAAAACAAAGTTAAAATTAATTAATGCCCAAAATCATAGAAAGAATCTAAAGAATATCCAAAATAAGAGGCTATCCTAGACAAGTTCTCAACCCTTCAGCAGAACAGGCATGTGAGGTAGGTTCCTCGACCATATGATAAAATATTGCAGGATACATCCTAAAGGCCAACACATATTACACTGTTTCAAATGATTAAAATTTAGCAGTTCAAATGATAAAGCAGATATGGATTGTTAAAGGTTCCAAAGTATGGCAAGGACTCCAAGTCTAAGTTGAAATTACTGATCCATGCAAAATAAAGGGATACTTCAGCCATAAGTAAATTTCGTCCATTTCCAGGATCAAGCCATATGAGATTTGGCGACAACAAAAAAAAGGCACAGAGAGAGAGAGAGGAAAATTGTCAATAAATAATTGCTTGTATCACCAACAATAATCAAACAAAAGCCACCAGTTCCGAATAAAAAGGTAACTTAGCTTGTTTCTAATCAAGTCACATAAGATTCACAAAAGATCATAACAACCGAAAGACAAAAAAAAGAAAAAGAAAGATTTCTTCATTTTCATCCAAACAAACCAAACTACTATAGATACAATCAATTCCTATTGATTATGATAATTTGGAGTGAGAATTGATAAGATGGATGGACTTTTACCTTCTTCACATCGTCGAAATTGTCTTCATACTGGCCTCCTAACTCATCAACAATCAACGGGAACTGGGTTCTTCTCTGCTTTCGAGAATGGCCCCGAACTAGCCCTGAAAGGAACTTGGCATTAAGACGCCACTCTTGCCATGCATCAGTAAAAGAGCTGCTAAGTTCCAATCCTTGCCTCTTGTTAAGCTTCTTCCCCAACAAATTCACCCCATTAATCCCTAATTCCAAAGAACCCCTACTATAGCCTCCACTAACACATGGGCAAATATGCGAATCCAAAGCTGTAGAACCCAGAATTGGTAGCGCCCCAACCATCCTATACACCAAAAAGGGACCCCCAAAAAACCCTAATTCTTCTGAAAATCCCCCAAAACTACAAATAAAGAAAGAAAATAAAGATTACTTGGAAAGAAAAAGAAAAACAATAAGGGGGTTGGATGGTTATTGAATACTGGGTAATCAGATTCAGAGGGGAGGGGGGGGAGAATTGAGAGAAAAATGTGAATTGTGATTTTTATTTGTTTAATGGGGAGGTCTGAAGAAGATGAATTCTAGGGTTTTTTTACTCACTGTTTCTAGGGTTTTGGTTTCTCCAGTATTGCTAGGCTTTCTTCTTCATTTGATGAATACAATTATCAGAGGGTTTTTTTTTGAGGCTTACATTTCTTTGCAGCCTCCACTTCCACCCTTTTGATTTTCAACGGTCCAATTTTTTTGCGGGGAATTTTTTGATGCCACGTTGCCGTCCGACACGGCACGTGCTCCAAGGATCTTGATCTTTTTGCCGCACGTGTTATTCATGGAAGCCCGAAGAAATATGGGGATTTCAAAGTGCCGCCATACAGGAGCAAGAGGCAAACAATCAGTTGACGCCACTTACGTCACCGTTGTTCACGACTATCTAATGCAAAATTTGGTAGCTGGGCTATGTCATAAAGTTTAAACAAAAAAATTTTAAAGTTTGAGCTAAATCAATAGGATAAATCTAACCATCCAATTTCACATCCAAATGTCAAGATTAATGGGCTCATTGCATACTTTTCCATTATTTATAGAAATATTTTGGAAAAGTATAAGAGAGCATTGAATTTTTATAAGAGAGCATTGAATTTTTCAAAAGAAAAAGTTTATACAAGGGTGAGGCTCTAAACAATCAAAGCACCTAAAAAAGTCACTCAAAGAGGTTGTTTCGATGCCCAGGTACCCTCAAAACGATCATCTCAACCTCAAGATGTATAGACATAAAAAAAAAGGATTTCACATCTTGAAAATAATTGATCTTATAATGTATTTTTTGGACCACCAATTTTCAAGATCTAGTGTTCATAAATAAATCAGCTCGATCTAAGCTTTAAATTTTATAATTAGAGTTGAAAATAAATTTTAGAGAAATTTACGTAGAAATCTGTTATAGTTTACGTTATTATGGTTATACCAAATAGTTTCTGTTATTTATTATAGAAGTGTCTGTTTTTTATCTTCCATAACGCGATTTTTTAAAAAGACAAGTTTGCCCTTTTTCGGATGTTCAACATCTGAATTTCTAGGATTTTCGGATGTTTAACATCCGAAATTAGCCGCAACTGAAACAATGTTTTTTCCTATTTTCGGATGTTCAACATCCAAATTTTAACTTCGGCCAGTCTGTTTTCTACGTATTTCAACATTGGTTTAGTGTTCTTGATCTGTGAGTTCTTTTGTTTGCCTATTTGATATCTCATTAGTAAATATTAGTAAATAGTTCATAGATTTTGATTTTCAACCGTGTACGTCTTTGACAGACAGTATTTCTTGGATTTTTAAGCCATTTCACAGAGTGAAGGTATGTGGGTTGATTTTTTATATTTAGATTGCCTCCTAATTTTTTGTTAGGGTTTATACTCAAGCATTGTATTTATTTCTTGTGAATTTAGTATAGACTGAATTAATTTGTGGCTTAGATTTTTAGAATTTGTGGGTTTTGAGAACTTGAAATTTTGTGGTCACTATAGAACTGTAAATATTTTTTAAATTTGGGGGTTTATACTCTTAATAGCACAAAATAATTGGGTCTATGCTTATTGGGTGTGTTTCTTGCAGATTGTGGTTTTGCTCATGTTTTCTGTTATAATTTGGGGGTTTTGCTCCTGTTTATAAGTAGCATGATAGGTGACCATATCATTGGATTTAATCTGTTTCTTGTATTATAAGTAGCATTGTTTTCTGTTATTGCTTGAAATTGTTGCTTGAAATTAAATTGAATTTTTCCTTTTTTGATGGAGTCATTTGTCTATCTGTAAATCGAATTATTCAGTTTTTTATTGAATTGTTTGGTTTTTTTAATGGTTTGGTTACTGAGCTAACATGAATTCTTTGTTTTTGATGAGATGATTTAGTTGCTTATGAAAATTGGATTCTTGTCTTTACAATGAAATGATTAATTGCTTATCAATGTCAAATTCTGTTGAAATGATTTAGTTACTCATTAAAGTTGAATTCTTTAGCTTTTAGACGATGATGATTATTGGGAATGGGACTACAATGTTTTTATATGTTTATCCATCTAGGGTTTGGTTATTGTTTAGCTGAGTTCCATTGAATTAGACTCAGTGTAGTGTTTCATGTGGTTTTGAATTTGTTACTGATAAAAGAAGTAGATGAGGATTGTGCATTTCTGGTTAATTACGGGGTCTGTGTACTAGTTCTTCAAGTAGAGATATTAAATTGGATTTAAGAACTGGATAGAGGACTGCTTTTTCGCTTTAGCTAATTACGGATGTTGTTTAGTGGTTTTTTAAGAACTCTTTGAATTCTTCTTAGTTACCTAGTTTACTCAAAGAATCAATTCATTTTTTGGCAGCCATGTTCATTGATTGATTTCGATTTTCAAGTATATGATCCTGAGTTGGACTTGCATAGCAGTTTCATTTTAGCATTGTTCTTCTTTCATCAATGGATTGTAGCATTGTTCTTCTTCATCAATAGGGATGTTATTATTATTTTTTTGTTATCTTGTTAAGTTTTACATATGTAACCTTATGATTAACATGGTGACCCTAGTTTTGTTATCTGATGGAGGATATCCAGGAGGCCCTCAGGACCCTAGTTTGTTGCAACTTCATCCACATGCGTCATATTTCATATGGGAAGGACATGTATATGCATATATTCATCTGCCCATTCTATTAATTTGTTATTTTGTAATAAATTGTAGTCAGGTTCAAACATCCTATGAGAAGTACATGTATATATATTGGGACTAATATGTTGTCTATTTGTTGTATTTCAAGAGAAACAAGAAATTAGAATTGATGAAAAGACTTATCAATTAAATGAATGGCATCTAACAGAAGAGCAAGTTCAATTAGTAAACGCGCCTGGGTTGGGTGCGCTATCTATTATTTGGTCAGGCCGAATTGATCATCTTTTGGTCGCAGCCAATGTAGAGAAGTGGCATTCTGAGACCAATACATTCCATTACAATATCCATTGGTGAGATGACACCAACGCTTTTTTATGCATATGAGATATTAGGACTAACTGTCGATGGCGAGTCAGTTACTTGTCTTCCTATCAATGACTTGCGACAGTATATATATATATATAAGGTAATTTGGGTATAGTTCCTGATGGCAACATGACAAGCCTGAGGCATACATGGTTGAAGGTAAATTTTAGGGAATTGCCATCTAATGCAACCCTTTTTCAATTTTATAGATATACTAGAGCATATATGCTCTTCCTCGTCAGTATCACCATATTCGCTGAAGCATCAGTTTCAACAACGCCAACAAGGTACTTCTAGTTTTTTGAAGATATTGAGGGAGCCAGCAGATATGCTTGGGATGTTGCTATCCTTGCATTCCTCTATCGCTCACTTGGAAGAACACTTTCAAGCGAAGACATTTTAGTGGTTCAGCCACTCTCATGTAAGTCACCTTTTTTTTTTGTATTTGACATAAGCGTATCAGTTTAGACTGTTTTCTTAAAATATTTAATATTATCATACGTTAATTTATTACAGTGCTGGTCATATAAGCATATTATGCATATGAGGCCCATATCGCATAGTATCTCTCCAAATATGCCTAGGGCCAAAAGATGGGAGCCATCGAAAAAATATCATGCAATCCACATAACCTAATGCCTCCCATCAGACAAGAATTTCATAACCTCCACCCTAATGAGCTTAGTGCATAATTTGATATTAATTACTTTCAAATGTATTTAAGTATTTGTAATTATTTTTATTGATTGATTGCATATCATATAAGAGGTAATATGGAATCATTATTTCAAGTCTGATGAGGTCATTTCATATGATAGGCAACAGGCATATGAAACTGCAATGTGTATAACAACGCTCATATTTGACAATATTGCCGTGCCGTACATGCCAGATCGAGTACACCGACAATTTGGAACTAAACAGGGCATTCCTAAAAATCCCTTGGTTGTTGGTAAGAGGGTTAGCAGATAAGGTGGACAACAAGATTGACGAACTATGAATGCAGACAAAATCCAACACTGGGAAACTCGTCATGACTGCATAATGTTGCTAACCCACCCTCAGAGGAGTATAATGCCTAGTACAACCTAGTGTCTCATCTTCTAGTACATAATGTTGCTAACTCACCCAAAGACATATTGCAACCTCATAACCAAGACGAAGAAGATGTGGTTCATGCTCATGAACCATAGTATATAATGAGACCTCGAGGTTATGAGGACTAGTTGATATGTTTATATTAACCTACAAATTCTTATAGTTTTGTACTTACCTATTAGTTCCATGAAATTGTTTAAACATATTGATTAGGTAATCTTGTTTGTGCAGGTTAGTGCAGTTCAGGCATCTACAATCATATTAGTAGAGGCCCTGAATTGCAATCATGTTAGAAGAGGTACTTACACTTAGACATAAGTGGAATCCTAAAGTGTATAATCGCGTTAACAACGTGTTTGAAACATTGTCTAAGTTTGGGCCTTTGGATATAGATGACATAGAGGCCAGGATGGAAAATTTACAACGTGAATATCATGACATATGTGTACCTGACGAGGCCGAACATGATGGAGTGGGTGAAAGTAGTCGGGTTGTAAAAGACCTAGCTCCATCCACACAACCAACAGTTGATGAACGCAGAAGATATAACACACTAAAGAAACAGTATCAGCTTAAAAGAAGGCGACCAATGTAGTGCTTGACCCTTGTAATTTTGTTCATTTGTTCATTTTGAATGTATTGGAACAGTTAATTTGTTCATTTTGAGCGATGTAATGTATTGGTCATTTTGACCGACCCAATTTGTTCAATGAATTTTGTTAAGTACAATTTGGTTAAGTCTTTCTACTTTCTTACTTGCGAAGTTCAAATGATATTATATGAGGTGCCGATGTTGTAATAATGTTTAAAGATAGAAATAGTAACAATGTTTAACGTACCGAAGTTGTAAAATATGAATTAGTGGCTATTGGTTAAGTCACTACTTTGCATATTGGTTCAAAATTAATAGTCATCCTAGTGATGGTCCTCCCTAGTTCTCACTAAAATTTGCTGCTAAATTAATCTCTCTGCTACTTGCTTGAGTCTAGAGTCGATCATTTAAAAAGGTATGTTTAAGTGACCAGTGAGACCAAACTGAGACCAACTGATACTTCACATGTATTAGTGACCAGTGACATTGAGACCAAAACTTCATAATGAGCATTGAGACCAACTGATCCTTCACATGTATAAATGATCAGTGACATTTTCGAATGTACAACATTCGAAAATGTCAAGTTTTCTGATGTTGGACATCCGAAAATAATTTCGGATGTCCAACATCCGAAATTATAACATTTTCTGATGTTGTACGTCCGAAAATATCATTGCGAACATCCAGGGACTCCCTATGACAGCCCGTCAAGCTTGCATGTAGGAAAGCATGACCCCATTATCACGTTGAACATCCTTTACAATGTCGTTTGCTTAAATTTTTTGTTGGTCAATAAGGCGGCCTTTAATCTTGTTTGTCACCCAATCACTACGAGCTAATGACTGATGGACCCTCCCCATTGGACCACTACATATGTCATCCTTAACCATAGACTTCACTTTAAAGTATGCGGTACTACCAAATCGTAAGCACCGCACTTGCCATGTGCATCCCTCTGCCTTGCAACTTGCCCATACCCCTCCTAATTTACTTTTGTCAAACTTTAGAACAAAATTGTTGTGGATTGCAAAATCAACTAGATGATGTCGGCATTCATTAAAATTTTCAGAAAATTGTCTAACATTCAATTAAACCTCGTTACCAACTCCTCTACATGGACTCTCTAATGGTTCAATATCCTCCATATCACGCTCTGGTACGAGCTCAGGGTTGAGCACCACTTGGATGTTTTGATCTTGCTCAAGTAAAGCGTTACACCGACTGTTCACAAAAGATAGAGTGTAAGATGAAACAATAATTTCTGCACATATAAGATTAAAATAAAGCAATTTACAGATGAAAAAATAAATTGTAGATATACCTATTCCTTGAAGATGGTTTCTCAACAACAAATTCTTGTTGTGGCTCCATTGTAGCGGCAATATATATTACAATTCTCGAAGACTCCCCTCCCAACATTAAAGATACATCTATATCATCACTTACATCAATCAAATTAAGCCTACTAGATAGACTTGTGTTGTGATGCATAATAGCTAATTTGCTTGGATCACACTTGGTTAAATTTCCAAAATGACTTTTTAGTTCCTCCAATGAACTATTCACATTATACTTGGTGACTTTCAATTTTCCTCCTTTATAAATAACATGTCTGTCATCTGCATTCGTCTCAAATGACCCTCTATATCGGAATACCAGTTGCACTCCTCAGTAGTCATCATCAATACTACTGTATATTAAATGAATAGAAAAACTTCTGTTACAAAAAATCAATGCAAAAAAATTACCATAAATTAGGATATTTCTAACGACGTTAGGGTTCATAAAATTTGAGTATTGCATAATAGATTGAAATAGTGTACTACTAAAATTGTAACTAATAAACATTAAACAAAAGAAAACAACAAATACTCACATAAACACAAAAGAAACAACAAATTTTAATACAAACAAACAAATTTAACAATTATTTAGCCAAAACAAAGAATACAATGTATCAATATGATACAAACCACAAATAATTATATAAAACATACAACTTCATCAATATAAAACAAATTTCATTTAATAATAAAAAAATACACAACAAATATTGATAACAAAATATAATATCCTATAAAATAACTGATAATAAACATCAATTAATCAACAGTATAAGGCAAGAGTAAGAACAGTACCAATCGCGTTCAACTAGTGAGTCAATCTCTTCAACTTTGTGGATTACTGTATTAGGGAACAATATTAGGGAACAGTAAAAGGGGTATGATGCGTTTTTCCCAACTTTATAAAAAGGAAATAAATAACTTTCCGCCAATAAGCAGGAAAACTTGGTGCACAAAATTTAGGATGTTCAACATCCTAAAATCCAAAAATTCGGATGTTGTACATCCGAAAATGGGAAAATACACTGTTGGAGCTGCAGCTATTTTCGGATGTTCAACATCCAAAAATTTTAGAAATTCGGATGTTGAACATCGAAAAAGGAGCAAACTTGTCTCTTTTAAAAAAATATAGAAGATAAAAAACAAATATTTTTGTAATAACGAAAACTATTTGGTGTAACTGTAATAACGCAAAATATAACGAATTTCTACATAATTTTCTCTAAATTTTAAGTCCATCTCAAAGATTTTTAGTACTAAAACAACGTCTTTTGATACTATTTGAGGGTGTGCCTCACTTTAATTGTTAGGGCCTTAGCCTTATAGAAACCACACCTTTTTTTTAATTTGAAATTTTGATAACCACCTTAGAAACACTAGATGATTCTTCTTAAAAAAAAATATTGAATTTTTAATATATCTCGCCCTCTAAAATTAGGATGGCTTCCATTCAATCTTGAGACATTATTTTTTTGGGAAAATATCTTCGTACCCCCTATTTTTAGCTTCCATTTTTCAAGAGACCCAAAAATTGAAATTATTTCTTGCGGCATAAAGTCTCTATGTTTTCTATCTTCTTACCCTCTAGACCCCTTTGACCATACATTAATGATCTAAACATTTTATAACATGACTCCATCTATATATCTCTCAAAACCTTGTATCTTTCCCCTCTCTCTCTCTCTCTCTCTCTCTCTCTAAAAACTCCATCTCTCACCTCTCATTCTCTCTTTCTCTATGTTTAATCTTTTTAATACAAAACTAACCAGCACTAAACCTTCCTTCCAATTCAATCCAGTCTCTCTCTCCTGACCGACTATTTTTTTTTCTCTCTTTCTCTGCAACATCCATAAGCCAACGTTGAGGTGGATGGCGCCTGAAATTTTTAAAAGGAGGGAACAGGTCACAACGTCTCATATATGGTCTCATGGAGATGGCCATAGGGAATGTGTTAGAATTACAGAAAAAAATCAGTGGAATTTCATATTCTGGCTTTGATTTTTTATAAGTGTTTCAGGCGAGCGCCATCACAAAGGTTGGTCGACGGCTTCTCAATTGCTTCACCACACCTTTTTGGCTTTACATCCTCCAACCAAACCCTTTTTTCGCCAAGGATTGTCTTCAGCAAATCATCAAATTTTGATTTTTCGAACGACCTTAAGCATGATTCTATCATTCTCAACTCAAATCAGGGGATTAAAACCTTCTCAATTTGCTGAGGCCTTGACGAAAAGCAGTGGACTGAAACCCTGACAAGTTGATGTGCCTTTGACTAACATGTGAGAGAAATAAAATCCTAACAAGTTGCAGTGACTTTGATGAAGAACAAACAATTGACACCCTAAAAAGTCACAGAGCTTCAGAACCAAAGCGGAGGATCAAAACCCTAACAAGTTTCAGAGGTTTCAACCACGAGAGGTGGGAAAGCAACGACTGGATAACAATGAGGTCGTCAATGACAGGAGAACTTCAAACGCTTCATTTTCTTTCTCTGAATTCTCACCACAAAACCCAAATAAAAGCATGTAGTTTTCAGAGAGAGAGAGAGAGAGAGA
The DNA here is from genome assembly GCF_054954075.1 of Amborella trichopoda. NCBI lineage: Eukaryota > Viridiplantae > Streptophyta > Magnoliopsida > Amborellales > Amborellaceae > Amborella > Amborella trichopoda. The sequence continues at coordinate 7,787,157 of NC_142338.1, forward strand.
AAGAGAGAGAGAGGAGAGGAGAGGAGAGAGATACAGAGTTTTGAGAGAGATAGAGATGGAGTGATTTTACAAAATGTTTAGGTCAATAATGTATAGTCAAATAGGTCTAGGGGATAGGAAAATAGAAAAGATAGAGACTTTATGCCATAAGAAATAGCTTAAATCCTTGGGTCTTTTGAGAAATGGAAGCCAAAAATAAGGGATACAGAGATATTTTCCCTATTTTTCCAGCTTAGAAGGTGTAATTAAGATTTTTTTTTTTTTTTTTTGTGGTTAATCTATATGTTAAAGAAGTTATATCCCCAAAATCTGGGAACCTAAAATTATTTCTAGGTTGGATTTTACTTGAGGGAGTAAATGGACAACATCCAAATGGGATTCAATACGTCATTGGACCTATTCCTTTCGAGAATTGCACGTCAGAAACTTAAAACTATACTCTATGAAACCCATTATATCACTTCTACAATATGTTGGATTATTTAAATCGTCACACAAAAGTGTTATAGATGAGGAAGACAATCTCTGCAATTTTTCTTCATTTTTTTTTTTTTCAAAAGCTAGATTCAATCACCAATTTTGGCCAATCTAGTTTGCTCAATACGACATACCATCATTGCTACAGTGGAGCCACTGGGGTGGTAATGGGCCGCGTAGCCTGGTCAACCCGATCCTAAAATACTAGGGCCTAGGCAACAACATGTAACCTAAGGGCACCTGGGCCAAGCCAAGACAGGTCCGGTGCGGCCCAGCCCTTGTTTCTTCATCTTTTTTGCATTGTTTTCTTTGAATTGAAATGATAGTTCCCGTTCGAGAAGGAATAGGATCCAAGGACTAGGATAGCTTGCCCGCATTCTAAATGTGTGTAACTGTGTATCATTTCTACAGAGTCGCCCCCTTTTACTTTACTTTATCTGATCTTAGCTGTACGAAATACTTACCAAGAATATTTTCGGTTTGATGTCAATGTTGCATATCTACCAACAATGTGAGGACAAGGCCATATCGCAAATGATTATGCTTCACCCTTTTCTTGCCACTTGGTTTTAAGAAGACGTACAGTAAATTCAAGATAAATTTCACCATATATCCCATGTAAATACCCTAATTACGAAAATATTTTTTATTTTTTTATATTATGTGCATGTCCACTTTACCTTTTTGATTTTTTCAATTTTACCCTTGGAGTTTGAAAATCCAAAGTCTCGGATGACTTCAAATTTTTTTAAAAAATATTTCAAGGAAAACAAGATGACTATGGATATTGAAAAACCAAAGCCATCAACTGCCGAGATGATGTCAATTTTTTAATCTCTAAGGCTAAGATGAAACTATAATAGAAAATCCAATGACAAAAGGGGTACGTACCTAATATACAAAAATTAGGGAAGATTTTGTAATTATAGTAATAAGGGCACGGTTTCTATGAGTCAATGTAGAAATGAGTCGACTCTTAAAAATCTATTTTTGACCCAATTTTTTGAGGACATGTAATCTTCAACATGGAGATTATAAATATAAATAAATAAATAAATTTTAAGAAATAAAAATAATGATTTTACAAAAAAAACATTGGACCGTTAGTTTCAATTGTTTTTAGATGAGCCACCTATTTGCATCCATCTTTAAAATGGATGCCAGATTGGATATTGTAGAAATGCAATCTATGCCAAATAAAACAATTTTCCTAGTAATAATACGGGGGATAAGTCATTTGTCTAAATTTGAACCTCACTAACTCATATTTTTACCTTTTTAATTGGTTATTCAAAATGCCACTTATTAATCGCATTATATTTGCAACATTTCTTGTTCTTTTTAGTCGTGATCCATGTTTCAAAACCCTTATCGTTCCGTGGATATTCCACCCCATACATCCATGTCTAATTGCAAGTCATTGATTTGGGCCGTTTTAAATTGGAGATCTTAAAAATATTAAAATAAACAAATAAAAAATAGAAAATAAGGATTTATAGGGGGAGATTTAGTGAGGATCTAAAAAAATACTAGAAAAAGGGGCTTTTGCAAAAATATTGTGCCAGGCCATTACCTTTTTAAGACCAACTTGGTCCATATCGGCCATTCCCAATCCAGATTGCTAGGTTTTAAAACACTACTTATGATGCAAAAGTCGGCAACGTAGGCTGGCTAGCCCTAGTCACTTAGATCGAAAAGGTTCCTAGGATGATTAACCTAAAATGGGCCGTACATGAACAATATAAAAAATTTATATCTATACTAAATTATTAAGTCACAATTAAAGAGTAGACAGTCATAACAATTAATACAAATACTGTCACCACAGAAGACATATGAAATTATGATATAAAAAAAGAGGAGTGAGCACTGTGTTAGTTATATCTTTTCTTTATCCTGGTTATTAAGGAGGCTTTAACTAAAAATAGGATAGAGGACTTGCACGCACATATTTTTAGAGTGAAGCAAAACATTCCTCAAAATCTTAGGAGGTAGAAACTAGAGAATAGGAAACTCAATATTCTATATTTAAAACTTCACATTTTAGTTATGGGATTGTATATTATAGTACTTTTTATTTTTTTATACAAAGAGGTCACAACGAGTTTTAGCTATTAAATGTGAAATCGAATAGATGAAATCGTGCCACAATATTCGAGAATTTTTGTTTTAGACTTTGTATCTAAACAATGATACACCCTTAACCACCTAATTTCAAATCTAATAGTCGATGATGATTCAAAAGTAAACTATCCCATTGTGTATATTTTCTTTAGTTATTTAGGGATGCATAAAAAAATTTTCAAGATTTTAGGAGACAGAAACTAAAAAATAGGAAGCCGAAAATTCCTTATGTGTGCTTGACAGAGTTTGTGCACACATATTTGAGTAACCATATGTAAATTGTACATTATCTATTTTCCTATTCATAATTTAAATATTATAAATATAATCTAAAAAGTGAATAAACAAAGGGTGGGGTTTGTATAGAGCCGAGGCTCTATTTGGGACCGAATGTGACAGTTTCACATTATTATTGTTATCATGGTTGTTTACTATCCAAGTATCAACAATGTCTAGGGTGCGGTTTGCATAGAGCCTATGGTCTAAACAATCAAATTAGAGCCTACCTTCAAATAGTATCGAGAAATATGGTTTTAATATTGAAAATTTTTGTGATAGCCTTAGAATATATTTTTATTTTATTTTATAAAGTAGATTGACCGATCTATGAAAACTTGAAAATCTTGAAAATTGACGGTCCAAAAATGTATTACAAAATACACTATTTTCAAAACTTGAAATCCATTTTTTTCTCATGTCCATGCATACCGATGTCGAGATGATCAATTTGAAAATATTTGGGTAGGCTCTAATTTGATTGTTTAGAGCCTCGGCTCCCTATAAACTTTTCCCATCGCCCCACGTTTGAAACTGGGCAGGTGCAACGGCTACATCTCATAATTTGAAAAGAACATCTTCAACGGCTCTATGTATAAGAACCCGATCTTTTTGGCCTGGCGATCAAGCATCTCTCTTTCTCCTGGCAAATAAGCATCTCTCTCTCGCTGCACGCCCACAGAAAATATCCAGGTAAAATGCTTCATCTCCGGATTGGTCCATCTTCTTCCCTTTCTTTTCATCTGTTTTTTTTCAAACTCTTTACTTTTCCATTTTACATTTGTTTCAATAACTTCTTCAAGAGTATGAATTGCTTTTTTTTCCATCCTTCATTTCAGCATGAAATTCTAATACTTGAAATTGAAATTTGAACCTATTTTCTTGGATTAGAAAAACAGACCCTGCTCCAACAAGAAAATATTGAAATCAAGAAATTCAATCGAGCATCTCTCTCTCTGCACGCCACATAACACTCTCTAGGTAAAATGTTTGAACTCTGGATTGTTGGTTCATCTTCTTAATTTTTTTTTTATCTGTTATTTTTTCTTTCTAACTCTTTACTTTTCCATTTTTCATTTGTTCCAACATCTTATTTTAAGAGTATGAATAGCTTTTTTGAAGTTCAAATACTTGGCATTGAAATTTGAGCCTGTTTTGTTGGATTTTGGAATAACAGACCCTGCTACAAAAAGAAAATAAAGGCGACAAAATGAATGATTTGATGACCAAATCGTTCACTAGCTATGTGGACCTCAAGAAAGAGGCCCTCAAAGACCTGGAAGCCGGTCCTGATCTTGAAATGGAAGCTCAATTCAGCAGCACAGATCAAAACCTAATCCCCTTCTTCAAAGAAGTTGGAGCCATCAAGGATGAGATGGAGGCCATCGAGCTTCTCCTGGAGAAGTTGAAGGAATCCAACGAAGAAACAAAGAGAATCCACAAACCAGAAGCCCTCAAATCTCTCAGAAATAGGATCAACAGCGATGTTGTCAATGTTCTAAAGAAGGCAAAAACCATCAAAATCATGCTCGAAGAGCTGGATAGGCAGAACTTGGCAAACAGGAGACTCTCAGGATTCAAAGAGGGTACCCCACTTGACAGGACAAGGAGCTCAGTGACAAATGGCCTAAGAAAGAAGCTGAAAGAGTTGATGATGGATTTTCAGGCTCTCAGGCAAAAGATAATGGTAGAGTACAAAGAGACAGTAGAGAGAAGATATTTTACTGTAACAGGGGACTATGCGAGCGAAGAGATGATAGAGAATATCATATCGAGTGGACAGAGTGAGAGCTTCTTGCAAAAAGCCATTGCAGAACAGGGGAGAGGTAAGATATTAGAGACCGTAAATGAGATACAGGACAGGCATGATGCGGCGAAGGAGATAGAGAGGAGCTTGCTGGAGCTTCATCAGGTGTTTCTGGACATGGCTGTTATGGTGGAGGCTCAGGGTGAGAAGATGGACGACATCGAGCACCATGTTATGAATGCGGCGACCTATGTCAAGGATGGCACCAAGAACCTCAAGGCTGCAAAGGAATACCAGAGGAGCAGTAGGAGGTGGATGTGTATTGGGTTGACTCTGCTCCTTGCTCTCATCTTCTTTGTTATAGTTACTATCATCACCAGCTTGAGCAACTCCTAGAGTTATTTATTTTATTTTTCGTTATTTATTTATTTTTGGGGTGGGGGATAGTTATGTGTGTGAATCTGGTTTGGGGTAAGACTTGGTTTGTAATTTGCTGTAAACTGGGTTTAAGTGGGGATCATGGATTTCATAGGGATTGGAGTTCTGCTCAAGCTCCAGCTTTACGAGGAAATATAAGGGTTTCCTTTTCAACTCCCAGCTTTATGAGGAGATATAAGGGTTTCCTTTTCAGGTGTTATTTCTACTTCATGGTGGTGGTTGAATTTTGTTGCAGATCACTAGCAATGGTTTGATTTCATAATGAAATTATTTGTAAGTTTTATCCTTGTTCATTGAATTTGGAGTACAAATCATTTTCTCGATAATGTAGAAGCACTTTTTTTAGGCCCCTAAATTTTTGAGATGGAACGTCTTCTGCTCAAGGATCAATCACATACTGTGTATGTTAGATAAAAAAAATAGATTTCAAGTCCTAGAAATAGGGCATCTTGTTATGCATTATATGAATCGTCCATTTTCAAAATTTTGAAATGTTTATAGATCTGCTAGATCTATGCTGTTTTTGAAACTTTTCTATGCTGTTTTTGAAACTTTTCTATGCTGTTTTTGAAACTTTAATTTTCATAATTAAAGATGAAAATAGAATTTAGACTATCACACGTATTTTCATCATGGAAACAACATCTTTCAGCATCATTTTGAAGCATGCATTATTATTTAGTCAACCTTATACAAACCTCACCTTTTAAAAAAAAGCTTTCCACACCATGTCCCGTTCTAATTGCCCAATGAAATAATTTATAGGTCATAAGAACATGATAGAAAAACAACTTAACTAGGGTGAATGAGAGAATTCAAACAACTTAACTAGGGTGAATGAGAGAATTCAGTACTTTCTTCAACATATTGGCAATAATTTTACTAATTATTTTATAAAGGATATTACATACACCAATAGGATATAAGTGTTTCGGAAGAGAACTGAGCCGATTTGATGGTCACGACCTCAATCTCCTTGAGAAATTTCCTTTTTTTTTAAAAAGTATGATATGGCCAAAAAAAAAAAAAACAAGTCCTTTGAATAATGTCCCAACCCGATATGAAAAACTCAACGTTGAAACCATTTTTGCGAGAAGCATTCTCCTTTTCATATCCCCTATGGTTTCTTTTAAACTCCTCGAAAGTGACATTTTTTATGAGTAGATCTACTTGGCCCATTGCAAGCCTCTCATGGGGTAGGAAACCATCAACTGGGCGGATGAATAGTTCTTGAGAATCGGGGCCACGAGATCCCCATAAAAATTCAGCTTATCATCCTCCACAGTTACATTAACATGTTCCCGAACTCAGTTTTTCCTATTTATTTTATTAAATGTTTCTATATATATCTATTCTGCATTATCAAGCAACAGTTCAAAGATAGATAGATATCGCAAGAATAAGAAAGGACTCTATGGTGTGAAAAAAAGTAAGAAAGATATCATAGAGTTTAGGGCAAATCTTACAATCCACTTCCTAAATAATAATAAAAAATATCCGCATATGGTTCCAGAAGAGATAGAAAGAAGCGGAATCTTATGCATGCACAAATTTTAAGAGGACCTACATTTTCTAATTTGGTAAGATAAATATGAAAGAGAAGATTGAAAATAAAGCCATATGAACCAAGAAATTACAGCGAGAAGGGAGTTTCAAAGAAAAGTTGTGGAATGAAAGAAAATATAGGATGGTATTAAAGAGAAGATAAATTAATAATAATAGGGTATTTTAAAGTGTTGTGTTCTAAATTTTTAATACAAACTTAAGGGCCCTAAAACGTATGCTCTACAGAGCTATTAGCTAAAGCTAATGGTACTAATAGCTTAGGTGATGGCATATAGCCATTTTCCATAAATTTTTATTTAGATTTAAATTGTAATATTTGATTATTTATTGACAAAATTAAAGTTGGAAATGCTTTTTATGTGACCAACCACATATAAATGATATGTTACCCTATTTCGTAGCCATTCGATCAGAATTGATGGCTAGGATTGCTTCTGTCACAATGCCATAACAAAATATTGTTAGATTTTTAACTTGTTTTCGATAAAACTTTTTTGACTTTTTTGGCTGAAATTTGGGACATCCCATGTACTTCATTAGGAGCACCTAGCAAAAATTTATATATATATATATATATATATGAAAATAATTAAATTCCCTCCAAAAGTTTTACAAGTATTCTAGTAATTTTCATCACAATAAATATTTTTTATTAGTATTTTATCACTAGTGCCTCTCTCATATATATGCATGCCCCAAGTTTTGTTGCAAAATGATTTATAGAATAAAAATAAAAAATAAAATAATTTGAGTCATCATATTAAGGTTTGATGCTCAAGAGCCAGCTTGTGACATTATGACTCAAGTCATCTCAACTATTTACTCAAATCCGACGGTTGAGATCAAGGTCACATATATAACATATGTGGCTGGGGTCACATGAAAAGCTTTCACACTAAAATTTTTATATTTTAACATTTCTTAGTTTCCTATTTTTTAATTTAAATGTCTGGTTTTAAGGATATTGTATGCCTTTAAAATTTATTATTCTCAATTTTCTGAGTTTCAATACCATAATTATTTATTACAACTTTTAAGTCATAAAATAATTAATATTGTAATTAAATCAAAATAATCCTTATTTTCAAAATTTTAAGAATTTTAAATTTTGTTGTATGAAATATTTGTTGTTAATATTCTACCTTAAATTTTATTAGAAGATAATTAATATAAAAAATTAAAAGTAAAACAGTGCTAGACATTAGACATGACATTATGACTGAAGACATCCATATATTTAGACTACTTGTTTAGGAATCACAGTCACATATGTTTTATAAGTAAGCAGCCCCACATGTAAAGGTTTCTTCATATTTAATGGAAGTATTGGGTGGATTATTAAAAAATTGTCTGGCTGCAGAATCTCCTCCCATTGACCGGCTATGAATATTTTTTGAAGTTTCAAAATTTGAAAGCATGCTTTGCATACAAATGACACTTCAGTTTGCTAAATTTTTTTTAGATATTGGCATATTGTCATGAAATTATGCCCTTTTCTTTCTTTCATTTTTTCTTTCTTGTGGTTCTTCAATGTCATGACATATTAATGACATTCAGGTAGTTATATTTTAAGGCTTGTGGCACTTACATGCATTTGCAATGGCTCTCATGAATATGTAGTGAATCCTACATCTAACCTGGTAATATATATTAGTTTCGAGATGAAAATAGTTCATCATATAGTAAAAAAAAATTGAATCAATTAAATTACGGGATTGGAGGAGACTAATTGGAATCGATAAGTGTAAAATTCAGTTTGTATTAAATTAGGGGATCGGAGGAGACTAAATAGGTAATTGGATAGCATTATGCATATATCCATATCATTATAAATTACATTTACTTAAAAAATATATATATAATTATTAGTTGCGTGTATCTATGTCGTTTATAAATTGGAAAAAGTTTATATAAGGTTGCAACCTTAAAATGTAAAAATAAAAATGCACTTCAAAAATTCATTGAAATATATTGTTTTAATGTTGAAAAACAATCTAATTGATCGACTTCAAGAAGTATGAATATGGTATATATATATATATATATATTGAGTCCCAAAAATAGTACGTCTTACAATACTTTGTCTAGACCGTCCATTTTCAAGATTTTTATATATTTATAGATCTATTTAGCTTTAACCATTTTTTAAGTTTAATTTTTTATAATTAGATATGAAAATAGATTTTCAGATAACCTTAATAATTTTTTAAACCAAAATTAGAGAAAAAATTTGGAGGTGCACTTTAATTGGATTGTTTAAGGTTGCAACTTTAAAGAAACCACACTCGTATAAATTACATCTACATACCAAAAATATATAGTTATTACTTCACTGCTCATTAAAATTACCGTTATAATTATTACCTCTCTTAGTGCTCATTAAAACTTATTTATGGCAAAATAAATTCCTAAGGTTAAAGAACCGAACATGCTCACAGAAAGTAGCCTATTCATCGAATCAAATGGCTAATAGTGATTGTGCTTCTCAACCCCTGTTTTCCTTGTTCGGAAAAACAGAGGTACAAATCAGTTTCTCCATTAATAAAATAGAGTAGCTTCATTACATAAGCCTAAAATTCAATTTTTCAGCATGTAGACTAACTACAATGTGCAATTGGAGAGTCCATTATGATCTAAACTAACTACAATATGCAATTAGAAAACTAAATATAATGGAAAGACTGAATGAATGACATGATTACAGTTTTTATAGATTAGTATGCTTTTATTTTATGCTTTGCATCGACGTTTTTTTTTTGTTTTTTATTTTTTATTTTTTATTTTTTTTTTTGTAAATTACAACCATTTTATATGCTAGAATACTATTAAGAACCATGCTTTACATCCAGTTACAACCCTGCTTTGATCCATTATAATTTTAGTAAAATGATTTAAATTATTAGTTCATTGTAAACTTGGTAAAATGAATGATTCAAGTTACTATTTAGGGAGATTTGCATAAAAGCATACTTTATTATAGATATTTATAACTATCCTCTTATGTGGTTTAAGTCCTACTTTTCGAGAGCACATGTAGTTTAAATTTATTTTTTCCATTTATTGGATTCTCAAATTTTGCATAATATTTAATATTATATATTATATATGGAAAAAGTTTATATAAGGTTGTAAACTTAAAATGTAGAATTACATATATGCGCTTCAAAAATCCATCATAAAAGGTTATTTTAATGTTGAAAACCCCTCTAATTGATCATCTAGACATCTAGATTAATGAATATGAAAAAAAAAAAAAGATTTTCAGTTGCATAAATAATGTGTTGCAAGTCATTTTTAATCTTTTCATATGTTTATAGATGTACTTGACTTTAACTATTTTTGAAGTTTAAAATTTTATAATTAGATATGAAAATAGATTTTTTCAGATAATCCTATGAATATTTTACTCCAAAATTATATGTTATGATAAAATTTGGAGGTGTGTTTTAATTGGATTGTTTAAGGTTGCAATCTTATAAAACCCACACCCATTATATATTGATAAGAACTGCCAATAGTTTCACTATGTAATATAATGTTATATATTTCTTATGGAAAAAGTTTATATAAGGTTGCAACTTTAAAATGTAGAATTGCATATGCACCTCAAAAATCCATCAAAAAAGGTTGTTTTAATGTTGAAAAAACCTCTAATTGATCATCTCAACATCGAGATGTATTAATATAAAAAAAAAAAAGATTTTGAGTTCAAGAAATAATACATCTTGCAATACATTATCTAGAATGTTCATTTTCAAGATTTTCTTATGTTTATAGATCTACTTGATTTTAACCATTTTTAGAGTTTAAAATTTTATAATTAAATACGAAGATAATTTTTGAAATAATCCTAAGAATATTTTTCACCAAAATTACATGTTATGATACAATGTGGAGGTGCGTCTTAATTAGATTGTTTAAGGTTGCAACCTTATAGAAACCACACCCATTTACCCATTTCTTATTTATGATAGATCCAAGAGGGATTTGTAATTAAATCTCAAGACCTACTAAATACCTGCTTCAATGCGTTATAACTTTAGTAGAATGATTTAAATTATAATTTTGTGAAGTCGATAAAAATGATTTAAATTAGTACTTAGGGAGATTTAAGGGAAAATTTTCAAGGCTCACTAATTCCTGCTTTGATGCATTATAACTTTAGTAGAATGATTTAAATTATTATTCCATAAACTTGGTAAAAAATGATTTAAATTAGTATTTAGGGAGATTTACAGAAAAATAATATTTTGTTATATATATTTATTAATAGCCAGATATATTTTATATTTTACACTTAAATCCCACTTTTCGAGAGCAAATGTATTTTAATTCTATTTTTCCTATCTGTTGGATCCTCAAATTTTGCATAATATTTAATATCATATATTAATTAAACGATAGTAGTTTCACTCTTATTTATGATAGAGGTAAGATGGAGTTTGAAACTTTAAATCCAAGACCTAATAATACTAGTTTCTATTAAGTTATTGTAATTTAAACTAATTATTGTCCAACTAGATACTTGAAACCATCAGTGAGAAAATTATGGAAATACAGATTTGAAAGAGATTGCCATCCTCCAAGAACCATCACTAGAAAAGTTTGTTGGGCTCAAAGATAGGATAAATGTACTTTTAATTCGGGAAAATTTATAGGTCATTTTAATATTTTTAGTTTCATTAGAATTTAAAACTTTTATATCTTAAATTTTTGTTTTAATTTCTTCTAATCCAAACAAATTATTCTATAAATGCAGATTTGAAACCAGTAGAAAGTATTATCCAAATATAAAGTTGAAAGCAATAGTAGAAAAGTATTGTATAAAATACATATTTGAAATCATCTGCATCAATCAAAAGTGTTATTCAAATACTTATTTAAATCTATTGGGTTTTCCTTCAAAAGGGTGGCCACCTATTTCGGATCCTTCAAAGCGTTGCCGCCTATTTCGGATTATGAAATAAATCCAATGAGCTTATTTCATATTACGAAATATCATATTCATCAGATAAATTTCTTTTTTGCTTTGGAGAAAAATTATTATTTGATTTTTTAATTTGTATATCTTGTTATTTCTTTTAATTTCTTTGAACTTTTTTTTAATATATAGGTTTCTTAAATGTTATACTTTTTATCTCCCACATCTCACCTACCTCTCACCTTATTAATTAATCCTTAGGTTTAATTGAATCACATTAATGATTTTGAGTTCTAATTGGATCACATTAATTTTGTGCATCTTGGTATTGGAGAAAAAAAAAAAGATTTAATGATTTTGGGTTCTAATTTGATCACATTAATGTTTTATTATAAGGAGATTATAATTAACTATCAAGCCTTTGTTTGTGTATAAGTGCTACTTTTTATTTTAATGTGATTTGACTGTTTATTATTCACCTTTGATACAATAATAAAGACTCTTATTGTGTAGAAGTGCTATGCCTTATTTTATTATGACATAAAACTCAACAATCGGAAAACTCAGCTGGTAGTGAAAACTAGGTCAATTTTTTCTTATATCTCTTTTCTTTATTTTTTTTATTTTAAAAAGAATATTGCCATTGTATTCATATAGTTCAATTTATGATAGTGATAAGATTTTCTTCACTTATTTTTATTCGTGTTTTCTTCGTTGATAGATGATGAAACTGGTTTTAGATTTTAGGGTTAAGAGAACGGTTAAGTTTATAGTTAAAAATTAGTAAAAGGTTTTAAGTGGACCTACTTAGCCGTATTTTGGGATAAGATATGTAAATTTCTAGAAACCAAGTTAAAGAAACTTTGATCCCTATCATCTCGTTAGGATACCTGACTTTCAGGTTTCAAATCTCATCAGCGGAAAATTTTATTACTTTTATTTGTGTTTATAATGTGTGTTTACAATATACTTCGTGTTTAAAATACTCTTATTAATGTGTGTTTATAATATGTTTTGTGTTTAAAATACTCTTATTCAATCCAATCCCGATGCATTTTTATCTTGAAACATGATTTTCCTAATTTGTAACAGTCGCTTGTTTTAATATACATTATTTTTTCTCATATATAATTTGCCTTTAGTTGTGTTTAGGATATGGTTTGTACAAGGTTGAGGCCTAAATAAATTAAGGTTATCCCTGAATAGTGTCGAAATATAATTTTTCACTAGCAAAAATCATTATAATAGCTTAAAATTTTATTTTTATATCAAATATAAAATTTAAAGCTTCAAATATTGAAAAAAGTGTAGATCGAGCATATCTATAAACACTTGAAAATATTAAAAATTAACGGCACAAATAATACATTACAAGATGCACTATTTTTCATACTTGAAATCCTTTTTTTTTTTTCACATCTATACTCTCGTGCTTAAGATGATCGATTTGATGGTTTATCGACATCAAAACAACCTTTCTAGTGAATTTTTTAGGTGTACCTTAATTTGATTGCTTCGGTCCTCAACTCTATACAAATTTTTTCCTTGTATTTAAAATGTGCGTATTTAAAGTATGTGAAAATTGCGCAGCACGTATTGGAGTATATATTCTAGCGACTACTCTTAAGAATAAGGGGGACAAAACGGCAAACTCTTTGTCTTTGTTTAATATTAACCATTTACTTCTGTTCAAAAATCACGAGTACAAAGGGGAAAGAACAAAGTAGCAACGCATTAAAGGAGACAGGTAACCACTATATTCTTGCCTCACTTTTGTATAGAAATTTTATACGGTAGAGGAAGCATAAAAGCTTGCCCTTAGTTCCACTCAGTCGAGTTCCGTAATCTTTGGCCGAGGCGAGTTACTCAGATATAACAATACTCATATATTACCTATATTCATATATTACCTATGAGGGGTGTACACTTGTTTTGGGTGAAACTCACATCACCCTAAGGGCTAATTTGAGTAACCCATATGAGTGTCACAAAATACTGAATTCAATTGTCCAAAAAAATTAGACAGTTTTTGTTCAATTTTAGAATATTATTGGTCTTTAGGAAGAGGTTACGTTCCAAAGTGTAAAAACCAGTGATTAAAAGATGTTGGGTCAGCACAGAATCGTCAGGTCCGATCCAAGAATCAGTCATCCCGTATCGATTTTGTCAATTTACGGTTCTAAAAGAGCCAGAAATTTCATACAACAGTAAAAACCTTATTCACCAATTCGGACCGATTTTTGACCAATTCATTATTTTTGTACTTATTTTTTTTGTCAATTCACTATTTTTTTCATATAGTAAAACAACGATCGAGACAGCTGATTCTCCCATCAAAGCTGGTTTTTATGACCCCAATCCCAATCACCGATGTGTTTTTAAAATCCTGGTAACGACCTAAAAGCAAACAACATTGGCTTTCACATTGGAGTGACCAGATAAAATAACCAGCGGGAGCACAAAGCATCACATGTCGTTTTATTTGCGCGAAAGACAGCAATCACGATCTTTGGATTCTAGGCACCAAAAAGACACAAGTAGGATTGCGTAGACTATGATGAGGGTAAAGACAAACGCTACAACAAACGCAGAAAGGCGGTTCGAATCCCTAGCTTACGTGGATGCTTTAGGGACTCCACGTGTTGTCGCCTCTCTTTATTTTATTTTATTTTTCTTTTTTTGTGTTAATATTAGTTCGATTGAAATTAAAAAAGAACATAGAGTATCCAAGGTCATTTAAGTTCAACATTTATCCAAGGATATCATAACTTATTTGGACCATGGATGTGCTCCACCGCCACTGTTCGCAAACTCGATCGGTTTAATTGGTCAGTCAAAATTGAATCGTTAATCAATTTAGTTTAGTTTGTATTAATAATTTAATTAATTATTTAAAATAAAAAAATATATATATATTCAATTCTAAACATATTAAAGATTTATTTATAATATGTTTTTTAATGTTTTTATTATTTTTCTAAATAATAGAAAGTGTTTTAGCTATGAATATTTATTTTTACATATATTTTTAAAAAAAATAAAAAAATACCTTTCGATACAAATCAATTTTTTAAAATCTATTTTTTTACTACTTTTCAACTTCATTTGGATGTGTTGTTTAATCATGCTTAAATATACTGCCCATTTTTTTTTATATTTTTTATTTTTAATACATTTTTTATCAGCCGGGACCTATTCGATTAAGCCGATTGAACCGGCTGGTTTAGCTATTACTCGAACCCAGACATTAGCTGGTTTTGAGGCCGGTTAGATTTTTCGAACACTAGTTCCATCAAGTAGATTAATGGTCAACAAAAACTTATCAAACTTACTTACAATTTAAATTGTTGGATTTTATTTGTTGTCTAAATTTTTTTATTTTAAGATTATTTTTGCCATAAATACATGAAAATGTGGCGTTCTGCATCGAAGTGATATCATTGATCGCATTAAACACTTCTATCCTTTTGGTCCACCAAATCACATTTGAACTGTTCAGTTTTCATGGTCCCTGAGGAGGGTGATTCCTTATAAGAATATTCGAGGCTCTGCTTTATTAGTGGTGAGTTTACCTACCATCAAACTTCACTTTTATTGCGACAAATTAGAGAGAGGTCCATCTGATGTAACCGTGCCCTACGAAATGTGAGTGGACTGTAAAACGAGTTGCAATTGACTCGGGCCGGGCCCAACCCGATTAGGTTTGTGTTAGATCAATAGCCAGTCAGGACAAGCCAATTTAACCAATACTTGACCTGCCGACTTGTTTCCATGTCGAGATATAAAAGAACTAACATATCATATTTACGTAATTATACATACCTTATGGACGTAGTTTCGATAAGGCTTGGGCATTAAAAAGTAAAACCTCATATCAAAATCTCGTTTGGAAAACACTTTAAGGCATAAAAAATCTTTAACATGGCTCTAAAATCTATTTCCACCGTAGATTATAAATTTTTTAGCTCAAAAAATAGTATAGATATTGTGGATTTGTAAACACTTGAAAATAGACGTTCTAGATTAAGTATTTTAATATACAGTCTTTTCAAGAGTTGAAGTCCTTTTTTTTTTTTTCATATCCATAATAATCAAGGTTGATATGATTAATTTGAAGGTTTTCTTATATCCGAGCTATAATTTTCGACGAGCTTTGAGCTGGGGCTCTACGTTTTTCCATACAGCCTTGGCCTTATTTTAACCTTTTCTATGAATATATATGGGTTCACGGTTGATCTACCACTATACTAACCCAAACCTGGCCCGATTTGATCCCAAATAAACTTGAATGACTCAGGTCGAGTTTAGATCAGAGACTCAAGCCCACCAAGTAGACCCAAATTGTTACCACATTCACAATATATTTGTTTAGCATAAGGTATGGCTTCATAAGCCAAACCTTCTAAACTTTTTGGCTCCTGAGAAAAAAACCTTCCATTTTTTTCCCCATTTTTTAATATGGTGGTTCCAAAAGGCTAAGCCCCCCTTCTATGCCTCCCATGCAGCCCAAAAAATTTGGAAGCCAAACCGTCCGTCAAACAAACACACCCGTATGAATGGACAAAATTTTCTATGCCACCCCTCGATAACCCGTTGTGCCTACCTCTTGCCACAAAAGCTAGAGGATAGCGCTTGTATTCCCCACTTAATTACCTTAAAAAAATAAAAAGTGTTATTTTTCTCATAGAAAAAGTTTATATACAGTCGATGCTCAAAACAATCAAATTAGAGCCCATATCAAAAACTTCATTGGAAGAGGTTGTTTTGATGCCCAAATGTCCTCAAATTTATTATATCGACCTCAATATGCATAGACATGAGAAAAAAATATATTTTAAGTTTTGGAAATAGTGCATCTTGTAAACCATTTTTTGACCATCAATTTTCAAGATTTTTTAGTTTTCGTAGATCTACGTGATCTGTACTATTTTAAAACTTTTAAATTTTATAATTAAAGATGAAAATATATTTTAAGGCTATCACAAATATTTCCAATATTTAAACCTTTCTTGACACTATTTGAATGTGCACTTTTGATTGTTTAGAGCCGCGCTCGACACCCATGTTGGAAAAATCAGGCAATCTAATCAGTAACTGCCTGGTTAGATCGGAACTAGTCGGTTCCAATTTTGGGTGGTTTTGATGATCGACAGGTATTTTAACAAAAAAAATTCAAAAAAATGTATATAAAATCCCAAAAATAAGGAATTTAATTTGTAATATATTTTATTTTATTTTTTATATTTTGGTAAAGATTAAAATTTGTTTTTGTCATTAATACTCACTTTTATATTTTTCGATTGTTTCAAAAAAAATAAAAAATACCCCTAAGTATAAATCAAAATCCAATGTTTTCATTAATTTTCAACTTCACTTGGAATGTATTTTGTTTTAATCATTATTGATATTTTAATAAAAAAAAATTACCTTTTTTAATTTTTGCAAGAATTTTTTGTCTGCTTGGAACTTACCCGATTAAAACGATTGAATCAACCAGTTTACCGGTTAAACCGCTTCCGGCCCATGTCCTGTTCGATTTTGCACAAACCCCACCCTTTCCTCATTTGCAGATCATCAAAAGAATTTGTACAAGTTCCGTAACCACAAATCCCACCCTTTCCTCATTTGCGGATCATCAAAAGAATTTGTACAAGTTCCGTAACCATGTGTCTTGAAACAATGAATTTAAGGCATCAAAACCTGCTCAAAATGTTTTCTAAATATTTCCCAAAATGTAAACCTCTTCGTCTTGTTTTCTTGTTTAATTAATGAAAAAATGAACGAATATCGAGGAAGTGTGTCACTTTTCCCTCGTCTATGCTCCACAAAACAAGATCCCCAGTGGACCCACTCCTCATGAAACATTCCACTAGACCGTTGGACCTCTCAAATTGCCAAAGCTAACCTTGCAACGCTGAATGACCAAACTACCCATCATATTTTTGTTAATCTCAAATTGTGCTTGGCTTTCAAATTTCACATTGAGAATCCTCTACACTTGAAATCGCCCAAATGACCCCATTTTCACCTATTTTATTATTTATTATTTTTTAAATTTAAAATGTTTTTTTTAGGGGATAATTGATTCTCACACCTGATAATCAACCTGGTTTGCAAAAGATCATCAATTTGTCAATCTAAACTAGATTTCCAGATGGCCGATTCGCCCAAGCGATCTAGCTTTTGAATTATTGCTTTCGGGTTTTCCCCCTAATAGAGAGTTCAATGGCCAAAAAACTGCTGCAAATTGCTTCCAAAGTTCCAATGTGGCAAGTACTGGATAATTCAAGCAATTTTTGATAGAGATGTGCAGAAAATGTATGAACTATGTTCAAAAGAAACTAAAAAAATTATATTAATATTTCAACATTCGCCTTGGGCCAGGTACTCGGAGTCTGGCCTAAGGCGAGTTACTCGGGCAAGTCGGAGTGGACTCGCCTAAGTATATTGTAAGGGCCCAAAGGCCCATTGATTTTTTATTTAAAAAAACTATCAAAAATTAAATAAATTTATAAAAGGTCAATTAAACCAAAAAATAACCTAAAAAGTCCAAATAAGCTTTATATATATATATATGAAGATGGATTTTTTAAAAAATGTTTTTTGGTTGGGGATTATTCAAGAATCTAAAAAAATATGGAATATGGCAAAAAAAGTCATCAATCTTTGCAAATAACATCTAAAGATGCAACATTAAAAGTGTTTTCGGTTTCTACTTCGATCTAGGCTTCTAAATCTGACTTTCATTTGCTACACAATAGCTAGAATCTACATGTACTTTTTCTTTGAATCTGAACTCCTGTATATAGGTACCAATCATTTATGGAAGAAAGTAGATTATCTAAGGGTAAGGCCCTAAATAATCAAATTAAGACATATCTCAAAAATTCATGGGAAGATGTTGTTTTGATGTTCAAATATCTTCAAATCGATCATCTCAACCCCAAGATAGATTGAGGTGAGAAAAAATGGATTTCAAGCCTTGGAAATAGTGCATCTTGTGATGTATTTTTTAGACCATCAATTTTCAAGGCTTTCAAGTTTTCACATATCCGCTTGATCTACGCTATTTTTTAAGCTTTAAATTTTATAATTAGATATGAAAATAAATTTTCAGGCCAATCACAAAGATTTCTAGTACTAAAACATCTTGTGCCTTGCTTTGATTGTTTAGGGCCTCAACCTTATAAAAACCATACCCTTTATGGAAATGATTAAAATGATAGAAAATATCATTAATATCTATACATTTTGTATTTTTATCGCCATATATATTACCTATTGGTTTTTCATTTCCCACTGTTACATTTGATGCTCAACTCCAGTACCCTAGATATCGTATGAATTTTTATTTTGGGATTATTTGGGAAAAATATCAAATTCCTTTACAGTAACGTAAGGGCTTGAGTTCTCCATTCTCCAAGCTCTTAAAAATTGCCAATCCCAATTGAGAAATGACAATCTGGATTCAGAGACTCATTGGGCCGATTCCTTCCTAAAATTGATAATCAAAATCCCATCTAATTTGTGTTATCCTCTTAAGTGACTTATGCAATTTATTCTATAAAAGTATATAATGAGATCATTTATCTTTGGAGCAAGGTGTCTACAATTAATCTTGATCATTTGATGTGAAATTAGATGGTTGCATTTATTTCTTTGACCAAGTTCAAACTACATAAAAATATTTCTCAAACTTTTCGACACAACCAAGCTGTCAGATTTCACATCAAATAGTTGAAGGTAATTGTGCCCTTCTTTTATCAAAGGTAAATGGAAAAAGTTTATATAAGATTGCAACCTTCAAATATAAAACGACGGATGCACCTCAAAAAACTAATGGAAATAGTTGTTTTAATGTTGAAAAGCTCTTTAATTGATCATCTCAACATCGACAAGTATGATTATGGAAAAAAAAGGATTTTGAGTCCCAAAAGTACTATATCTTACAGCACATTATCTAGACCCTTCATTTTCAAGATTTTCATATATTTAAGATCTACTTGATTTTAACCTTTTGGACTTTAAAATTTCATAATTAGATATAAAAATAGATTTTGAGATAATTATTAAAACATTACATCAAAATTATATGTCATGACAAAATTTGAAAGTGCGCCTGAATTGGATTGTTTAATGTGGCAACCTTATGAAAACCATACCCAAGGTAAATACTCTCATTGTATGGGGTTTCATTTTTGGAAAATTGTTTCATGGGGGCTAGACCGCATTTCTACATATGTGGTCCAAAAAGTGTAAAGCAACCATCGTAAAGACGGATGCAAGTAGGCATTTAATCTAAAAACAATGAAGACTAACAATCTAAATGTTTTCTTATTAGAATTATTATTTTTAATTTTAAAAATTTATTTATTTTTTCATATTCATGATCTCTATATTAGATATTGCATGTCCTTAAACATCAAGTCTTAAAATCCATCTCAAAAATAGATTTATTAAGAGGCCTGCATTTCTACATATGCAGGTTTGGCCGCCTAGAAACTAGGTCCTTCATTTATTTTTATTTTTTGTTATTATTTTTATATTTTGTTATTATTTTTATTTTTTTTTGGAAAGAGTTATATAAGGTTGCAACCCTAAAATGTAAAATTACAAATGCACCTAAAAAATCCATCGGAAAAGGTCGTTTTATTGTTGAAAAACTCTCCAATTGATTATCTGGACATCCATATGTATGAATATGAAAAAAGAAAAAGCTTTTGAATCCAAAAAATAGTGCATTTTACAATATGTCATTCAATTTTCAAGATTTTCATATGTTTATAGATCTACCTAATTTTTACTATTTTTAAAGTTTAAAATTTTATAAGTAGATATGAAAATAGAGTTTTTGGTGATCCTAATAATTTTTTAAATAAAATTACATGTTGTGATAAATTTTGGAGGTACATTTTAATTGGATTGGATTGGATTGTTTAAGGGTACGACTTAATACAAACCGCACCTTTTTTTTAAAAAAAAAAAAATTTATTTTTTAATTTTTTATATCTCTCGAATGGGGGCAAAATAGTCTTTTTATTTGATTGAAAAAATTTGACTGGACTGCTAGGCCTGTCCCTTGCGGATGCCCCTGGGAATAAAAGCCCATAATTTTCGGCCCTGCCCTTTCCCTTCTCACATGACTGCCTAAAATACAGCAAGCTCTCTCTCCCACTCCTTTCCTTTTGCTGAAACAGAGCACTCTTTCTCTATCTCTAGACCCAAAACAGTGCTCTTTCTTTCTCTGGAATCTGCAAATCTTATCTCTCTCCTCAGCAAAGTCTCTGTAAAACAAATCTCTCTCTCAAACCAGAGAAAATCTTCTCTCTCTCCTCAGCAAAGTCTCTGTAAAACAAATCTCTCTCTCAAACCTGAAATAAGTTCATTTTTGCTTCTGCATAATCTGTCTCTCTCTCTCTCTCACTATCAATGTCTAGAGGCTCAGTTTCTTTATGGGAACCACCACCCCCTCCACCACCACAGCCTCCCCATTCGAGTGGCACCACCCATGGCTCCATACAGACGCTGGTGGTGGTGCTGGCTGTCATCACCATTGCCGGCGTCCTGGCCGGGATATTCGCAAGGGTCTGCGGCGGTCGCCATTTGGCCGGAAACTCCGACCACGATTACGAGGGCTGGATCGAGAGGAGGTGCCGAAGTTGCCTAGACAGTGGGGTTGCACTTACCAAAGAGAAAGAAGAGAAGAAAGAGGAGAAGAAGGAGGAGGCGCCACCAGCTAAGGAGGTCGAGAAAGGAGACCAGAAAGTCTGAGCTTCTTGTTTCTCACTCTAAAAATATTCTCTCCCTCTCTCTAAATATATATTATATTGTAAATTTTAGAGCTTTTCTCCTGATTTATGAGGGGAAAAATCGTGTTTTGGGGTTTGGTATGTTGCGAAATGTATGTTCTGTTTGCCTTCGATCAACTTTATTAGTTGATCTGTTATTTATCTCCCACTTTTATGTTGCATTGAAGGCGTTTTAAAATGCCCCAACTCTCTTTGGGTTTTTTATGTTGCATTGAAGAAGGCGATTTAAAATGCCCCAACTCTCTCTCGCTACAGTGGGATTTCTTATTTTTTGGGTTTTTTATGTTGCATTGAAGGCGTTTTAAAATGCCCCAACTCTCTCTCTCTACAGTGGGATTTCTTATTTTTTGGGTTTTTTATGTTGCATTGAAGGCGATTTAAAATGCCCCAACTCTCTCTCTCTACAGTGGGATTTCTTATTTTTTGGGTTTGTTATGTTCATTTTCTACTTATGATTTCCTGATGTTGCTTGGAATGGAAAGCGAGTATAGACTGTCTCTCTCCACTGCGAAATTCAAAGTATTTTTCCGCTTTTTTCGTTTTTGTGGTATGGGGAATTCATTTTATTTTTCTCGTGAAAAATCCATCTGTTATTGTTCTCTGTATATGTTAGTCTCGTTACTGCAGGAGTTACCCTACTACAAAGTATCCGTTAAAAAAGCCCACCAACGGTACGATAACTCTCCCCTCTCTTCTCTCTGCCTCTCTTTGCTTGACTTATGATTCTATAGAAACCTAGAGTAATTCACGTACGGATAAAAAATAAAAAATCAAATAAACCCAAAATGGATTAAGTTTGAGTGAAAATTTCGAGGAAGGTTGTCTGACTCGTGTTTTTTTTTATAAAAAAATTGCCCTTATGACTATTTTTTTAAGTTTTTTTTACAACGAGTTGTCCATCCGAAGTTGGCATTTTCGTACCGTTTTATTTTTTAATAAATTAACCAGTTAATACGGTATCAGGATGCCATCCTCATACCACCTCGAAAAGGCAGTCTAGGAATGGGTTGCTCGAAGCGTCTCTGAGTGCTTAACAAAACCAGTCTTTACTGTTTGAGGCTGCCCGCTTCGGATCGCTTTGAAGAGCAAACCAAAGTGCAGTCCGATAACCTGGTACAGACTGGGTACTGCCCTAAACATTAGGGCACCACCTTACTATTGAAAAAACTCAGAAAAATAATAAAAAACTCTAATTTGTAATTTTAATTCAAAATTAACTCATTTTATATTTTACTTTGCACTATTTTATATTTTATTTTACACTTGCGAGACGCAGGACAACATCCGTTTTTTGTATTATTGTGTTAAGTGCCTGCTCTGAGAAATGTGGTACGGAGAAGAGTGTCGTTTTTTCTAGTGCATTCGCCATTTATTTTACGATTCTTTTCCTTTATAATTTATGAAAGGTTAAGTTTGTATAGAGCCGAGGCTCTAAACAATCAAAATAGAGCGCGCCTTCAAACAGCATCGAAAACTGTGATTTTATTACTGGAAAACTTTGTGATAGCCTTAAAATATGTTTTCATCTCTAATTATAAACTTGAAAGCGTAAAAAACAATGTAGATCGAGTAGATCTATGAAAACTTGAAAATTGACGGTCAAAAAATGCTTTACAAGATGCACTATTTTCAAAACTTGTAATCCATTTTTTTTCTGATGTCAATGCATCTTGATGTCAAGATAATCAATTTGAGAATATTTGAGCATCAAAATAACCTTTTCTAGTAAAACTTTTGTGGTGTGCTCTAATTTGATTGTTTAGGGCCTCCGCTCTATATAAAGTTTTTCCATTTATGAATATTGCAATTTATGCTAGGAGCCCCAGTTTAAAGGTCTAACTTGGGAAACACAGAATTTGAACGAGCATTGTTTGTCCATGGTGAAGCAATAATTCATGTAGAAAATGGTTTGAGAGCAAAATTGTTTATGATCCTAGAAAAAGATTATTAGGTAAATGTTTTTTTAAGGAGATTTGTATCTCTGCCATTTGGATCCCAAATTTGAAAGGAAAATTGATGCAGGAAGAAAATAATAAATAATTAAAAAATAAATAAATAGTCAAGATATTATACTTTTTCGTAAGGTCGGTGAGAGAGTCCACAATCAAATAAAACTTTATTCTCATTCCAAAAAATCCTTAGAGGTTGTCACATGTCATTTGTGTGGAGGCCTTTGGATAGTTTGAGCCTTAGGGTGTATGGATTAGAATTCTTGGGGTTTTAGGTCACTCCAGGGTTTTTGGCCTATGAATTAGGGTTAGGGTTTTGTAGGACTCTGGAAGGCAAAGGAGAGGTTAGGATTAGAGGAAAGGGGGGCCTAAAGTGACGGAGTTTTGATCCTAGACATATCCGTTGAGGGGGTATACATAGACCTGAGAGCTTGTAACTCCTACGGCCAGGTCGTGGCTCAATCTTAGCCGCCCTCTCTATAACGTGATATGCATCATGAGCCATCTTCTGTGGTGTCAACCACATTTGCTCGACATTCGGAGTGTTTTTTATCGGTTTGGGATTTTTGAAGTGTATTTTCTCCTAGTTTTAATGGTTCTATTTAATTTTTATTTTGCATTTATTTAAAATATTTCTTTTTAAAGTTTTATAATGGATTATGGATTACTTGTTTTCAGTGGTCCCTAGTGAGGTTTTAAGTAGGACAAGGGTATCTTGGTGGGATGAAATTTAGGTCTTAGGTTTAGGATTACTTAGCGAAGGTAATTGGAGACATGGGGCCGTACAGTTACAGGGTTTGAGTAGTGGAATTCCCTTAGCTAAAATAGAGTGTCTACAATATGTTATATGAAAAAGTTTAAGATTGTAGTAGCATGTATTTTGATTGGATGCCGTGAATTTTACATTGTTTTAAAAGACATGATAGATTTTGACACTATCTTAAAAGACATGTCAAATCTATACTGTTCCAATAAATTGTGAACGGTGTATAACAATGCAACTTTTACTTTTACAATTAAGATTGCCATCTTTTATAAGCCACACCCTGTGTTATATCTTTTATCTTATGTCAAGTCCTTTTGAACTGGAACATGCCTAAGAACCAAACATAACATAGGTGAAAGACGAGCCTTGGAGTTGTTGGCCCATCTCTCCCCCATACCTTGCACTCTATATAAGTCGATTCCAAAGAAGATGAGGTAGAAGAGAGTTAGGGTGCCTTAGTGATCCCCGACGACACCGATTACTAAATTGGATGAAGAACTGTGCAAAAGTATGCTCTCACATGTAACTGAAATTTCATAGACCCTTAAAAATAGTTTATCTTGAAACACTTTTTCTGGACCATCTGTTATCAAAATCCATGATATCGAACTCAAAATTCCCTATCAAGAGAGAAAATGGAGTTGTTGGTCATCACATCGTTTTCCTCTCCCAATCCATACGGTGTCATCATTGCATGGACATTCTTCTACTCAGACTTAGAGCGAAGCGATCATCAAATCTGATGGCCTAGATAGTGCTTTTGTACTAAATTCAAGTGCTCTCCTACTTATAGCTCTCTTGTAATTCTTTAGGATAAACTATCACATACACTTAGTTTGTACAAGATGCTCACCTTCTACTATACAACTAAGGCACACTTCAAATTTTTGCCGGAAGATGTAGTTTCGGTGTTGGAAACAATATGATATTGAAAATTTATAGTCAACCTTAATTATGAAATTTAAAATTCTAAAACTGGTACAGATCAAGCAGATCTATAAACACCCGAAAATATTGAGAATAGACGGTCAAAATAACTTGTTACAGGATGCACTATTTGTATGACTTGAAATTCTTTTTTCTTTTTATATATTGGTATAAAGTCGTGATGGTCAATTAGGCGGTTTTCTAACTTTAGAACGATATTTTCTACTAAATTTTTGAAATACACCTTACTTTTACAGTATAAGGTTGAAAACTTAGATAAATTTTTTCCTTTAAAATCATGTAGGTAACTAGGTTCAAAATCTATGGCCTGAAATTGGAAAATTGTTTGATAGGATTGCATCCCAATCAAAATAATTAATGCCACACCTCAAAATTCATCGAAAATTGTAGCTCTGACATAAAAAAATATTCAAATCAATCACCTCAGCTTTGATTATAGTTGTGAAATCAAATTAAAAATTTAAACGCTAGAAAATAGTGTATACGTAACACCTTATTTAGACCGTCGATTTCGCCTTAAAGATGAGTCCTCAAGATCTTTATTAGTTTTGAGCATCAAATTTAAAGTACTTTTGGGACGAGGATTCAAGGTGAGGCTTTAGACCTGCGTGACCGCATCCTTTGTGATTTAGTGGTACTT
This sequence comes from Amborella trichopoda, assembly GCF_054954075.1. Lineage (NCBI taxonomy): Eukaryota > Viridiplantae > Streptophyta > Magnoliopsida > Amborellales > Amborellaceae > Amborella > Amborella trichopoda. The sequence continues at coordinate 7,812,818 of NC_142338.1, forward strand.
CGAAATTACATAAAAGGCGATGTCTGAGGTGTTAACTAGTCGAACTCGATTCGATAAATTTCAAATTCTCTGGAGTGGTCTTGGGGTTTTGAGGCTCTCGTTTTTTCTGTCTGGCTTTTAAGCATTTGTGACAGGAGGAAAAAAGGCTTTATCCTTCCTGTCTCATTTTGCATGGCTTCTACTCTTCCCATCTTACAATCACACTGTAACTTCTCTAACCCTTCCTTTTCTCATTTATGCTCTCTTTCTCTGGTTTTCCTAGTGATTTTTTTTTTGTCAAATATGTTTTGAAAATATGATTCTCTCATTCTAAGACGCGTTATGCAGATATGACTCTCTCTCTCTCTCTCTCTCTCTCTCTCTAATCCTGCCACATCACCGATGGGCTTTGTTTATAATAGAAATATTTATACTGGGTACATTTTTGTAGGACTAATGATGTATGTAATGTGAGGTTATCGACGTTTTCGTGTATGATGTAAGCCTATCTGAGAAGTTTATGTTCCTTTCTTGGGGTGTGGATGCAGAGACTATATGCGTGTTTCCACTGTAGTTTGATGTGTACCTGATTAGCATGTTCTATATCGATTTTTTTCCGAATTTATGTTTTATTTAACGAGAATGTACGATATTTGATATTTTGTATCCCTTCCATGGACCTGCATTCCAGATTAGTGAAAACCACTGGTTTAAGCTTTGAAATGTGTTCCTTTCGATGAAGAGTTGATATTTATTCAAATTTAAACCTGATGCTTAGTGGAAGGAAAATATTTGCCCATTTGTTTTGTTGTAATTGAACATTTATCCTTCCAATTATTTTTGGCCGGAACTTGGTCTGTGTTCCAATGTTTTGCTTGTGTTCTTTAGGGATACCATTCTGGTATTTGAAATTAGGGAACTACTTTTGAAAATTGTAGGAAGGGCACATTATTGGTTAACTGTGATCACTTCTACTGAGGTGATGCTGTCACTTATGTATCCTTTTGTTTATATCAAAGATTTTAGTTTCCTTTTAACACCTTCCTTATCAAGTCCCTGAGATTCTTGAAATCAACTATTTATTTTGTATGGAAACTTAAAATTTTCTTTGTGGCCAGGCTTCATTTTCTAGATCGATTGAGGACCTTTGGAGACATGATGAAATGTGCTGTCAATGTATTACTTGTTTCATCGACCCCAAGTCATTCTTTTGGGCTTAAAAGACACAGACGATCTTATATCATGCTAAACTGGAAGAGTTTGAAACATGGAATCAGTAGTATCTCAGGAAGGAAATATCTTCCTCCTTGGTTCAGGTGGGCATTTTAAAAGGCTTGATAGATATCAATAACATATATTATAAAAATAGTGGAAAATAAAGATTTACTGATAAAAAGAAAATGTGATAGATGAAGATTATGCCGTGATATGAACTATGAAGCTGGGTCATTTTGCAGCGTCGCTCCGATGATGGACTGGACGGATAATCACTACAGGACGCTTGCACGACTTATCTCAAAACATGCATGGCTCTATACAGAAATGATTGTTGCTGAAACAATTGTCCATCAAAAGGAAAATTTGGTGAGGATGATGCATGCTCCCCCTTTGTTTTGTTGTTGTTCTGATCATCCATAAGTCACATGCATTTATACACACATATACCTGCATATATAAGGTATATAACTTTGAGGCATTGTACATTATGGTGCTGTGAATTCTTTATCTAAACTATGTTACTTTCTTGGAGTTGCATATTTGCGAATCATTATGCTAGTATGGTTTATTTTGGGAATCTCTGCGTATAAACTCCACTAGCACAAATACACATTATCTAAGCTGGTATTTGGCGTTGTGAAGTTTGCCGTAGTGTGCTGTGTTTCATTTTAAAGGAAAGCCTAACATTTATTAGTAAATCTTGAGCTTCCAATGTTAACAGGTTAAGTCTGATAACAAATGTTGATCTGTCAGATTTAACGTGGTCATTTGTCTCTCGCCATGAGTGCTTGAAGGAAACTTGCATTGCTCTACAAATCACATAGTGATGTAGGAGAACTTGAAGAAACCAAGGAAAATCAGCAAGAAGCACACAATTTTGGAGAAACCCTAGGGTTTTCTCCCACGTAGAGCTCAATCCTTAAGCTTCTTTTACGAGGCAAAGTCTTTCTTTTCTTAAAGAGGAATACTTGAATGACTCTCCAGCCCATCCATCTCTCCAGCCCATCCATACCCTTATTTATATTGAAAAATAATTGTTTTGGACAATATTTGTCCATACAATTTAACTTTTGACCAATAGGTCATAACTTAAATATAGTTTGACATTAAACTCCCTAACTTTAATAAAAATAACTCAAAAGTTTCTAACTGGTCCAACAATGAAATAAATAAATAAATAAATCTAAAATAGCCTTAAAAACTAAAAAAAAACCAGAACTATTTCTTGCTCTTCTTGTTCTTCTTGGAAGCCCTCCTAGGGTTTTCATCCTCTAAATATGAGTGAAAATTAGGAGGAATCTTTCGCTCCCATAGAAGATACTCATGGTTACTTATGCTCTAATCTCCATCATTCTCCCCTGGTTGAGGAGAACTCACCTTCGAGTTCACATCTTCATCTTCATGCACTTCCATACCATGATACTCTGACATATCAACAATGTTGAAGATGTCTGAAGTCTCCATGTGTGAAGGCAAAACAACCTTGTAAGCATTGCTGCTCATCTTCTTCAAAATCCCGAATGGTCATGCCTTGCGATCATTTAGCTTGTTGTATTTTCCCACTAGATGTCGTTCTTTCCTGAGATACACCATTACCCCGTCTCCCACATTAAACTCCTTGAAATGGCGATGCTTGTCCGCTGCTTCCTTGTATTTGGGTGTATTGGCTTCTAGACTAGCACGCACTTGTTCATGCACTCCTTTCATTTGTTCAACCAAGTCCTCAACAGTAGCATGACTCTCCCCATTGGCCTGGACAGAAACCAAGTCAAGTGAATGAGTAAGGTTTTTCCCATATACCACCTCAAAAGGACTCTTACCAGTAGATCTACTGCAAACACTATTATAGGCAAACTTAGCTTGAGGCAGTGCTAGGTCCCACTGTTTCTTCTTTTCCCTCACAATACTTCTCAAAAGATTGCTAAGAGTACGGTTTACCACTTCAGTTTGGCCGTCTGTTTGCGGATGATAAGCGTTACTAAACTGTAACTGAGTGCCCAATTACTTCCACAAAGTTCTCCAAAAATGCCTGAGAAACTCTGTATCCCAATCTGAAGTTATCGTCTTTGGAACACCATCCAACCTCACCACCTCTTTGAAGTACAAGTTAGCAACTTGTGTGGCATGAATGACTCTCCAAATTTGTGTTGAACTCTATGGATAAGGGCTGACCTTGTAGCCCGGCTTATGACGTTCTTTGAGTCTCCTTCGATCGGATTTTTTATTTTTTTTTGGAGGGGAGGGGGTGGGGGTTCACCTTCTGTCAATAAGTCTAAGGCCTTCCAGTAGAACTTTTGCATAAGCAAGTGGAGTTTGTGGTACCTACGAAACCAAGTAGCGCAGTAGCAATTTTGCACTATTTCTCGATATGCCTTAGACAACTGGTGGACCAGGGTTGCCAAGGCAGCAGCCATCAAAATTGACTCTGATGACCCTGGGTTTAGGCGGTATCTAGAGATTAGCTTGGGAACAATCATCGCCTTGGTCCTTAAAATGAGACTCTAGTATTGAGCAAGGTTGACTATTGAAAAAGCTGAAACCTCCGTATTGGATTTCAGCCCCAAAAAGTCACAATGGATTTGATACTATCTTTAATGGCTCCTAATGGGGATTCCCAGGCCTCGAATATATGCTTATTGCTTTCCAATTAGATGGCTAGAGTTGAAGCCATAATGGGTGGTCTATGAGTCACCCTTTAAATTACTAACATTTTGATGGAGAAAGGAAAGGTGGGAAATGAAATCCCCCTTCTTTTTGATCCTCAAACAAGCAAATATCAAGAAAGAAGCAGAAGAAGTCCCCCTTTTTAATACAAGATCTCCAAGAATAATAAAATAAATAAACAAAATTTCAAAGATATTCTCCCCCAAACTCATTCACCTCCCTGTAATTTAGGACTTTAGACCCAATAACTTTGGACTCTAAAAGATACCTCTTCTCTCTCTAGTTTCATGCATCTCTGACCCTGGGTTTGCATCAGGGTTCAGCCCATAGCTCTTCATCTTAATTATAGACAACTTAACTAGGCACTTACAAGATGAGGTAGTGAGGTGCATGCTGTTTGCATATGACGGAGTTTTGATTGAGGACACCTGAAGTAACGTCAACACTAAGTTAGAACTTTGGAGGGATGATCTAGAATCTAAAGGTTTTAAAATTAGCCGGACTAAGACAAAGTATATCGAATGCAAGTTTAATAATAATAAAAGTAGAGCCGAGGAAGTAGTTAAGATTGACAGCTAATAAATACAAAAAGAGCGACTTTGATATCTCGGGTCGATAATCCTAGAAAATGGAAAGATTGAGGAAGATGTTGCACTTAGAATTAGCGCTAGGTGGGCGAAGTGGAGATGTACAACTTGAGTTTTATGTGATCGCTGCATACCAATGAAACTGAAGCAAGTTTTCAAAAATGATAGGAGGCCGGCCTAGCGCTCAGTGGCCAACGTCCAAGCGGGCGCCCAGAACCTTGGGCCCCCTGTAGTAGAAGTTCGATATATATATATTTTATATACATATATTTATATCGAATTTGTAATTTATTGCATTTGAAAATGTTTTATTATTGTAACATTGTTTCTTATATACAAGCATATGAAATATCGCATATTGAGAATAAAATTGTTCAAAATTTCAAAATTCAAGCCATAAAAAATTTAAAAGTTTAATAGGATATGTATTATTAATAGTCTCCAACTCTCTATATTACATAATATGTGAAAAAGTTTAGGATGCTTCTTCAAACCACAAAAAATACTTTTGATTCTCAGAAATAGGTATAGCTAAGACATTAAGGATTTATAGAATTGTTCTTTTAACTTTAGGGGTTGAAAATAATCCCCATAAACCGTTTTTGGGGTCAAAATTGCCCCCTTTCCCTTTTGGGTATCTTAAAAAAAAAAAAAAAAAAAAAAAAGCCCACGTTCCAGGGTGCCCCGCCTAGGCACCCGCCTGGACACCCGCTTGGGCGCCTGTCCAGGTACATCCGCCCGTGTTGGGCGGCATGGGTCTGGACTTACGGTATTTTGGTCCAAGGCGGCGAACCGTTTGTTGAAACATGAACTGAAGGGGAAGTTTTATAGGACAGCTATGAAGCCAATTTTGCACCCGACCCCAAATAGTTGGGAAAAGGCTCTGATGATGATGGTGATGATATAATCTATTGTTCTCTTGGGCAATATGCCCTGAAATTGATCTAATCCACATTACATAGATCACATTGCTCAAAATATATTAACTCGAACAAGTTAGTCAATTTGACTAAATAAATTCCATTTACTGTCAACTTTCGAGAATAACAATACTGTGAATTCTTCCTCTTTGATTTTTGTAGCAGTGAGCTGCAAGGTTGATCAGAATATGATCAAAATGTTGAATCTCATATCTAGATTTAAATTAGTGGTAAGATATTGCCAATTTAGATGAAAATTGAAAGAGCTGGACTTGCGGTTTAAATATTCGTAACTGCAGTCAAAAGTCAAAACTGATACTCAGTATGCATCTTGAAATCCAAATTTGATTTTAACGAAATTGAGAAAATATACCTGCTAACATAACCCCTCAATACAAAATGCGTTATGGCACTGGTTCCAATCAAGATATGTGTGAGTAAAAAGGTCATAAATATACATTAAATGCCCATGAAATACAACCTCCTTCTACCTATTTCCAATAAAAAATTGCAGAAGGATTATTTAATAGCTAGCAACAAGTACGTTGTACTGGTCAATAAGCCCATTTAGTGCATTTTCTTTTCTTTTTCTGTGATTTAATCTCCTTCAATGTCAATGTAAATGATTAAATAGAGGTGTTGAATTTCAATCATTGCAATAAGATGTAATTAACATGGTATTTATGGGTACCTGGGACTGATTTTGCCATAAATAAAACAAAATCGCAAAAAATGGGTGAATTTAATTCATTTGATGACATTTTTTCTTTGTTTAATTCTTTAAAGTTAGATTTTACATACCTTCTGAACAAATGGTGGCTTCCTATAGTAACAATGCTAGAAAAGGGTATCGGGGTGAGAAATAGACCACGAAAAGCTGTTGAATAATTTCCGGTGGAACCCAAGCCCACTTGAAATGGTGAAGAATGAAAGACCAAATTTTGACCAGCTATAGGGCAGTGGATAAACATATGATCTATGGTTCCTTGGACTGTTTGCGGACGATGCAGCAATTGGTTGGATGAACTCTTCTCCTGTAGATTTGTTCTACCTTGGGGGTATTTTTTGAAATAACTAACCAATTGTATGCCTGGACCTTAGGCAGGGCCATAGTTATGGGGCTCGGGAGCAGGGGATGTTGCTTCTTAGAAGTTCCTTAGTTTGGAAGCACCCTTTTGGTAGATATTTAAAGTGGCAGTGCTAAAATTTTTAATCTTCTTGATGCCTAATCCTACTAACCTTCTACTTGCACATAGTGAAGTTATGTGTCACTCGAGTTCCTAACAAGAGGAAGTCTTTCACCAGGTGCTTTAGTCTATTGCAGATAGGCACTGGCATCCTGGAGAGGAACATATGAAGCACCGGTATATTGGTAAGACCGAAAAAGTGGCTTTCACTAAGAGTGATTCTGGCCTCAAGAGACATAAATCTGGAATTTCATGCTGCTATTCTACACTCGAACCTTTCGACTACACCATCCCATAGTTCGTTGCTTGGTTTGCCTACTCATAAGTTATGATACTTATTGAATTTTGGATCTAAAAATGACTTGGGCCTGGAACATTTTAACAAAATTCTTCCTTTGATGCTCATGATCCATTCATGTCTAATGGCATTCATGATTATGTTTTCATTTGTGGTTAATTTATTGGTCATACGTCCTTGCTGACTTTTCAGGATAGATTCTTGGCTTTTTCCCCATCTCAACACCCTATCGTACTTCAAATCGGTGGGAGTAACCTCGAAAACCTTGCAAAAGCAACTGAATTGGCAAATTCCTATTCTTACGACGAAATCAACCTCAAGTATGTCTAATTCTATGTTTTCTTCAGGCATTAGGCACGTTTGGTTTGGTAGAATTCTCTCTCTTTTGTAGAGAGATTTCCGAGGAATCAGCTTCATACCCAATGAGGTGGTGAAGCTGCTTTCCCATGTCAGGCCTCCATTTTTTATAGTGGCGTGAACGCAGTTAGATTTCCTACATGCGGCATTCCCACAAAACAACCTTCGGAAAGTGGCTTGATCAGTGGAAATCTCTCTCCTAGAGAGATATCCCACAAACCAAATGTGTCTTTTTTCACTTATCTCTTCACCTGTATATGCCTGAATTTATGTTTTCTTTATTCATTCTTTCTGGCTTTTATATTCCAGTTGTGGTTGCCCCAGTGGTAAAGTAGCCGGCCATGGCTGCTTTGGAGTGCAGCTTATGTATAATCCAAAGGTACTTTGCATGCTTTTTCGCATATTCTCCATGTAACATGTGCAGTTTCATCTTGGGAAAGTTTACTTCAATCCGATGGACTATGGTACGGACATTGTTCATTGGGATCTCAACATTGAATGTAATGATAGATGGTGCTGGAGATAGAGCGAGCCCACCAGAACAGTGCACATTACAAGGGTGGATGCCACTCTCTCTCCATTACCGTTCACCATTTTGTTGAACAATGATGTTTCTGTCCTCCAATGATTTTCCATTGTCCATGGATATAGTTTACTTTCCCTTTCACTTTTCAATGAGAGACCTTGAATGTCATTTCCACATTTAAACTGATATGAACTTTTTGATATCCCCAAGGAAAGTTTGTTGGTGAGGCTATGTCGGCAATTGCTGCAAATTGCAGTGTTCCTGTTAGTGTAAAATGCCGAATTGGGGTTGATGATCGTGATACATACGATGAACTCTGTGAGAGTCCTCTATTTTCTTCTGTGTCTTTTAGGTTACCCCATTATCTCATTCATATGCAGAATCAAGAATATGTGCTAAATATATGTAATGAGTTTAAATATGCATGAAATGTTCTCTTTTCTGTTTTGTTGTATTATGTGTTGTTTGATCTTTTGAATATGCAGTTCTTCTTTGTTACTCTGTGGCATTTTCTTACAATAGCATTTTTCTTACAATATATGTTTTCTTATCTTCTAAGGAAGGTTCTTTGATTATGTGGTTCTTTGTCACTCCTTATGCGATTCTTCTTTGACATAGAAAATTATGTGGCATAGGTTTGAATATACTACGGCATAAGGATGAAAAGGATCTTTATAAGGTTACACCAAGAGAGCATTTTGACTGTGCCTTCGTTTTTCTTCTCATTGGGATCATTAATGTAGTGCATTGATTTCTTTTGTGATTCAAATATGTCCTTCAGAGAGTAATTGAAATAGTGGAGCAAACAATTACAAGAAGGAAAGCAAAAAGGAAAGAAACAGTTGGGAGGAGAAAAGTCATATAAACCTGAACCGCCTTATTATCCTTTGTTGCTCAATTATCTGCCACCATATTTGTGCTTCTAGATACATAAATAATATCAAAAGGGAAAAGATTGTACGTGTGTGAACACACAAACACACATATTAGGACATTCAGTTTAAGTTTTGATGCATTCAATCCCGCTCTCTTGTTGGATTCAGGTAAGCAGAGACCGCCCAGTAAACTGGTAACTAGGTTTCTCCAATCTTCCGCCCCCTGGAATTAATATTGACTCCTTCCCATGAGCTCACTCCAATCTATAACCCAAACTCTTCGGGGCTAAAATCTCTCTCTCTCTCTGTCTCGTCCAAGCAGCTGAACCTTTCTGCCAAATCAATGAATTTAGATTTTCTAATCTTGTAGCCTAAGCAAATAAATCCATGTATTTGGCAAATAAAAAGCTAAATCTACCTTAAAGATCATTAGCAACAAAATAAATTCATATTTTGGCAAATAAAATCCAAAGCTTCATTAGAGGTCTTCAGTTTTTCTATTGCTACGCTTTTCTTTGTCTCTCTCTCTTTGATTAAATTGCATTTTTATTTCCTTTTGATTTTTCTAATTTAAGACAACAAATTATTGAAAATTATTTTCTTTAATCAAAAAAAATTTCTTCATTTTTTAGCAAATGCTAGGCTTCTGCTTCTAGGTCCATAATCTTTGTCACTATTTAGGTCTTAATTGTGATTGTATGCTTTTTGGTCTACTTTTATGCCCCTAATTTTTAATTGTCATTTGTTAGGATTTGAGTTAATTATTTATTTGTTATTGCATCAATAGTTTGTGTTTTATTTTCTTGCCCATTGATGATCTCCCTTAAATGCCAAGATTTTGAAAATTGTTAAATTTTTAATTATTTGATATTTACATACAATATGAATTGTTGCTTTATTGTGATGCATTTCCTTAATGTGTGGGTCAGCATCTAATCTTTCTCTTGTAATTGTTTGTGCAAGTTTATTGTTTTTTGTCTCAGCATTCTGATTGTAAGCATAAATAAAATAAGGGAAAATATCTCCATACCCCCTATTTTTAAGTTTTATATCTCAACAAACTCAAGGTTTCAAAACATATCTTGGGTCATAAAAATTCTAAGTTTTATATCTTTTAACCCCTTAAGCCAACTTTATCCCCTTTAAACCTATTTTTTTGCCCCAAACAAATATAAGAAAGACATTCTTTCTAAACACCATCTTTTCTCTCTCTTCACGTAATTTTCCCCTAAATCTCTCTCTACCTATTTTCCCACTCTCTCTCCCCCCGTGTCTCTCACTCTCTCTCTCCCCCATTAGAGAGACAAAGAGGGTGAATGTTAGAGAGAGAAATTTGGGGGGAATATATCACGTAAAGAGAGGAAGGGTTTAGAATGAGCATGTCTTTTTTATATTTGTTAGGGCTAGAAAAATAGTTAAAAGTGGGTAAAGCTAGTCAGGGGGTTAGGAGATATATTTTGAATCTTTGGGTCTATTGAGATATGAAAACCAAAAATAAGGGGTACGAAGATATTTCCCCATAAAATAATGGGATTACATGGGGGTTTAAAAGGGGATATCCGTGAATATGATATTTTGTAGTGAAATTTTTTACAATTTTACGTCATTGAGTTGCTTTTAAGACTTAAACAAAATCGTCTTGCTACATATATGCATTGTTTCTTTTTCTATGGACATTTTTATATTCAAAGTTGCTGTGGGCTAACTTGTCCCATGTTCTTCATCATTTTATTTTGTCCGAGTAGTATGTGAATTTACATATCATTAATTTGGATTGTCACCCTTGCATGGTGGAAGCCATTAGTTCGAGCCTGATTATCCTAAAACCAATAGAAACCTTTTTCGCTTTGTGGCAGTATAATTATATTTGAAAAATGCGTAATTGCAAAATACTAGAAGTCATTTCGCCAATTTTCTATAATCATATGAGCCAATCATGTTCCTCTAGATTGTTAGGATGTTATAGTAGTGCTTGTGAATACTTGTGAAATTGCTTCTTCCATGGCCTTATGTTGGTATGTGATCATTGCAGCTGCAATAGTTCTTAGACATTATTGTGAGCCATGTCTTTAATAACCAAGCAAAGAAAGCTTCTGATTCATTTTCAAGTACCATTTCAACCAATTAACACTGATTGCCCATGATGGTTTGACTACGGGGAATGGAGTGAATGGCATCCAAAACTTGTTAGTCTTGTATGTTGTATCAAACACAACATCACATAAATTGAAGAGCTGTAATCCAAAGGAAAATTATTGGCTTACATTATGAAAAACCTGAGAAGAATGGGTCCTAGTATTTATTTATGAACAATTGTTTCATGCGGGGTGGACCACATTTGTACGATATGCGGTCCAGAGGTATAAAGCATCCATCTTAAAGATGGATGCAAATAGGTGGTCCATCTAAACACAATTGTAACTAACTATCCAAATGTTTTCGTAATATAATTATTATTTCTAGTTTTCAAAATTTATTTATTTATTCATATTCATGAACTCCATATTAAAGATTGTATATTCTCTAAAAATTACGATCAATTTTTTTTTTTTTGATAAAAGGATCAAAAAATATATTTATTGCCAAACTCGCATTTGTACATGTGCGGCCCTGGCCGCATGCTAACCGCATCCTTTATTTATAGTACAATTTTTGCAGATAATTATGCAACCTAGGGAAGTATAAACTCTTATTTCAAAAGTACGTAAATTCATGAACTATTTGGTAAATTTTTGTACTTGAAATAAAAAAAAGAGAAATGATCCTATAGGACCCTCCCCCACCCATGTGTGTAGGGCCCCAAAGGATCACCATTAAATTTAATGGTGATCCTTTGGGGCCCTACACACGTGGGTGGGGGAGGGTCCTATAGGATCATTACTCTAAAAAAAAGGCACTTGATTATCAAGACAAAAGATATAATGTGATTCATGAGATAGGTTAATTGGCACCAACTCTGAATACACCGCTCCCTAGAAAAACTTAAAAACAAAATAGGAGGCTGATGCAGGAAAATTTGAGCGAATAGAAAAATCAGCAAGAAGCAAAGCCAAACACGAACACAATTCAAAGAACTTAGGGTTTCGCCTCCACACTGTTAGCTAGGGTTCCGAAAGCCTAAGGCCCCACACACGTCTTTTAATTACTAAAAATCATATAGAATTTAACCCCCTCAAGGCCCCACACACCTTTTATATATTATAATTTAATGTTCCAAGTACAAAGTGTCCAAACAAAAAATACATTGACCCTTGTAAACCAACTTAACTTAAAATTCATAATGACATTTTTACCCATATGAATAGTACTCGTGAGTAGTACTTGTGAATAATACTCATGAAATAAATAAAAAAATATAAAACGCTAGAACTCCTAAAAAACTAAAACTCTTAGAAATAAACCTTCAAACTAAAACTATAATATGCATTTTTTAAAATTGAATAAAAATAAAAAATAAAAATAATTCTACCCTCCATCATAGGCATATGTACTCATCAAATTTTCATGTTTTAAAGCAGCTCAATGAAGTAGACAGCAGAGAGTAATGGTAAAGTTTAATGCTTCTGAAATCAAATTGACTTTTCTAGTAAAGGTTCATGGAAATCCCCTTCCAAATCCTTATGTAAGGTCCATGTTTTGGATACACTTTTCTTGGGAATGCTGAAAACATTCACAAATAATAATGAACAAACAATTGAAAAAGAAATAGTGGATACTTTGACAAACAATTTATATCTTTTCTTTTTTCACTAAGTAATAAACGATTTATATCCGCACATCAAGGGAATACATTACAATGAAGCAACATATGTACATGCCAAACATTATATACGTTAATTTGCCTATAAATATTATAAATTTATTTTAATAATCATCAGGACTTATTTAATCAAGGGACAATATTTTGGGTTTCTAAAATATTGCTTTGAAAATTATTAATACTAAATAAACTTCACATAATTAAGAACGAACAATTTCAGGCTTTAAACTACATCGTAGGGCTTGGGGACATCAAACCAGACCAAGAAGCATGCAATCACAGTCTAGACCTAAATTACAAGAAGATGATTGATAGAAATAAACCGAGAAACAAAAGCCTGGGATTTCTAAGAAACTATGAAACATAGATTCGTGTGTCCAGCTCCAGCCATGTATGTGAACAACTTGGACACAAGCATGTGTTTAGAATGCGGAAATATACGCCTTGGACTGTTAAGCATAGTTGTATTAATTTTTTTTCAAAATACGCCTATCTGGAAACATAATAAGAAAGATGTTCCTACCTAATAGACAACATTTCAAAAGCATCCTATCCAAAAACAAAATAAGGAAAAAGGGCTGCTTTTTGAGCAACATGCACCTTAAGATATGTCAAAAAAGAATATAGTAAAAATTCCTAAGACAGCTGGCTTGTATCTAGTTTGGATATTTCATGTCCAAACATACCCTTTTTGCAATTAAAGTTTCCAATGCATGTATCTGTTTTGGAAACTTACACAGGCATCCATATCTGTGAAACATAGCTACGAAATGTCAAAATTCAGAATCAAGGTAATAATTTTTAGGATTAATTTCCTTCTAAAAACTGGAAAAAGAATAAGGGAAAACAGAAGTCCAATTTAAATTAATAGAGAGAAAAAGGTTCAGAGAGGGATAAACTTTGTTCGGGATGTTCTGGTCTAGAACTTAGTTGTTGATTATCTGGCTTTCAATGCCAAATATTTGGATTTTGTTTCAAGAATCTTATGTTTTTACTTTGTTGGGGAATTTGGGAGATCTGAATTTGTTTACTTTTTTTAGAGGACTAGGTTATTTGGGAGATCTAAAGGCCACACTTCGCGAACCTGGACTGGTCAATCCGGACATCCACAAGTCTCCGACTAGATCAAATAAGGTTTTGACCCTATGCTCCTTGACCCACGATGTTGACTTGGCACGCCAAGCTGAGTCAAGTGGTGACTCGTTGGTTCCAACTGGGTCTTGCTGGCTTGCACAAGTTGTGTTTAATAAACATAAAAATTTGGTTAGTCAACTCTTGACAACTTTTCTTCCGGAGTAAAACAACTTCAAAGAACAATTTTTAACTCCTTAACCACTTACCAAATATAACATAAATCAATGTTTGATGGGACCTTTTGTTTTTGTCTTCGTGAAAAAACTTTACAAAATTCAAATTTATTGATATACTTTGATTTTGTATTGCGGAAATGTGTTATTGAATTTTTTATTTTTAGTTTTGAATAAAATGTGTTAGTGTTAGCTTAAAATTGAGGTCATGAATTTAGTTTCCATTAGATGTATGAAATTATCTTCCTTATAGTTGGATATTTATTTTTATGATCTATAAAGAGTTCTAGTTTTTCTACAATAAGAATTCCCTTAAAGATTCTTGAAAACCTATATTGGACCTGCGTGGTCGACCAAGTCCCTGGTTGTCCTGACGCGGCAACTAACAAAATCTGGGTTGGATCGGGGTTTGTGAACTATGCTAAGCGTATTCTGCTTGGGAGAAAGAGTTTAAGGTTTAGCGAGAGACGGTTTTGTGGCTTGGAAAGGCTTCATCTTTGTTTTTTGTGGATGAAAGAAGGTAGACTCACATCAAAATCTATTTAGCTGTTTTCTGAGAATGATGAGATTACCTGATTTTTCCGTTAACCTATCCCAACAACTGGGGGTTTAGGCGATCCAAACTAATACTGTACTAGTGGAGAGACAAGTGAGTTTTTAATGACAATAGGTCAACATCAAAGCTCAGCATTGAGCCCATACCTCTTTGTCTTAGTTATGGACGACTTAACTAGGCATCTACAGGATGGGGTATTGTGGTCCATGTTGTCCACTGATGACATAGTTTTGATTGATGAGACCCGAAACGGCGCCAACATAAAGTTAGAACTTTGGAGGGATGCTTTAGAATCCAAAGGTCTTAAAATTAGTAAGACTAAGACAGAGTATATAGAGTGCAAGTTTAGTAATAATAGGAGTAGAGACGAGGAAGTAGTTAAGATTGATGGCTAGGAAGTACAAACAAGATCGCACTTTCGATATCTTGGGTCGATAATCTAGGAAAATGGAGAGATCGGAGAAGATGTCGCACACAGAATTAGAGTTGGGTGGGCGAAGTGGAGATGTGCAACTAGAATTTTATGTGATCACCTCATACAGATGAGGCTGAAGAGCACATTCTATAGGACAACGGTGAGACCAGCTTTGCCCTATGAGGCGGAGTGTTGGGCGGACAAAATACAACGTACCCATAGAATGAGTGTAGCAGAGATGAGGATGTTAAGATGGATGAGAGGCAAGACAAGAAGGGATAGAATTTGAAATGAATCTATTGGAGAGAATATAGGCGTGGCACCAATAGGCGATAAAATGAGAGAGAGTAGACTTAGGTGGGCTGGCTATGTGTGGCGTCGGCCAAGTACAACACCTGTTAGGAGGTGTGAGTTAGTTTAAGTGGAAGGACTGAAAAGGGCAAGGGGTAGGCCCAAAAGAACGTTTTTGGAAGTAGTCCGAAAAGATATGGTGACTTGTGGTCTCACTGAGGATATGGCCTTTAATAGAGCAGTATGGAGAACTAGGATTCATGTAGTCGACCCCAATTAATTAGGAAAAGGCTATAACGATGATGATGTATTGGAAAAGAAACTCTATCGTTATTTTCACTATTAGAAAAACCAGGTGATCGAACCGCTAACCTCCCGGTTAGAATGGCCGGTTCCGGTTTTGGGCGGTTTTGGTGATCAACCGGTATTTAAAAAACAAATTAAAAAAAAAAAGTATATAAAATCGCAAAAATAAAGAATTTGGTTTATTATTCAAATTTTAATATTCTTTACATTTTGGTAAAGATTAAAAATTGTTTTGGTTATTCATACTCACTTTTATATTGTCCCATCCATTTTAGAAAATTTTAAAAATACTCTTGGGCACAAATCAATTCGTTAAAATCCATTTTTTTCATTAATTTTCAACTTCATTTGAATGTGTTTTGTTTTAATCATTCTTTATATGCTTTCATATTTTAGTAGATTTTTTTTTATATATATCTTTTTTTATTTTTTTCAACATTTTTTGATTGCTCGGGACTTGCCTGGTTAGAATGGTTGAATCGGCCGGTTTATCGGTTAGGCCTGTTCAACCGCTTCCAGGTCCGGTTAACCGTTCCAGTTCGATTTTGCAGACACTGGTTATTTCCCAAACCGAAATTACTAAAAAAATTGTTACAATGTCCTTCATGTAATCCATTGCAAAATGTTTTCTTCATTGAATCTTCAAGAGTGAGCATGTTTACAGATTGCTGTAGAACCGTATACAAAAGCAAGTGGTTTTGTTATTGTTTGAATCTGCGGTGGTTTGAGAAGCCCTGGAGCATACTCCAGGAAAAGAAACAGTGTTTGCAAGTTGATGCTAGTGAAACTTTTCCTGTGGAGAACATCAGTGAATATAGATCTTGAAGGCAAGCAACTTAATAACAATTGAGGGTAATAATTAATCTTATCATAGCAAAAGTATGAGATTGGCAAAAGAAGCTCCAGAGCAATAATGTATCCGGTTGTCCTATATACCCTATATATGAACAAGGGGATGTATTACCAATGATGGCTTATTCCTCTAATTGTCAGTTGGGCTACTGATTTTGCTATGCTAGTTTGTTGTGTTGGGAGATGGGATCTATCATTTGATGAAATCCTCGCACAGTTCTTCATCATGGATATGCTTTTGTACTTATTTTTGCTAGTGCTGTTCATCGTCGATACCTTATTTTTGCTAGAATAAGTGAAGCATCGTACATCTTGAGGAGTATCTCTTATAAAATGATGTCTTAAATGTCCAAAACTACGAAACTACGAATCAAATTATGGGATGCAACGAAATGGTAGCAAATTGGTTTTTTGTTTTGATGATCACATAAGCTTGTTGGTTTGATAGACATTTGAGTTGCATAATGAGCCCTATGAATGTCAGCTTCTCAGCCTTTGCTTTTGCAGGAATTTCTTTGTGGAGCATGTGCAATGGTCAAAGGAGTTCCCCTTATGGCTTTTGAAGATACATTTTAGCTAGTTTTTGATTGGCTAATCGCTCTCAACTTCTTGCTGTACTGAGCTACCATGGATTAATTCATCCCTTTTATAATCTATTCGTACATGATTTACCTTTTCACCGCTTCTAACCCCATTGCAAATTGAAAATAGTTGTTATATTTCATTGTGTACTCCACCAAATGATCTATATTACTATCTAATTAATGGTGAAGTTCTGATATGGTCTGTTTAACAGTTCATGCATTCTGACATATGAAAGTGATCTTTTTCTTGTGTATGGTTTTTCTTTGGAGTTATCATTGATTCTTATTTTTAATCAGGTGATTTTGTCTATACGGTGGCAACTCATTCTCCAACTAGACATTTCATAATACATTCTCGAAAGGCCCTTTTGAAAGGTCTGAGTCCTGCAGAGAATCGGACGGTTCCTCCTTTGAAGTATGCCTTCTGACTTTTGTGTGATAACATGGAATTTTTAGCTTATTATTTAAGCTGTTAGGATGCCAATTAAGGAGTATTATTGTTGGAAGTTTTAACTCTGAAGTTGACCCAAAAATTTAAGCAGATTTGAAACATTTGGTTCTTTAGGGAAATATGTTATTTATAGTTTTTCATGTTTTCAGGAATTACAAACTAGGAATTATGTATGGATTCTGTTTGAACCAATGTTTTACAACACGGACTTGCTCTGGGAATCGGGCAGGGCCCGGGCCAGGTCAACTTGGTAGATCCGAATTGACTCGGCGAGCCTTGCATGGGGCAAAAAGAAAAATCCAGAAAACTAGGAAAGCTAGGGAAAAATTCTGGAAAAAAAACAAAATAAGGAAAATCTGGAAAAAATACAGGAAGTATGTAGTCGTCGTCTTTATCATCATCATCTGAGCTTAACCTACTACTTTGAGCTGGCTACACGATTCCTATTCCACTTTATCAAGAGCCATACCCTTAGTCAAACCATAAGTCACCATATCTTTTCTCACTACTTCTAATATGTAACATTTAATGATGCTTTAGTTCCAGCCAAATTCAGATGACATCCATCAATTTCTAAGTTATAACTTCATGTTAAAAAAGTTATGTATCAAAAAAAAAAAACTTCATATTAAAGAAGTTTGCCTCCAACCAAATACACAAATATAAGAACAAGTCACATGGACAAGGACAGATGCAAAGTTTTCTAGAGACATAAAGGCACACACAATTAAAAGAAGCACTTCACCTAAACTAGATCTACTGCCAATATGAATGTCGTGGAGGGTAAGAATCATCATGGTTGTCTTGGGATGACGAACCCCTAATCCAAAGTCTCCAAGGCTAATCCCATCCTTAGCACATCTTCACAGCCATACTCATGCTGACCTCCCTCTCACTTGCTAACTCAGCCTCTGGAGTTTCCATCACCATCTTCTTCATTGTCATCTGAGCATCATCTTCTTCCCATCTTCATCTGGTTGCCCCTCTTGTTGAGCATCCTCGTTGGGCCCCTCCTCTTCGTAGACCAATCACATCCTCAAATGCCCTAATATTGATGATTGGTTCTTCCCAATCCACTACTCATTCCTTGATAGGATCTCATACAAATATTTAGTCGAGATTTATGGCGTTTTAATCATGCACTTCTTCAACTGCATCTTCTGTATGTTCAAATTATAGTGCGTGTACAATTTGTGGAGCTTCTCTTTTGCCAACTTTCTCCTCGATTTGTTGATCCACTGGAATGTACTCCAGTTTTGCTCACATCTCATTGCCTTTGTTCCTCCTTGCTTTGTTGATCCACTATAATGTACTTCAGTTTTGCTCACACCCCATTGTCTTAGGACCTTGCTTGTTAATTTTTTGCAAGTCGAGGGTGTTTCTCATGGTATCTCCCACTATTCTGCTGACAGGGGGAGGACTAATTAGTCCGAATGTGAGTACAATCACAAAGTAAAATACAATGCCACAATATGATGCTTCAAACCTATGACTACATGATTTGAAACCTATCCTGGCTCTAGCTATGTGGAACTTCTTATTGAGGCTTGTCCCATAATTTTCTTGTGCATCCGTATATAAGGGAAGCTAAAGTAATAAAGTCATGAACCAATATTCCAATGCAATACTTTACCCATCCATGGTCTCAAGTGCTGGTGTTGACCCGGGAGATAGTTGTATGCCAAGTTAAAGAAGAATCCTAAATACGATGATGAATGATTCATGACAATAGAATAGTTTATGAAATAAAGAAACGCCCACAAGACTCAAGACACATAAATCGGAAGTTTACAACTTATGATTTATTGAAAGCTACTCATTGTATGGAATGGGTGGTGCTAGAAGGTCAGTCCACTCCACTTGTCATTAATGTACTACTTGCAATTGACTTTGATGGCATACTTTGCATGGCCCATTGCTTCATATATAAATCCCATGGCGATCTCATAATCAACCATCAGGAATACTAGGCACTAACAATTTGCTCACATTTTTATAAAACCCCCAGCTATTAATAACTACTGTGACTTCACTTGCGGATGGAATCCTTGACATAGTGAAGTAACCTATTTCTCAAAGGCAACTATCATCTTTAACCCTATGTGGTTGCAGATCTGGTAATGGCCAGCCTTATCATCTCTCTTCATATGTATCTCGTCATTGTATTTAGGTTCTTTGAGTGATAGTACATAAGTTTTGTTGCTGTCTCCCTTACTCAACATAGTCCTTCATTTGCTTTAGCTCACTAATGACTTCCAACATAAGGTCAATACATTGAGCTGCACATGGGCTTCCTCTTTCTCATAATTTTTCTTCTTCTCACTCACCTAGTTCTTAGGATTATGTTGTGACTTGAACTATGTGCTCCTCCCAAAAAGTCTCCCCCTCGATAAGCAGAATCCTCCTAGCTCTATGCAATTAGGGGCTCGAAGCCAGGGGCCACATTTGCAATAGTGGACATCATGAGTTCATAGCATTCAGTATTTACTGCATGAATGGGATGACAATATCACAACCACTTAGCAATTCCTTTCAAAATGCACTTCCTATTTCTCTTGGCCCTCATGGAATTTAGGGTCTTTTGGTATGAATGGTTCTTGGGCATAAAGTGGGTTGATTCGACCTTGGATAAGCTCAAAAGCTACTAAGTCTTGGTGTTTGGGTGTAGTTTTTGACTCAAGAAAATCATTCGATGTGGCAAATGGGACAGCTTCCAATAAGTATTTGTTGGGACGGTGATGCAAATCACCCCCATTGGAAATTTCCTCTGTTCTTCTGGGTAATTTCGTCACTGAAAAAGGGCCTTTTATGAAGCCCATAAAAGTCCATTTTTAGAGAGAGAGAACATAAGAAAAAGTGTAGAGAAGTTTGGGGGATTGCAATTGGGGTTTTTGCACAAACCCTATCACCATTGTGACCTCGTATTGGGCCGGTCTGTCATCGACATTTCTTCGTGGCGACGGTCTTGGCCGACGGTGATGAAGAGAGGAGTTGATTGATCGTGGTATTGTGGTAGAAAATATCTATTGAGATTTCTTTGCCATTGTATGAGGTAATCTCTACATAACCCCAAACTTGTAAATTTCTTTCATTGATAGTGAATGTATCCTTACCCCTTGCCTGTGGATGTAGCTCATTTTATGGTGAACCATGTAAATATGTATGTGCCTTCTACTTTTACTTGTGTTGTAGACTTCTCATTTTACTTTTTTTCTTGTTTATATATTTTTTCCAAATATATACACACATTATTGTTCTTGGGTATTTTGTCTGGGTGTTGGATTCATTTTTGTGGGGTGCTCACCACATCAAGTAGGGATTTGGGTTATCCCGATTTTCCAACAAGTGGTATCAAAGAACTCAAGGAAGTGGTGTAGTATTTTTGGGAAAATGAAAACTCACAAGTTTAAGGTGAAGTTTAATGGGAAAGATAATTTTGAAATTAAAAATGCTAGATTTATTAGTACATCAAAGGCAACACAAAGCGTTGCTTGGAGAAGATACGAAACCGGTAAATGTGACTAATGATAATTGGGAGGAGCTTGATATGGAGGCATGGGCTACTATTTGTATGTGTTTGGCGAATGAAGTGTTGTTTAATATTGTTGGGAAAAAACGACAAAAGATTTGTGGAAAAAGTTGAAAAGTTTGTATTAAACAAAATCTATCACAAAATTGATTTTTCATAAAAAGAAAATTGTATTCCTTGAAAGAAGGTGCAAAAGTGTCATAACACTTGAATAGATTTAACAATATCATTTGTCAACTTGAAAGTATTGTTGTGAGAATGGAGGATGACGATAAGGCGGTTGCCGAAATCCTATGATAACCATGTTACTACATTGAGTTGTAGTAAAGAAACTCATCTTGATTTGTGCTCAGTTTGTAGTGCTCTCCTTGTCGATGAACTTCGAAAGAAGGCATATTTGGGAAGTTCGGTAGAATAAAAGCAGAAGCTTTTGTGGCAAGACGTTGATCGAATGAACGGGGAACTTCATTGAGGAATTAGTCGAGAAAATCTCGATCAAAATCAAGAGGGCCTAATAACAAGAATGTATGTTGGTATTGTGGGAAGCCCGGTCGTATAAGGAAGAATTATTATAAAAGAAGGGGTGAATTCTTTTAAAGATCCTAATGCGGGAGGTGAAAGGCAAAGTGAATCTAAGAATGATACAAATCAATTTGAAGAGTCAACATTTGGATTTATAGAAGATGAAGTATTGATGGTGGCATAAAATTTTATATTCTATCAAAATTGGATAATTGATAGTGCAGCCATCCATCAAATGTACCCACATAGATCATGGTATGACTCGTATGAGTCATGTGAAGGAGGATCGGTATCCATGGGTAATAACTCAACTAGCCAAGTGGTTGGAATGGGTTCGGTCTACCTACAAATGTTTGATGGAACGATTCAGGAAAATATGGATATTGGGCATGTGCCAAAACTAAAAAGGAGCTTGATTTCCCTCTCTTCTCTAGATATGGAAGGTTACAAGTTCACCGGTCAAAGTGAAGTAATCAAAATATCAAAAGGAGCTCTAATTGTGATGAAAGGAGTCCTAGTTGGGACCTTGTACAAGTAGTTGGGAAGCACAATAATAAATGATAAAGTGAATTCGGTAATTGAAGGTGAGGAAGTTCCATTTCGCGTATGACATAGAAGATTGAGGCATATGAGTGATTAGGGTATGGAGGTCTTGATGGAGGTGCGTTGTATTTTGTTTCGTTTATCTCAAGTTCAAAAGTGATATATTTTGTGCATTCAAGAATTTTAAAGCCGAAATATACGGGGCATCACATCAAAGTTCTTTGGACGGATAATGGTGGAGAGTTTGTACCAAAGGAGTTCGAAAGTTTTTGCAAGGCTGAGGGAATTACTAGGCATATTACACAAATACCTTCAATCCTCAACAAAATGGTGTGCTCGAGAGTATAAATTATATTTTGATGGAGCATGTGAGGTGCATGTTAAGCAATGCTGGTCTAAAACAAAAATTATTGGTGGAAGCCGTATCAATGGCTTGTTATCTCATTAACCGGTCGACTTCGGTAACATTGGGAAGCAAAACTCCTAATGAGGTATGGTATGGAACTCCTAGTGATTACTTCATTTTAAATTTTTTTTGTTGTGATGCCTATGCACATATTCCAAGTTGCGAAAGGAATAAGTTGGATCTAAGGTCAAAGAAGTACATCTTTGTAGGGTTATAGCAAGGGTGTGAAGGGATACCGGCTATAGGATTCATGTAGCCAAAAAATAATCATTAGTTACGATGTGCATTTTGATGAATCCAAGGTATTGACAAAATGGTCGAAGATGAATGACACACTGGTCAAGAAGTGCAATAAGAGAGCCAAGAGTTTGAAGGCAACCCCGTAATACTTCCATCAAGTGTAACTATGCCTTATGATAATATACTCATTGATCATGGTGAAGAACATGAAGAACTAGGAAATCAAGATGAAGAACCACATGACCGCTATGATGAATTTGTGCCTTTGGCACATCGGTGCTCTATTCGAGAAACGTGTGCACCCAAGTGGTATAAAGATTGTGGATCCAAATACTTTGCATGCTTTAATAGTCGAAAATGAAGAACCAACATCATTTCGTGAAGCCATTGAAAATAATGGTATCGAGCATTGGGAAAGAGCTATAGAAGAAGAGATATTGGTCCTTCAAAGAAACAAGTCTTAGGATTTGGTAGAGCTACCAAAAGGTAGAAAGGCCATTGGTTATAAATGGGTGTTCAAGATAAAGAAGGGACCCGATGGCGAGTTTGAAAATATAGGGCAAGATTGTTGGCAAAGGGTTTGTCACAAAAGCAAGGCATTGACTACGATGAAATTTTTGCACCGGTGGTCAAGTTGGTTTCAATTCGTTTGGTACTTGGATTAATTACTATGTATGATTTAGAATTTGAGCAAACGGATATGAAGACGGCATTTTTTCATGGGGAACTCGTGGAAGTGTACATGGAATAGCCAGAAGGCTTCATAAAGAAGGAAAAAGGAGGACTTGCGTACAAATTGAAGAAGTCCTTGTATGGGCTCAAGCAAGCACTAAGACAATAGTATAAAACATTTGATATATTCATGATGAGCCTTTGGTACACTAGAAGTATGTATAACCATTGCGTTTATTTAAAGATATTTGATGATAGTTGATTTTAGTCTTTTTTGTGGATGACATGCTTTTGGTGTGTAAAGATATGGCTAGAATTAATGAGCTCAAGACATCTTTGAGCAAAAGATTTGAGATGAAGAATCACGGGCCAGCAAGGCAAATTCTTGGGATTGAATTTAATAGGGATAGGCTGAAAGGATTTTTGTCACTATCTCAAATAGGTTACATAGAAAGGGTGCTTGAACAATTTGGCATGAAAAATGCAAAGCTGGTGAAAGCGCCTCTAACGTCTCACATCAAATTGTCTTCAAAGCAAAGCCTGAAGATGGAAGAAGAAAGAAGAAGCATGGCTAAGGTGCCCTATGCTAATGCGATGGGAATTTTAATGCCATGGTATGTACTAAATTGGATATTGTCCATGCAGTTGGGTTTTAAGTTAGTTTATGGTGAACCCTGGAAAGGTTCATTGGGATGCAACAAAATGGATGCTTCAGTATTTAAGAGGATGTACTAGTTATGCAATCACATTTGGAAAGGGCTCAAATCCAATGCAAAGTTTTGTGGATGCAAATTTTGCTAGTGATGTTAATAAATGTATGCCAACTACCGCATTTGTTTTTCGGTTTGCAAATGGACCTGTAAGTTGGATGTCAAGGCTCGAAGACATGGTAGCATTATCTACTATCGAAGGTGAATATATGGCAGCATCAGAGGAATCAAAAGAAGTCGTGGCTTCGAGGATTGATGGGTGAGATAGGCATTGTGTGCAAGACCATGGAACTATTTTGTGACAATATGGGTGTTATTCACTTGGCCAAGAGCAGTTCACCACAAGAGGTCATGACACATATTCGTTCAATATCACTATATCTAATAAGTTGTTGAAGATTGAAGAATTCGATTGGTCAAGATCAAGACCGAAGATAATCTTGTTGATGTGCTTACGAAGCCCATCCAAATAGAGAAGTTAAAGTGGAGTCTAACGTCTCTAGGTTTCAAGAAAGGACAAAAGTGAAGGTTTTGGTAAGGTAACGGTGTGACTTTGCATCAAGGTGAAGATTGTTGGGACGGTGATGCAAATCACCCCCCATTTTGAAATTTCCTCTTTTCTTGAGGGGTAATTTCATCACTGTAAAAGTGAATTTTTGGAGAGAGAAAATATAAAAAAATTTGTAGAGAAGTTTAGGATATTGAAATTGGAGTTTTTACACAAACCCTAGCACCTTTGTGGCCTAGTATTGGGCCGATTTTCCCTCACCATTTCTTTGCGGCGACGGTCTTGGTTGACAGTGACGAAGAGAGGAGTCAATTGTTGGTAGTATTGTGGTAATAAATATTTATTTGAGTTTTTTTTGTCATTGTATGAGGTAATCTCTACAAAACCCCGAACTTCTAAATTTCTTCCATTGATAGTGAATGCATTCTTTCCCTTTGCCCGTGGATGTAGCCCATTTTGGGTGAACCACCTAAATGAGAATGTGCCTTCTACTTTTACTTGTCTTATGGTTTGCTGATTTTTTATTTTACTTGTTTTTCTTATTATATATTTTTATCAAAGATATTGCACACATTATCGTTTTTGGGTATTTGTTTGGGTGTTGGATTCATTGTTGTAAGGTGCTCACCACATCAAGTAGGGATTTGGGTTATCTCGATTTGCCAACAAATGCCGGTTTCCTAAACAAAATACCCAAAAAGAATAATGTGTGCAATATATTTGGGAAAATATATAAACAAGTAAAATGAAAAATTACCAAACCACAACACAAGTAAAAGGCACATACACATTTATGTGATTCACCCAAAACAGGGCTACATCCACGAGCAAGGGGCAATGATGCATTCACTATCAATGGAAGAAATTTACAATTTTGGGGTTTTGTAGCGATTACTCATACAATGGCATCGAAAGCTCAAATAGATATTTCCCACCATAATACCACCATTAATTGACTCGTATCTTTGCCACTATCGACTAAGACCATAGCTACGAAGAAATGCTGATGAAAAAACCAACACAATACAAGGCCACAATGGTACTAGGTTTTTGCAAAAACCCCAATTTCTATCCCCCAAACTTCTCAACACTTTTTCTGTTATCTTTTTATCTCTATAAATGTACTTTTATAAGCCTCTATAAAAGACCTTTTTCTATTATGAAAATACCCCTATAGAGAGAGGGAATATCATATGGGGGTGATCTTTACATCATGTCCCAACAATCTCCACCTTGATGCAAAATCACACCCTTACCTTGCCTTGCCAAAGCCTCACTTCTTTCTTTTCTTGAAACCTAAAGAAGTTAGGCTCCATTTCAACTTCTCTAATTGAATCGGTTTCGTAAACATATCTGCAAGGTTGTCTTCAGTCTTTGACTTGACCAATCGAATTCCTCTATCTTCAACAACTTGCCGGATATAGTGATATTGAAGCAATGTGTCTTCACCGCTTGTGGTGAATCGGTTCTTGGCCAAGTGAATAGCACTCATATTGTCACAAAATAGTTCCATGGGCTTGTATACAATGCCCATCTCACTCATCAATCCTTGAAGGCATGCGACTTCTTTTGATGCCTCTGTTGCCGACATATATTCGGCTTCGGTAGTTGATAATGCTACTGTGTATTGGAGCCTTGACATCCAACTTACCGACCTATTTCCTAACTGAAAAGCAAATGCAGTAGTTGACCTACCTTTGTCAACGTCACCGGCAAAATTTGTATCCACAAAACCTTGCATTAGATTTAAGCCCTTCCCAACTTTGATTGCATAAGTAGTAGTGCCTTATAAATACCAAAGTACCCATTTTGTTGCTAACCTCTTCGAGATTCGCCATAAACCAACTTAAAACACCAACCTCATGGGCAATATCCGGTCTAGTACATGCCATAGCAAACATTAAACTTCCAATCGCATTTGCATTAGGCACCTTAGCCATGCTTCATCTTTCATCTTCTGACTTGCTTTTAAGGCAATTTGAAGTGAGGCGCTAGGGGTGTCTTCACCGGCTTTGCATTTTTCAAGCACTATTTCTATGTAACCCATTTGAGATAGTGACAAAATTTCAGTTTGCATATCCATTTCAATTTCCCTTGCCAGCCCGAGATCCTTCATCTCAAATCTTTTGCTTAAAGATGTCTTGAGCTCATCAATTTTAGCATTATCCTTACACACCAAAAGCATGTTATCCACATGTAAGACTAAACTCAACCATCATCAAAGAACTTTAAATAGATACAATGGTCATACCTACTTCTGGTGTACCCAAGGCTCATCATGAGCATATCAAATTTTCTATACCATTGTCTTGATACTTGCTTGAGCCCATACAAGGACTTCTTCAATTTGCACATAAGTCCTTCTCTATGAGGCCTTCCAGTTGTTGCATGTATACTTCCTCTTCGCATTCCCCATGCAAAAATGCCGTCTTCACATCCATTTGCTCAAGCTCTAAATCATGCCTAGCAACTAACCCAAGCACCAAGCGATTGAGACCAACTTGACTACCGGTGCAAAAATTTCATCGAAGTCAATGCCTGTCTTTTGTGAAAAACCCTTTGCCACCAATCTTGTCCTGTGCTTTTCAAACTTACCATCGGGCCCCTTCTTTATCTTGAACAGCTATTTACAACCAACGGTCTTTTCCAATGTAGAGTCTTGTTTCTTTGAAGAGCCAATATCTATTCTTCCATCGCTCTTTTCCAATACTCGGTACCAATACTTTGAATGGCTTCATGAAATGATGTTAGCTCTTTAGTTTTGACTATCAAAGCATGCAAAATATTTGGATCCACATAATCTTTGTGCCACTTGGGTGCACGAGTTTCTCTAGTAGAGTGCAGATGTGCCAAAGACACAACTTCATCATGATGGCCATGTGTTTCTTCATCTTGATTTCCTAGTTCTTCATGTTTTTCACTATGATCAATAATTCTATTTTCATAAGGCATAATTGCTCTTGATAGAAGTGTTTCAGGGTTGCCTTCAAACTCTTGGCTTTCTTGTTGCACTTCTTGACCATTGTCCTTCATCAACATCCCTTTTGCCAATACCTTGTATTCATCGCAAGGTACATCCCAACTGGTGATTCTTGTTCGGGTACTTGGATCCCTTGACACCCTTGCTATGACCCACAAAGATGCACTTCTTTGATCTTTGATCCTTGATCCAACTTATTCCTTTGGCAACTTGGAATAAGCGCATAAGCATCACAACAATTTGTTTTTGAATCGGAGTAATCACTAGGAGTTTCTTGCCATACCTCATTAGGGGTTTTTGCTTCCTAGTGCTATCGAAGGAGACCGGTTGATGAGATTACAAGTCATTGTTATGGCTTCCGCCCATAATTCTTGTTCTAGGATTGTAGGCATTTGTGTAATGTCTAGTAATTCCCTGGACCTTACAAAAACTTTTGAGCTACTATGATACGAATTCTGCACCGTTATCCGTATGAAAAACTTTGATATATTGCCCCGTAGATATTTCAACTTTGGCTTTAAAATTCTTGAATGCATAAAATACATCACTTTGGGACTTGTGTGTTTTAATCCATACCTTTCTTGAAAAGTCTTCAATAAATGTAATAAAATACAATGCACCTCCATGAAATGTAGTCGGTGAAGGGTCCCATACATCCGAGTGAATATAATCAAGTTTGCACCTACTTGTATTTTTCCTGGCCTTGAAGGGTTGTCTATGTTGTCTCCCATAGACTCAATGCTCACAAAATTCTGATCTATCAAACCGAAGTGTAGGAATAAGATTCCTCTTCATCAAGACCTCCATACCCTTATCACTCATATGTCCCAATCTTCTATGCCATAAGTGAAATGGATTTTTTCACCTTCAACCACCAAATTCAATTCATCATTTATTATTGTGCTTCCCAACAATATGAATCCAACAATATGGAGTACAGAAATGGACTACGGTCGCACTCCTGTCAAATGGTCACAAAGCCTAGTGGTCTGGACATTCAAAAGGGGCTTCACATTGCTCTGTAAATTTGTGGAATATGGTAGCAAATGAAAATGGCAATAGGCGTAGAGTTGATTGGTCATACAGGTTCTCGATGCCATATCTGTTGGAATTGCTGGGAGCCTGGAACTCATGACCAAAATGGCCTCAACCCAACCTCAGCCCATGGGGATCATCATTATATGAGATGTAGGACCCTCCGAGCAAAGATGAAGAAGTTCGGGAGCTGCCACTATGTTAAATTGATGTATGGATGCCCCAAAATGGAGCTTGGTCAAACCTGCCCCAAATAGTCATCTAAGGCCCCCAAATTTTACTCTAAGGTTCCCTAAAGGTGTCATCTTAAAATCAAGTCATTCCAATATCGGATGACCGAGATATGGGCCCACAAAGTTGAAGATTATTGAAGGAGCACAGTTCGGGTCCAAAGAGAAGGCAAAATTACAAAGTAGCCCTTAGAAATCAGTGTCCGAAGGACCTGAAATTTGGGTGATGGTTGAAACTTCCTTAAAACGCTTAAATGCAAAATTTGGGCTCAATCCGACGCCCAAAAATACCATTTTCAAAGTGGTCTTGAGGGCACACTGTAGGACCACCAATTTCTAAAGCATGTGAACCATATTGTGGCCATGGTCTAGCGGCTGGTGAACAAAAATCAGCAACATGGCAGGATGATCACCTCTGCAAGTTTTGCTGATGTCTCCCAAATCCCACACTGAAATGACTTGAAATTTTGATATGTTATTCTTGACTCAACGAGCTTTCCATCAGTATATATATCAAAGGGGTTCTTTTCATGGATCAATACCAAATGGAATAAAAAAGTATGTGATTGAAAAGTTGTTCATGAGTTCCAGTCTACACAACCCATGTCCACTTTTTTTATCAATTTCTCACAATCAATGTGGTGGTTGGAGCTGAAACTTTATAGATATAGTCCTTGCCCAACCCCCTAAACATCAATATGATTTATCGATGGGTTTATAACAAGATTGGGGATCTTGAAGCAAAGCTTTTAAGTGTCCAAAAGAAGAAGAATGCTGAATTTTCGAAAACAAGGCAGTAAAATGATCATTGCTCCCTCAATCTTTGGAGTTTTTTAATCTAAATTTGTTGCAAAATGCTACTACAAGTTGAAATTAAAGTAGAGAAGGAAACAGTTTGGTATGATCTAGAGAGAAGAAAGTAGAGAAGAAAACAGTTCTACGAATATTATGGCCCCCGGCAAGTTAGGGACCCTCTGGGCGAGTTAGGGACCCTCTGGAACCGGCAGCCTGCCAGTTCCAGTTAACTAGCTTGAGTCTGATTTGGACTTGAGCTTTAAAACATTGGTTTGAACCATTTCATTACTGCTTAGTCACATGATTATCCTTTTTCATGTCATGCTAATTTATGGTCTTTTAAATAAATATGCAGATATGAGTATTTCTTTGGCCTGCTACGTGACTTCCCTGAACTTCAATTTACAATCAATGGAGGCATCACTTGCATTGATGAGGTTAGGATAACATTCAACTACTCCTGTATCAGTTTCCTTTTTTTTTTGGCTCAGTTGGATCTCTTGCTTTTATTCGATGGTCTAAATGTTTGTATATCTTGTATTAATTTGAACTGATATTTGTCAAGGATTTGGTTGTTCAATGTCTTGAGTTTGAAAGAAGGCAAAGGTTACTTTAGATGAAAAGGAATGACATCCTAGATATTCTATCCAAATATGTTTTGCATGCCTTTCCATATTGGTACCAAAGATTATCGCTGTCAACTATATTTTGCGAGTGATATTCATTATAATTGCAGCCATCTTTCCCTTTTATACAATTATACTCATCATTTGATTCTCGTTAGCATCATTTTGATGCCTTAAAGTGTCTACACAGACACAAATAAGCTTGAGAATTAAACCAGATAATTATCTGCCAAGAAATGAAAGACGAGTTCTGGGAATTAGGAACAGTACAAATCATGGCACTACGTCTAAAAGGCTTTCCATCATCCTGCATGTGTGTATAAACCCTGGGTAGGTTGTAGACCAAAAATATTTTTTTTTTAACTGCATGTTTTCTAAGAAATACTCTGGATATTTCAAGGTAAAACTAAAAAAAATCGTATCTAAAGTATTAAAAAAGAAAAGGTAAAGCTAAAAGAAGTTGGTATATTTTAACGCTTAGGCCCTGTTGGATTTACCACTAATCACTTCTAATTTTAATTTTTTAACACGCCTCTGTGGGAAATATCCTGCAGTGTGTATGTCTATGTCCAATTTTGGACCTCATTTGTTTGAGAAGTGCTGCAAATAAGCCCCTAATAGTAGCATTTGATGCTAGCAATAATACATCTGCTCAGTGATTCCAAACTTTCTCTAAGTGTTTAGAACCTGACTTGTGGGTGCAAATCCCCCAATTACCTAGAGAAAAAGAAATACTATATGTTGGAGAGATATAATCTGTTACTCACATTATTATGTCATATACAAATTTTTGGATTGGCTATGATGAGATGTCTGTCCCAATGGAAGATATGGTAGTAGTTTGAATCACCATCGCTCTTATAGCATTGATTCAATGTTCTTTGCCTTGGATGCAAATGATGGATGTAGTTGTTCATGATGCTCTACTATTAGAAATAATTGTTTATCTCCTACAATAAAAAAAAGTGACGCACATCCATCCAGATGATACTCAATCACCTTCAAAAGGTTCTCTATAACTCAAATAGAAAAAACTGTGCCGGTTTGAGCAAGTTAGGAATGTTATGGCCACAAAACTGGAGCTTAGAGTTTCATCATGGGAAACTACAACATCCAATACGTGGTATATGGTAGCCAGCTGTGGCA
The DNA here is from genome assembly GCF_054954075.1 of Amborella trichopoda. Classification (NCBI taxonomy): domain Eukaryota; kingdom Viridiplantae; phylum Streptophyta; class Magnoliopsida; order Amborellales; family Amborellaceae; genus Amborella; species Amborella trichopoda. The sequence continues at coordinate 7,843,893 of NC_142338.1, forward strand.
TCCATCTCATCTTCCCATCAACAGATAGTGGAGACACTGGTTCATCTCCACCATCCATCACTTAGACAGTATGCCAGTACCGTACGTCATACACAAGTTTCGTAAGGTATATTTTTCCATTCACTCATTATATGGGATTGGTGTACCAAATGTTGGTGATGAATTCCCATAAGCTTTATCCTCATTCTGAATATCAGATTAACAAGTAGGGTCAATAGAGTACTTTTTTGGGATCTAGGTTTCTTGGTTTCGTAGGCTCTTTCTTTCTTAGCTATTTTATGTATGTATAATTTTAGCCTATTGATGCATTTCCAGAATAGGACTGCAACATCAGAGACGAGGGGAATATGCCCCAAATTTTCTCTCTACTTGAAAGGTGCAACAATCTTGTAACACACATATACTAACCTGCATTATGAACCTCATACTCCCCTGTTTCTATTAAATGTTTTCAAAAATAAATAGAAGGCTGATCCTAAATAACTTCCAAACAAATCATATCTGAAAGAAAAATTCCTATTGTACCTTTACCCTGTATAACTAATCCTTATGACACATATTTGAGTACATCCAGGTTTGGGTCTTCTCTTCCCATTTACTTCATATGATGGCCATGCGAATGGAGAAGGATCACATGATTAACACTCTAAATGAGTTACTTGTCTGTTATCTATCATAGAACAGAGTCAACAGACTACATTATCTATATTGTGGAATACAAATTGATGTGTTTGATGAATTTATTGATTGCACGTCTTAAGACTTGGGTGCTCATACTACATCTTCTACACTAAATACGAAAATTGGAGTAATGCCACACATTTCATGAGTATGCAGAACATATTGAGATGGACTGCAGTTACTTGAGAGAGGCTAGTTCCATGCATGGTCTTTGTTGGCATATTTCATCTCAACATAGAATAACAGATCTCCCTGTTAAATGGATTTTTCTATCTTTGTAGTAAGTCATCAATGTTTAAGCTAATATAATCAGTGTATATATCCATGTAATATTTGTTTGTTACTTTTTCTTGAGCATTTTCTGTGCACTGGTTCTTTTTCTTTTCTTTTTGTTTTTGGGTAGGAGTCGTGTACAAAAGTGATGCCACAAGGACCATGAGTCCTGTATATAAGTAAATTCCACTTCTATGAATGTTGAGGATTTCACGGTTAGAAACAATTCATGGTTACTAAGTTATCTCTATGTGTTGCACTTTTCCATAGGTTCATGCAGCACAATTGCAAGGAGCCCATGGTGTGATGGTTGGACGTGCTGCCTATAATAAGTAAGAGAGTTAAAATCGAGTTTCGGCTGTATCTGATATAGGTTGATTAGTGATCTATTTGAGGTGCTGAATTTGTTGAAAGCACATAATTAAATAAAAATATTAATTCGAAAATGCCCCTGAAAGTTGCACCTCAAAATTTTCATCAGGCTAGATAAATTTTGTTCCATGTAGGAGTGAAGATCGAGATTTGCATATCTACTATTCCTTTCTCTTTTGTATGAGATATTTTTGTCCAACTTTTATGGACATCTACATCAGGTTGCATTTGTATTTCATCTAATAGATGATAATAAGGGTTAAGCATGGGGAAGATGTCCTCCATAGAAGATATTGTCATCCTGCTCCTTTGTCAAGGACTGCTGCATCATGATGTCTCTGCAGGGTACTCTTGATGATTCTTTTGCCATCTGTGTTCGAACATTGGATCCTACTTGGTGTGATAGAGACGCATAGTAAATTAGTTTTTACTTTTTTTTTTTTTTTTTGTACTCCAGGTATTTGTTGAGGGCCAAAGAAGTAGAAATTTTTAGCACAAACTTAATTTCTTATTACTTTCGTTATTGTTTTTGATTTAGGACTAGAATTGCCTTATGCATGCCAGAAGTATTTTGGAAAGTACTTAATGAGATCAGCTTATTTTTATATTCTTTTGTATTTTTATGGTTTTGTACATATTTCAATGTTTTTCCAATTTTGGTCTTTTATACCTGTTTGTACTTAATTGCGTTCCTAGAGACTCTTGATTTCTTCTGGAAAAGCAAATCTAACTGTTTTATAGATGAGTTGGTCAATCAGGAGAGGGAGAGAGGGCCTGTACACCAGAGGGAGGGAGAGAGATACTATCCTTGGTGGACACTGCTTTTATTTTTGAACTAGATAAAAAGCAGTAGCTACTTTTCTGAAAATCAATCTGGATAGTCACGCAAGTTACTGTGTTTGACTCAGTGAATGAGTTGGTTGATTGAGCTGCGTTAGCCAAACTCCAAGAGCTTTAAATTAATGACATTTACAAATTTCTTATGCTATTCTATGGATAACAAAGATATCATTGTAGTACACAAATGAGGGCAAAAGAACTTGGTAGGGGAAAAGACAAAAATGGTTTAAATTTGAAATTTCATGGAAGGAGATAATGGGATTTTTATGTATGGCTCTTTATGGAATCTAGAGGAGCAAGCTTTAATTTTGTGAATTTCCTATTGTTGTTACCAAAATGATGAATTTGTTTAATAAGCACCTATTGGCAGTCCTTGGTCAACTCTGGGTCTCGTTGATGCTGCTGTATATGGGATGCCGAATAGCTCTCTCTCGCGCCGCCAGGTTTTCAAACCCATCTTATTTGGCTCTTAATTAGTGTCTAGTGAGTCGTTTTAGGAAAGTCTACTCTATTTCTATGTTCCATGAAAAATCTATAGTTCATTGGAATATGTATGTCCATTACTACTCCATCGATTTGTGTTGAGTGTGATCAGCAGAAAAAAAAAAAAAGATGAATGGTTCTGGAAAGGTTGGGACCTGTAAGAATAGATCATGTCCCCAAGATTGGGTTCCAGTCTCTCCATCACCGTACATTTCATTAAAGGGTGTTGTTCCTAGTGGCAATGGTTTTCTGAGAGCCATAGGATTGTATTATACGTGTCCCCTATTTTGTCCTCTTCATTTATATTATTTTGAATCTGTCTTACTAACACTTTTTAATGCAGATTCTAAAAGAATTTCAAGTCTATGGCGATTCATTTTTGGAGAAATATGGACCAAATAAGCCAAGCATTCGGCAGGTAATTAAGGTGAGATATGAAAACGTGATCTTCTAGTGTTTTTCCTCTTTTACATTCGTTGGTTTTTTTTTTTCACAATAATAAGCAATGAACATTTTCTCCTATGTTCCACAACTTCTGATGGGAGCTTCCGGAAGAAAATTATGTGAAATCATGTTACTTTACTTTTTGTAGGATGTTTAATAGAGCCTTCAGCTTCCAGAAAAACATGAGTCTTTTCTTTCTCCTTTATGTGTATTCGCAAAAGTTCATGACAATTTGGCTCACTTTTAGAGAAAATAAGAGCAAGGGAAGTAATATATTGGAAAATAGAAACTTCTCACAAAATGCTTTTTGTCATATATACTCAATATGAAAAGTAAGATCTCTTCCTTTTCTCCTTTATTAGGGAGGGAACATATGCAGAGCATTGTTTAAAAACCAGGCAAGCTGGATCAGAACGGTGGTGACTGATCTGCTTTCAAGATTCCCGGGTTTTCCCCTGTTCCCATGGGTTTTTAATTTTTATTTTTTAATTATTTCAATAGAAAATCTTGGGTCGATAATTTAGAAAATGGAAGGATTGAAGAAGATGGTGCACATAGAATTAGAGTTGGGTGGGCTAGGTGGAGATGTGCAACCAAAGTTTTATGTGATTGCCGCATACAAATGAAGTTGAAAGGGAAGTTCTATAGGACAACTGTGAGACTAGCTTTGCTTTATGGAGCGGAATGTTGGGTGGTCAATAAACAACATACTCATAGGATAAGTAGCTGAGATGAGGATTTTGAGATGGATGAATGGCATGACAAGAACGGATAGAACTTGAAATGAATACATTCGGGGGAACTTAGGTGTGGTTCCAATAGGTAATGAGATAAAAGAAAATAGACTTAGGTTGGGTGGCCATGTGCAGTGCAGACCCAATACAGTACATGTCAGGTGATGCGAGTTGGTTCAAGTGGAAGGCTCAAAAAGGGCAAGGGGTAGGCCCAAAAAGGCATAGTTGAAAGTAGTGAGAAAAGATATGGCGACTTATGGCCTCACTTGAAGGTATAGCCCTTAATAGAGCAAGAGCAAAATGGAGACGGACCAAGATTTGTGTAGCCAACCCCAAAAGTTGGGAAAATAATCAAATGATGATGATGAATTATTTTAATAGAAAAAAAAAACCGAAGAACATGTGAGCTAGCTCTGCTAGTTCCTTGCCGGCTTGGAACCAGTAAATGGTGATCTTGTTGACCCACTTGACCGGTCTAGTTTTTTTTCAAACATTGATTCAGAATTAAGACTAAGATATCCAACTACATCATCTATTTGTTATGCATGGATAGTGAGTGAAATTAGCATAGCAGTCTTTTCTCCGTGCAGTTTTTTAAGAGATAAATAAATATTTCTGTCTTACATGTTTGTTATGACATGAGTTGTCTAATGTGTTGCTGAACAGTAATGTTAAGTTGCTTCTTTGTTGCAAGAGAAGAATCATGCCTATTAACCTACGAGGGATGAGTATAGGATTATCAATGGACGATGGAAAACCTTAATCTAAGTGTTTCATCACCAACCAGTAAACTGAGGTTGTTGATGGGGCGAGTTAGGCCTACCATTCGATCAGGTCTATGTTTTGGTGGGTCCCACTCTTTCTCCATCACCATCCATCAGATTGGGTTATAATATGTTTCCCTTAACCCGTTTCAAACCCGGGTAGAGGAGTTGGGTTGCATTAGGTAGTGATGTAGGAAAATTTTAGGGAACAGTTAAATCAACAAGAAACAAAGTTCAACACAAGCATAATGCAAAGAAACACAAGGTTTCTTCTCGATACACCAAGCTAGGGTTCCAAAAGCCTAAGCTTTTCGCTCTTTCAATTTTTAAAAATCACTTGGAATTGACCCTCTCAATTTCTCACACACCTCTTATATATTATAATTCAATGTTCAAAGACATTACATGTCTATACAATTATTAAAGTAGCCTATATATCCTAACTTAAACTTAATTTTTGTAATGACAGTTTTACCCCTGTGAACAATACTCGTGAATAGTACTCATGAATGGTATTTGTGAGTAGTTATGAAATAAATAAAAAACTAAAAAAACCTTAGAATGCCTAGAAAACTAAAAATAAATCCTAAAACTAAACTCAAAATATGCATCCTTTAAAATTGAATAAAAATAAAAAATAAATATAATTTTCCCCCCCATCATTCTCCCCTGGTTCGTTCTCAAGTTTTGAAGTGTGCTAAAGATGAAATTGGTGCTTCTAAACTTAAAATATGCATCCTTTAAAATTGAATAAAATAAAAAATAAATAAAAATTTTCCCTCCATCATTCTCCCCTAGTTGGAGAAAACTCGTTCTCGAGTTTTGAAGTGTGCTAAAGATGAAATTGGTGCTATTCTGGCTATATTCTTCAACTCGAATTTTGTAATTCAAGATCTTGAGACTTGTGGGTTATTGCAGTAATCAAAACACAATGATTGTGTATTAGAACTGAGAAACCCTCGAGGAAAGGGTCATTGTATGTCGGTAGAATATTTCTAATCACATAAATTTATTGAAATTGCATCACTTTAGCCATGTAACCCTCTGAATTTGTCCAGACTCAGCTTTAAAGCACACCATGGATGCATCTTTGAGATCAGTGACTAAACCAACAACTTCATCTATCAATTCTCTTATGAGTCCTTCATCCTTTTCCTCGTCAAATACCAATTCAACCACAAAATCTTGATCATCATCGAATCTCCTGCAAGATCTTGTTTTTCATCTATGTATGTCGAAGATTGGTGGCAGATCCCAATCAATATCCTGCTGATTTTTTATACAATCTGTGTCAAAATGAATAATCTCATCCCCAAATCGAAAACCCTTAAGTGATGTTCCCTCCATCAAGGTCTTCTGTCACTATCCTCATCACTCGACTCCTTATGCCAAGCGCCAAAGTGAAAAGGCTTATACTCGAGATCCTCTTGGGCTGAAAGATCATCGTCTTGCCTATTATTGAGGCTCGCGAACTGCTGCACCAGCTGCTGTACTTGCCCTTCAAGTTCCTCAATTCTGTTATCTATAGGATCACGGAGTGGATCTATGAAAATCGCTCTTATACGGACCTTTCTCGCTACCATGGGTACAAACCCTAGGTAAATAATCAACAAAAAAAACTACTTAGACCCCCATTGTAACTTACCCGCTTTATTGTTAACTTAGGGCACCAAAAAATTGATGCTACAATCACTCCGTATAGTGCTACAGTAACTCCATATAATGCTCCAATACTTTTCGAATAGATCACGAGCTCTGATACCAATTTGATGCAAGGAAATTTGAGGGAACAATAAAATCAGCAAGAAACAAAGCTTAACACAAGCATAATGTAAAGAAACCCAAGGTTTCTTCTCCATACCCCAAGCTATTGTTCCAAAAGCCTAAGCTTTTCTCTCTTTCAATTTTTAAAAATCATGTGGAATTGACCCTTTCAAGGCCCCACACATCTTTTATGTATTATAATTTAATGTTCAAAGACATTACATATCCATACAATGATTAAAAGGACCTATATATATCTTAACTTAAACTTAATTTTCATAATGAAAGTTTTACCCCTGTGAACAATACCCATGAACGATACTCGTGAATAGTACTCATTAAATAAATAAAAAGCTATAAATCCTAGAATTCTTAAAAAGCTAAAAATCCTAAAACTTCAATTAAAATATACATCATTTAAAATTGAATAGAAATTAAAAATAAATATAATTTTGCCCTCCATCAGGTCGGCAACCAGCGTAAAACTTTACTACATCTTATTATGAATCCTGAATCTAAATAATTGGGATACGGCTTGAATAATGATGATGAATGAAATGATGGCTTGTTTGTGTTCGCAGTTGTACCTTGTGTGTTCTCCATGTACCTAATGAAAACATTCTTTGCATAATATTTTAGTAGAGATATTCAGTAAAGATATCTCTATTGTATGGTACTTGGTTCTAAATGTCTCTGTAAGCTTATTAGGTTTTGTTCTCATGCTCTCCCATTATTTGGTGCAGCCTTTGCTCAATATTTTCCATTCCGAACCAGGCAATGGTCTATGGAAACGCAAAGCAGATGCCGCCATCCGCCGGTGCACGGTATCAAAAGCTATTTTATGTTTAAACGCATAAACATACATATGTATTGGTGTGTATATATATATGTATGTTAATACATATTTACTTGTGTAAATACATCCATACATATTTGCATACAGACACATTTACATGCATACATGACATAGACATGCATTCATAAACATCTCTACATGCATATATAAATATGCACAAACACCGGCGCTCATATATGCATGTATTGTGTTTTTAGAGCATGGAGTCTTTATCTAAGTCATTTGGTTGTGGATAATCCCACAATTAAGAAATAATGAATTTCTTGCCTCTTTGTTTTTCATTTTACAGATCTTTTATTTGTCAGGCTTCTTCATGTATTTTGCAGACTCTGAATTCTTTTCTTGAAGAGACCCTGGATGCCATACCAGACCATGTCTTGGATGCACCTCCCTTAAACAAGAAGCCATCAGAATCTGATGCCTTTGCGGGAATACATGAACTGCTGCCTTCTCCCTTTGGGAGGAGAGAATTGAAGGTGTCCAATTGCAAAATTATTTTTTAAAAAATTGTTTAAGAGGCATAGTAGAATGGTACCCCGGACATCATGTTGTGGCTTCACCACCCTAACCATCTAGGCCTTGGGCCCATTCCTGCCCATAACTAGTGCTTTCTATAAAACATGGAAATGTATTTTTGGGGAGTGTAATACAGCAACATTGTGTGATGCATGTATAAAGCCCTGTGTTTTGCAAACATGGATTAGAATGTGTTCATGATTTTGCTTTTGCTTGTTTCTTGTGGTCTTACGATAGCTTTGGTTGGTTTTGAATGTGCAGAATGGAATAAATATCCTCTCTCTCTCTCTCTCTCTCTCTCTCTCTCTCATAGCCATATTATTTCATGTATTTCAGCTGGTTTGGATGCATGATTCAAAAAATTTCTCATAAAAAAATTAACAAATTTTTTCATGCTGAATTGAAAAACTTCAGAGTTGGGGGTTGAATTGAGCTAGAGAAAGCAATTTGGGTGTTGATTTGAGCGAGAAAAATAATTCAGTAAATGGGGGTTTTTGAATTGTGATTCTGCTACAGGGGAGTAGAAAAAGGTGAAATTGAAAGAAGGAAATCCGTGCGAATAAGGAATTAGGGCCAGAGAGGACGAAGTTGAGCTGAGAAATGAGGGGTATTAGGGCCAAGGACAACTTGCACCTTTTCTGAAGAATGAATGATTTCAGGGAACAGCTAGGGTATGAATATTGCATGAAGAGATGAATTTGAGCAAGGCAAGTATAACAAATCGACATGAGAGGGAGAGAGAGTTGTATTATAAATGAGAGAGAGAGGGGGATCTAAAATCACCCCAACAAATTGTATGTATGATACCTAGGATCATTTCCCTTTTTCTCTTTTTTTTTTGGGGTGAGGTTTGTATAAGGTACTTATCTTGTATTGTACAAATTGGCACACCACTCAATTTTGCCAAAAGATGTACTTTTGGGGTTAAATACTTTATGACGGCTTGAAAATCTATGTTCAATATCTAATTATAAACTTTAAATTTGAAAGTATTAAATTTTTGAAAAATGAAGGGTCTAAATAACTTGTTAGAAGAATTATTTTTAAGATTGAAATTCTTTTTTTCTTCATGCCATTCATCTGGAGATCAAATTTATCAATTTGAAGGTCTTTTAATTTCAAAACCCTCTTTTCTACTGAATTTTTAAAGTACACGTTATTTCTATAGTATAGAGTTACAACTTTAATTTTTCCTTTTTCGTTTAGGGTTAAAAAAAACTGTGATTTACATCTATTTTAGGAAAATGATATAAGGTCATGGTTACTTTTATCCGTCAAATTTTTAATCGAGTGTTTATGAGTGTGTCATTGACTAGACTCAAAGTTTTTTTTTTTAAAAAAAAAAAAATTGTCTTCCCTAGAAAATTAACAAAAAAAAAAAATTAAAAAAAATCTAAATATTGTGCTGCACCACGAGCCATCTAATTACTAATAACAATTATAACCTCGTTATAACAAAGATAAATACTATACAGTAGTCAGTCTCCTATGAAGCTCGATTGATTTTAACCTCAAAATACTTTTCTAGTTTCTTGATGAGAAACGATTCAGTGTATCAGAGGGTCCACGCTATTGATGTGTAATTGTGCACCTAAATCAACCATGCATTTTGGAGATAAGGAATAAAACCAGAGGCCTCCAAAAAACACTTAGGATGCCATAGCCATGGCATCTTTGAGCTTCACTACTGGTACAGCAAGAAACCCTAAACCCTACTCTGGAACCCCGATTCTCTCCTCCAAAATCCCATTTCAAGGGTTTTGGTTGTGCCCCAGAACAAGGAGAGTCTGCCATAGCTTAAATACAGGCAGAGACCAGTTTGTTACTTCACCACTTGATGATCCCCAATCTGTTTCCTTGGATTTTACGGATGAGGTAAGCTTTCTGGATCCTGATATTGATCCTGAAACTATAACTGAATGGGACCTTGATTTTTGCTCAAGACCCATTCTTGATATAAGGGGCAAGAAATTGTGGGAGCTCGTGGTTTGTGATGGGACGCTTTCACTTCAATTCACAAAGTTTTTCCCTAACAATGTCATAAATAGCATTACACTTAGGGATGCCATTGTTTTGATCTCTGAGACCTTGGGTGTTCCTTTACCAGAGAGGATTCGTTTTTTCAGGTAATTTTTGAATTGTCTTATTGTTGTCCATCTGTGTGAATTGATTCACTTTGTTCTCCTTGCATTTATGTTGATGGGTTTTGTTATTCACTGTATTTTTGGCGAATTTATTGTTTAATTTGGTTTTTGAATGTGAATGGACAAATATTTTATGGCAGTATAGGTGTAGGAATAGCATGCTTGAGTGCACTTGCGCACCTCTGTGTGTGTGTGTTAGAGAGAGAGAGAGAGGTGGTGGCGTGTGTGTAGGTGTAGGAAGCGCATGCTTGTGTGTGCTCGCGTGTGCCTCTGTTTGTATGTGTGTGTGTCGTGAAATTTTGAGAAGTAACCTGAAAAATATTATGGATTCATTCAACACATGAAGGATTTCTATTTTACAGAAACCAAAGTAAGAGCCTTTGTTGTCACTATTACCTCCTTGTATGACTTGCAAGAACAGCACAAGCAAATTTGACAAGCCCTTCTCATGATGTACCAGCTGAAATCTCTGTTTCTTCTTCTGTCTTCTTTCTACTTATCTCCACTTCTCTGCTACTATTATTCACTTGATAGTAGAGCCTCGATAGGTCATTGCAGTGTGGTGAACCGAAATATAAACAAGATAGTGAACTTGATCATCCATCAGTCATACCAAATTCCCGTCTTAATATGCTAAAAAAATAAAAATAAATGAATGTTTTTGACCTTTTCTTATAAATGAAAATGAAACTAACGAAAGAACTTGTACACAATTTACAGCCATTGCTGCATTGTGGAGACCAGTGTTCGCAAAACCGTGCGATCTAACCGCTAACTGCCCGGTTAGATCGAAACTAGCCGGTTTTGGTTTTGGTGATCAACCGGTATTTTTAAAAAAAAAAATCAAAAAAATTTATATAAATTCCCAAAAATAATGATTTGGTTTGTAATGCATTTTTTAATATTCTTTACATTATGGTAAAGATTAAAAATTGTTTTGGTCATTAATACTCACTTTTATATTTTCCCATCTTTTTCAAAAAAATTTAAAAATACCTCTAGGCAAAAATCAATTCGTTAAAATCCATTTCTTTCATTAATTTTCAACTTCATTTGAATATTTTTTGTTTTAATCATTCTTTATATGCTTTTCATATTTTAGTAGATTTTTTTTCTTTTTATATCTTTTTTTTTTTTTGTAACACTTTTTGACCGCCTGGGACTTGCCCGGTTAGAGCGGTTGAATCGGCCGGTTTACTGGTTAGGCCAGTTAAACCGCTTCCGGGCCTATGTCCGGTTAACCGTTCCTGTTCGATTTTGCGAACACTGGTGGAGATTAAAAATTGCATTTTGTTATTCTTAACTGATGTGAGTCTTGTAAATTTGATCAAAGTTTTAGTGAAGTGTCCATATTAAATGAAATGAGTATTTGTAAATGAGTAGGAATCCCATTATTCCTAACCCTTTGTTACCACCAGTGTTCGTAAAATCTAACTGGAACGGATAACCGGACATGGGCCTGGAAGCAGTTTAACTAGCCTAACTAGTAAACCGGCCGATTCAACCGTTCTAACTAGCCAAGTCTCGGGCAGTCAAAAAGTGTAAAATAAAAAGATACAAAAAAAAAAATCTACTAAAATATGAAAAACATATAAAGAATGATTAAAACAAAACATATTCGAATAAAGTTGAAAATTAATAAAAAAAGAGATTTGAACGAATCGATTTTTGAATTAAAGTGGGTGCTAATGACAAAAATAATCTTTACCATAATGTAAAGAATATTAAAAAAGGCATTACAAACCAAATTCTTTATTTTTAGGAATTTATATACTTTTTTTTTTTTTTTAAATACCGGTCGATCACCAAAGCTGCCCAAAACAGGAACCAGTAGTGGCCAGTCCTGACCTAACCAGGCGGTAGCGGTTAGATCGCCCGATTTTTCTAACAATGGTTACCACTAAACTGCTTCGTTTTCAAAATGAACCAATGTTAAATGGATTTTATGTTCTTCATCAACTTGAGATAAATCAAATTGGTTGGATAATCTGTATAGAAACTCGATAAAACAATTTTTGTTGTCCCACATCATGTTTTCAGTCTGTTTGTCTTAACAGTGAGAGTGGGGATTAATGAGACTGGTTGACCGGATCACCCAATTAACCTTTTATTTCGCTGTCGTCAAGGGATCAACTTTTTGTTGCAATTGCAGTAATCATATTATTCGAACTTCATGGATTTACTTCAAATTTTGATTTTTCTGAATCTTTAGCTTTATAGCCTGTGATTTCTTGTCTCTGTTGACATTAAAAGAGCAATGACAGATGTTTTTTTTATAAAACAGTATTGAGGATTGAGATTTAGGAGAAATGTGCAAGTGTGTTGGATAAGAGCCACTGTTCCACACATCATTAGAATACTCTCTTGAGACTTCAGCAATGCAATTTTAACAAAATGAATGGTATCTCTCCTAAGAATTCAGCACTTTGGTTTTAAGAAAAGGGGCAATGAGCAGTATCAACCATGGAATGCATTTAGCCAAGATAATTATTTTTTCATAGATAATTCTCGCAAGATTTGCCAGAAGGACATAACTATCGTCAGACTACCTCCATTGATGGGGTTAGCTCACAGCACAATGAATTTGAACTTATAATTCCCTTGACAAATACAATTTCCCAATTATGGACACTACTTAACAACAAGATTTTAATGATCCATTACTTCCATTAGAATTCTACCACAGACCGCTTTCTTTAACCTTTAATAGATACCCTCCCAAATAATATCAACAAAAAGGTTCTCAACAGTTAACATGAAAATTACATTCCCAAACAATAGATGCACAAATAAATTCTTAAAATGATGCAGGATGAGTACTTTCTCACACAACAGCAGCACAAAATACAAATTTTCCCACTTGTGCCATTTTTACATGCACCCAATCATTCTCTGAAGCCGCGACCCTTTATCACGAGTAATAAGATGCATGTGTTATATAAGTACTGATGACAAAATGGTGTAGGTCCCAGATGCAAACAATCATTGCAAGAGCATGTAAAGAGCTTGGAATTAAGCCGGTGCCTTCTAAAAGGGTGTGTTCCTTTGTGGTCTATTGTATTTGATTTTGTCCTTTTTTCATGCACTGTTTGATTAAGGGATTTTTCCATTCCATTTTCGTGACACGAGTTTTATTTTTTCAGGAATGGTTTTTGAATTACTTTGCAATATTTGTATTAGACTACATTGTTCCAAGAGTGCAATTTTGTCAGCATAGCTGCATTGCATTATATCCTATTGGAACATGCAAGAATTGGTACACAATGTTATCTACTTTTCTACTGAAGAATAGAATACTAATTGATTGAATGTTGAAAAACAATCAAGATTTCCTTGCTGAAATCAACCCAGAGTTGTCATTTATATCTCATGAATGGGGTTGGGACCTTGAATGTCTTGATTGATATGTACATATTTAATCTATTTCTATTATTTTTATGAGCTTTAATGAAAAGAAAATTTCTTTTCTTTTCTTTTACTCTTGCTATAGGTCATGACATTGATTATCATCTCTACCATCTTCACTGTGTATAAAAAACTTTTGATATTTTGAGTGAGTATGAGCATTTCAAATTGCACGCGTGCATGCTGATTGTATTCATCTCACCAGTAGTGCAAATATTATGTTGACCAAAACACACCAAATCACATAATATTTTTTTTATGTGTCATGGATATGTTTTCACTTATCGATGGTGGTTCAAGTTGATCAATATGGATAAATTCTTTGGAAGTAATAAATACCAAAGACTCTTTTTTCTCCCCTTATTGTTTCCATAATCCATTGGATTAGATTGAAGCATGATTACCCTTTCTGAAAGTTGCATCTTCAGCATTGCAGGTTTCTTTTTCTTTATTGGATCTTCAGTATTGCTTGTTAAGATAGCTTTGTTAAGTCTTTCGAGTTAAGGTTGCCTTCTTTGAGATCTAAATTTTAACCTGTACAGTGTCTCAATGTTGAGATCCTACTGTTGGTGAACTACAGGCTATACTTCTAGCAAATTTAGTTGCTGTTAAGGTTGCTAGACCTTAACGTAGGTTTTGTCACTCACTAGTTATATTGTTTGTGGATGCTTGTAACTTTACAAACTGTATGTTAACCGTGTGCTTGCTGAGTCTTGTAAACCTTCTACGTTGCTAGATAGAAAAATGCGTGTGATTTCTCATTGATTTTTATTACTTTGCAATTTACAGTGTATATCATTACTTCTATGGCTTGAGGAGCGATATGAGACTGTGTACATGCAACACCCTGGATTCCAAAAAGGTTCTAAGCCTCTTTTGGCATTAGATAAGCCATTCCCAATGGACCTGCCTGAAAACCTTTTCGGGGAGAAGTGGGCTTTTGTCCAGTTACCGTTCTCAGGTATTTCCCTTGTAAAACCTATTTTCAATTGGACAATTGCATGTTCTCAGGTTAATTTTCTGTCATAACTTTTGATTGGAAATTGCTCAATATATGGAAACCTAAAGGAGAGAGAGAGAGAGAGAGAGAGAGAGAGAGAGAGAGAGAGAGGTTTTCATGAAACATCACCCTGCTAAAACGTATAGCTTTTTTTAAAAAAAAAATTAAATCATCTGCTGTGAAGTGAATTACTCTATGTATCTTTCAATGGTCATTTCATTATTGTTGTTCTCTTATGTTTTAAGCCCTTATTGAAAAGTTCATGTCATGACTCAAATCAATTCTGCAATTTTCTCTAGTCCGTACTGGCTTCAGAAAGGACAACATTTACCCCCTAAGTCAATTGGAGAATTCAACTATCATATAAAACACTTCACCTTTAGCAAATGGGTCATTTTCTTTTTTTTTGTGAAGATTCACTATAATTGCATTACTGAGGTTTTCATGAAACATCACCCTGCTAAAATGTATAGCTTTTTTTCAAAAAAAAATTAAATCGTCTGCTGTGAAGTGAATTACTCTATGTATCTTTTAATGGTCATTTCATTATTGTTGTTCTCCTATGTTTTAAGCCCTTATTGAAAAGTTCATGTCATGTCTCAAATCAATTCTGCAATTTTCTCTAGTCCTTACTGGCTTCAGAAGGACAACATTTACCCCCTAAGTCAATTGGAGAATTCAACTATCATATAAAACACTTCACCTTTAGCAAATGGGTCATTTTCTTTTTTTTTGTGAAGGTTCACTATAATTGCATTACTGAATTATAGATTGTACAAAAAGTATGGTGACCCAAAAGGGTCACTCTATACAGAACCAGATATGTTTATTGCAAATGTTTCTCATAACCTTGCCCCTTGGGTGTTTCGTGGATATTGAACTCTGGTAGTCTTATGCATTTCCTTATCTATACTGCATAAAAACCAGGCATTTACAATCTTATTTTTTCTCTTCACAGCTGTTCAAGAGGAAATCATGACATTAGAAAAAAGATTTGCATTTGGTGCTGGACTTGATCTGGATCTATTAGGAATTGACATTGAAGATAGCACATTAGTGCCAGGACTTGCTGTTGCATCTTCACGCTCCAAACCATTGGCAGGTATATGTTCTGTTACACTGTAGAAGAGAATGCACCCAAACATTGTTCAGTTGTGGTAGAATTTCCATGAAATGTAAAACAATAAAAAGAGAAAGGGAAATTTATCGAACTATTTTAAATTTTACCCGTTTTCAACTATTCCAACTCATGATCATCTGTATTTTGAAGGACTTCTCAAAATTAAATCACAAGAAATTAGTAAAAAGTTAAATAGTTCATCTCTTTGATGCCTTAAAAAAAAATAAAAAAACTAAATTGTACTTGTATATCTGAGTTTGATGTCCAACAATATGGAAAAGAAAAGAAAAAAATAAAATCATAGGGTATATTCTCAATATGAATCTTTTTAGCAGAGTAGAATATTTTTCTTGTATGTGACATCAAGCATGCTTAATGTGTTCTTCGTTTTTTTCAACTATTATATGCATCCTCCCATATTTGCTTATGAAGGACTTCTAAAGTTCAAATTTTTTCTTTGGAGGGTTATACCAACCCAATGGAGTATGGTGTATGGTATTTCAAATGACATCCACCCCGCATTCCTAATGATTGAAAGAGATGTCAACAAAAGTGGTCCGACCAAGATATTGAGCCAGGTTGAGTTTATGTTTGCCGTCCATCATTGGGAACAAATGGTGGATGCTCCTTCAAAGGAACATATATCATACTCCATTTGAGGTTTAGAAGTAGGCAAATATGATGCCTAATGGTTTTCAATTTAAACATCAAAACCACTATAAACCCATCTTCATCAGAATATGCAAACAAGCACTTAATGCATTAGGTGGTATTTCTGCTTTCTTGTCCCATCGACATTTTTATTCACAAGCCCATGAATTTTTCTAGTTCATTATTTTGGCTTAGAAATTCTTCAGAAGAAAATAATTTTGGCATTCATACTATAGTTGTTGGGATCAGGAGCAAGACTAGGTCTAGGATTGGGATTGGGATCAAGATCGGGGGATTGTGAAATGCTTGAAGATCCATATGGTTAGGAGCATTACTCGTGGAATGCATATGTTAGGGATCTAGATCCCCAAATGTCAAGATCAAGATCCCTACCTTTTGGGGATCTTGATCCTAATCTTTTGAGCTATATACTCTTTAAAATAGGGAACGTTTTATTTATAGGCAGCAAGCAATGCAACTATACTTTAGAAATAGGGATCCCTAACAGTGGGGATCTTGATCCACAAATTTTAAAAGCGAGATCCTGTGAAGATCCCTTTTTGCAGAGCGCCAGAACAAAATTGCCACTTATGTTGGGAGATCCCAGCAACTATGATTCATACCAATTCTTTGTCCATTGAAAAAGTACATCTTTTATGTGGTCTGCCATACACATGCAGGCCATCCACTTCTATTGTCAAGATGCACATGGAGATGAACCATGAATGTACACCACACAAAGCTTGAAAGAGAACAAGAATTAAGAAAATGAAAACTAAATATTTGATGAGCGTTTTCGTGTTCTGACTAGTGGGTTTTTGAGTTATGATCAGCTTGGATGAACGGGTTGGAGGTTTGTTCGGTAGAGGCTGATATAGATCGAGGGTGCTTGATTCTCACAGTTGGGGTTTCCACTAGGTATGTGTATGCTTCTTATAAGAAGAATGCGGCCACAAGACAGGAATCTGAAGCTTGGGAAGCAGCAAAGAGGGCTTGTGGAGGCCTACATTTTCTTGCCATTCAGGACAGTTTGGATTCAGAAGATTGTGTTGGGTTTTGGCTTTTGTTGGAATTACCCCCTCCACCTCTATAACAATGTAAAAGAAAAGCAAACTTGCATTTTTTGAGCGCTTATGAGTTGTAATCTGTTAAGTATCAAAGGTAGGTCAAAAATGATAAATGGTAATATCTTTCTTTCCTCACTCTACCATGGATGGTGTAGAATACCGAAATCTCTCTCTCGCTCACCCAACAACCCCTTATTTCAGTTGTCTCCTCTCTAATCAATGTGAGAGTCATTAGGTCTACACGTCAACAAACGTAAATTTAGAAAAGTTTAATTGAGAACTTATTAAATACAATCACCTGCCAAAAATCCATCTTGGACGTGGATTTAAATTATTTAGCGAGGGCACAGTTTCTATAAGGTTGCAACTTTAAACAATTTAATTAAAGCGCACCTCCTAATTTTATCATAACATGTAATTTTATTGTAAAAAATTCTTAAGACTATCTTAAAATCTATTTTCATATCTAATTATAAAAAATTAAATTCAAAAACTGGTTAAAATCAAATAGATATATAAATATATGAAAATCTTGAAAGTTGACAGTTTAAATGATTGTGTTACATGATGTACTATTTTTTAAACTCAAAAACTCTGTTTTTTTTTTATATCCATAGATCTCGATGCGATGTTAAGACGGTCGATTAGAGGATTTTTCAACATTAAAACAACATTTCTGATAAGATTTTCGAAGTGCATTTGTGATTCAGATTTTCGAAGTGCATATGTGATTCTACATTTTAAGCTTGCAACCTTAAACTTTTCCCTTCAGGAACTTATAAGTCTTTCAAGCGTCTCTATTTTGGATGCATGATTTTGCAGCCAAATAAATAGTATAGAACTCGAGATCGGTGACGAAACATGAACAGTGAACAATCCAATAACAATAAAGTAGGTATTGTTTAATGTTCATAATCTATTTTTTTTTTCAAACTCTGATCTGAGTGGTTGAGATTATTGACAGGTAAAATTTCAGGTCTAAAATTCATCTCTATGAGGGACGTTTGAGTCTAAAAGCCATCTCCATGATAGATTTCCTAAAACGACTGCATTTGTATAGGTGCGTTGAGTGACCCACCAAAACCCCAACCATTTAGAAAAGAAAGTCCGACGGACTAGGGCCCCTTGACTTGGTGGCTAAGGCCACAACACAACGTCCAAGGTATCCCAGCTAACTGTCCAGTATTGAGTAACAGGGGTACTTCTTGTAATGGGGGATTACATAATGGGCGAGTACATGGAAACAATTGAGAAGAAGGCAGTTCTGCAGGAGACCCACACCATTCTCTAATATACAAACCAACAGGAGCTCTTAACTTGATTTTACAAAAGAAGGCCCATGAAAGCCCTTGAGGAGCAGCTCTTTGATGCTAAAAAAAAGGCCTAAAAAAATAAAAATTATATCTAAAAATTTAGAAGAGAATACTATCTCAAACGTCTGTGTTTCTGTGAGATGAAACGGATGCCTTGCTTCCCTAAATCCAAAGTCCTGTCCCTCCCATCATCTAGCTGAACAGAGAGAGTTGAAGACCCCTCAATCATGTTTGTCACCACGCCTTCATGCCTGCAACATGCAATGCTCAGCAACCAAGAAAGATTTAAGAGAAAGCAACACCATAAATCTCATGGGTTCTGGGATTCATAGCCCACTAGGGTCATCATCTTTGAAGATGGATGGCGATGGAGAGAGTGTGGGGCCCACCATTTGTGCCACTGCCTATTGTTGTTCCCCTCTCTTGCCATCAACCTTCCATAGGAACCATGATTTTTCACAGCCCGTTTATGCTCCCAAATTAATAATCCACAAGGGATTTTTCACAAGGTGGGTCATAAGAATTCCACATGGGCCCAAATTTATATAACCATCCTTTCAAATAACAACACTAGTTCCCCGAACCACATGTGCGAGGCAGAGTGCAAAAGGACAATTTTATTCTCATTTGTAAATGTAGAAGGAAAAAGAAAAAATGGTCGAGTCTAGCCTGCCATCTAGCTAGATGGTTTAAGCCCCCAAAACAAAAGGGAGTTTCTTTCATATATCAATTTCCTCGTCTCTGAAACACTTCATGAAAACATGGCCAGGAAGAAAAGAAAACTGAGACAGATCTTACCAAGAATTATCTGATGGTTGATGAACTTCAACTCTCTTTCCAACAGCATCTTTACCCAACTTCTTCAATATCCAGTTGGCATCCAAAACTTCATTTATTGGATCACCCACTTCATTTATTGGATCATCCCTAGGCACAAATGACCCATTCTCAGCTAGAGAAATTGGTCGCTTTCTCTTTGACCTCTGCCCTTTGACTGAATTCTTCTCATCTCCATCCCCTTGTGGACCCCATAAACTATGGCTAGGATTCTTTAATTTGAACTTTAATGACAGCTTAGATGAAGATGAATCAACTATGGCAGGTGTATCATTTCTCAAGAAAATATCTTCCTCTGATGTGTTCCCTCTGGTTTTCCTCTTTCCAGTAACTGAAGGAATTCTTTCCTCTGGAATAGACTCGAATGCCCCTTTATCAGTTTCCCCTCCAACATTGGGGCTTCCCAGTCGAGAATCTTCTGGTTTAATGTTGCAATGTTTGATCACGCCCCCTGGCTTGCCTCTCTCCATTAAAGTACTTGGGTGGCTTGAAATATCATCTTTGAATCCTGCAACCCTTATCATACTTAGAAACTTCATTAAATGAGGCAATATCTAAAAATAGTCAACTAGAGAACTTGCTCACCTAAATAGATAATTAACAATCTACCAAACCCAGATCTGAAATTTAATAGAACAAAATAAGAAAAATAGGAAAAAATATCCAGCTTAGTCCTTACAATTTCAAAAAAGATGAAAGGAAACATTATGGAATTTGCAAAGGTGTAAGAACCTAGAAAACTCCAAGATAAAATCCTATAAGCAATGAAGATACTATGTTAAATGAGGAATCTAAAGGGAGCCCTTTGAAGCTAGAATCCTAGAATGGCAAAAAAAGAAGCAAATAATCTATCAAAACCGGACAAGAAAACTAATAGGTAACAAAAGGAAAAAATGAGCCCTATATTTCAAAAATAGGAAGGAGAAGGGTTGTGTTAGGTTGGCAGCCAGCAGAAAACTTTTGCCGCATTCCTATTATGAATCCTGATCCAATTGGCAGAACAGGATTCATGTAGCCAACCCCAAATAGTTGGGTTAAGGTTCGGATGACAATGATTATGATGATGATGTTTCAAAAATAGAAGGATGAACATTAGCAATATGGGAATGGAAGAGATACCAAATGGTTCCAAAATGAATAAATAAAAACCCTTTCAAGAGCAATAGTGATATCATGTCAATGGCAGCTATAGGAGCTGACCCTCTGTATCAGTGCACTGTATTTTTTTGAAGAATTTTTTATTTTTTGAAGATGCATAATAAATCAGTGCACTGTTCAGGAAAAGACCAGCCATAATTCCCAAAGGTCCAAATTCTTTGCAGAGGAATTATCATAAACAGAAAGATGCAGGTCAGACGATTTTTCGAAGCCTCTATAGTGAGCACCTGGTCAACTGCCATACCTTGAAGTTACACATAGTGCTTATGAGGCCAGTTGATCAACGAGTTGAGTGAATAGAATCATAGATATGGGCAAAGGTCGGAGGATGGGAGTAGGCTGGCACGGTGGCAAAGGCAATAACATCCGACCAAAGCAAGATGCAAGGAAAAGCTGCACAGCCATAATGGCTGGGCTCTATGAGTACTCTTTCCATTAAATCAGACCAAGTGGACCAGACCACGTATTGGGTGCTCTTACCCTAGTTAGACAGATCACTAGATATGAAGATGCTGCATACTGAAAGTGGGAGTGATAAATTCATGGAACTGTCTAAATTATTGCACACCAAATTACAAAATGGGCTTTTTGGAAAATTTGTTGACTTGTCATTCTTAAAATGGAACTTTCCCCATTTGATTTTCCTGACTGGTATCCTTCTTAGTACTGGAAAACCCCAAAATGCCATCCAAGACAGATCAACTCATGCCCGTTTTGCAAAAGTTTTCTCAATTGCATTCGTCAGACTCTCTCTCTACAAGGTGGCCCTCACCCCTAGTGCAACCCTCTCTCCCTCCAACCCCTTCCCTCCCTTCCTCTTCCCTCCCCTCCCAGCCCTCCCCTCCTTTCCTCCTCCTCTCCTCTCCCACCCCTCCCCTCCATTCCTCCTTCCCTCCCATTCCACACCAAACCCCCACCAAAAAAAAAGAAAAAAAACTGGGCCAGGGCCTGGGAGTGGAGGAGGAGGAGAGGGGATCTCAAATTCTCTGCAACTCTATTCAATGCTTCGCAAATCTCTTCCTTTTCAAATCGATTTCCCAAATCGTAAGTCCAAATACCGACTTCCACGATTATTTCTGACTTGCAGAGAGCCTTGAGGTTTATATTGATGGAAAGGGAGATGGATACCCATTTCTTTCATTTGAGAACTTATGGACAAGTTTTAATCAATTTTTTGATACAAGAATGTGGAATAGAGAGAATGGATTTGACTGCCAAGTGCGCAATTGAAGTTCCATGAAGTGAAAGGTTCTCAAGGCCTCTAATGGCTTGGGAGCTCGACAATAGGTTCAACCAGTGGTTTAAAAAGCGGATCGGTGCCCCGGATCGGGCACCCTAAAAACCCATCCGGATCGGTGAATCGGCGTTTCGGATCGGAAATCGGTCAAATCGGTCAGATTTGGCCTTAAAAAAATCCAAAAAAAATATTAAAAATCATTATAAATATCGTTTTTTGGGAATCCAATAAGAAATAGGGGTACTACATTAAGAACTTTTAGATGTTCTTTCCCTGTATGAATAAATTTAAATTTTGTCTTATAATATCATCTAATTTTTAAAAAAACTATTTACAGCTATAATAAAAATAATACATTATATAATTTATAACATAAATAAATAAACAAATAAAATAAAAGATTTGGTTATCAATGTATAATTATTAATAATAAACAAAGGTGTGACCCTTACAAATAAATAAATCTACAAAAGTATAGAATTTAGAAACATAAATTTGTAATTATATTATAATAAAATTAGAAAAATATATAACTATCATACTTGTAATGTGGGATAATTGACAAAGCAACTTTAAAATAGATTTTAAAGTGGTTTGGGCTAGTGTTATTTTTTTAGCTTAAAATGTCCCATAAACTAGTAATTTTTTAATGGTCAATAAACTAGTATTAATATTATTTTTTGTTGTTCTAATATCCTATGAGTTAGTACTATTTTTTTCTTTTTAATCTCTATTAATCAATAACCTAATGCCTAATATCTAATAAAAGGGTTACTTTTTATAGTAAAAAGCTTCGTTTAATTTTAACAATGGATGTTAATACAATAGACAAAAAATAATGAGGGAGCACTTCACCATGTAAAAGACAGGGCACAAGGTTTTTGCTAGAGTCATCATGTGCATGGTACAAAAAACATTTGCCCCACATCGAAAAGATGAGGGAGCACTTCACCGTATAAAAGACATGGCACAAGGCATACGTTTGAGTCATCATGCGCATGGTACAGAACTACAGGGGCAAGGCCACTTGGTGTAAAAGATACGGTGGACATGAAAAAAGAAGCCAAGTTTTTACTGTACCATGCAGGCAGATAAAAAGTCAGGTTGTAAGGAAAATGTCAGGTGGACGTGCCAAAAAAGCCTGGTGGACACGAAGCGGTATCACCGATACCCGATTAAAAGCAAGGTTTTTAATTTACTTTCATTAAAAACAGTAAAAAAATAAAAAATGGAACCGCCCAGATCTCCGGATCCTGATTGGAAGCGGTATCACCGATCGGATCGGCAATTTTTCAAACACTAGGTTCAACAAATGGAGAGGAAGGTGTCTTCTGATATGGAACAGTACTCGTCTTTCGTTCTCATGAGCGGAGAGATCGATGTTAACTACTTTGCAGAGCTGAGGCGAGGGATAAGGGAAAATGTTGTGGTCATGTCAATAGGCATTGGAGTACTCTGCAGTTCCTGAGTTGAATATTAGGAGAGATTTTGGATGCTGGGTACAGCTCTGATGAGTTGTAAGACATGAGTCAGGTTAGGTTGTTTGGCTATGGCGGAAGTCCTTCAGTGCCCATTGTTGCTGTACTTTGTGGATTGTTCTCTTCTCTCTCGCTTTTTGTGTTGGTAACATGCCAAATCACAATTTCGAAAAGGACAATCAAACAGATGGTTTAATTTGAACAACTCCCAATTGCAATTCAGCACAGAACAATCAAATACCTCTATAAAACAAATAAGAATACTTCAAACTAGAATAAAGAAAATTGCAATTTAAAATTTTTAATGAACTCTTGAATTTGAGAATCAAATTGTGCCTTAAGCAATAAATAGAAGTTTTAGCTTATACTATGGAAGTTTGAGGTCCTCTATGGAGCACCTTCCATCACATGAATACATTTTGGTCACCTAGAACGAAAAGACAAGAGGCTCTACATCCTGCATATAACAAGGTGAAGGGCTCATAACCATAAACTTTTGGATGTGGAAAAAAAATTACAACGTGAAAAACATCACCAATCTTAACTTTTCGGATACAAGTATGAAAAAAGTATCATAATGACAGAAAGAATAAATGAAATGTTGAGAAGGTATTCTGAACGGAAGAAGGGCTAGCCAGTGCCTTTGTAGAGAAGATCGAGACACACCAGCAAAAGATTTTACTTTCTGGCAAGGATGAAGAATTTTTCTTACAAAAGCCCTCCATCAGTGGGATGGGCATGTGTTAGTGAAGGGCCCCTGCTAGAATCAATCGGGGGGAAGTATAAATTTTGCCAAGGAGGACTAAGAAGAAATTTCAGGACCCAAGAGGCTCTTTCTTGCTTTTCTAGCAAAAGTGGACGAAGGGAAGGACAAGGAGCAAAGGATAATTATTTGGTTTTGGTGGCAGATTTTCCTGAGGGGCTTCTTCGAATATACACACACACACACACACATACAATATATATATATATATATATATATATATATATATATATATAAGCTAAAAAACGCCTATAGGCAAAAATGAACAGTGTTCGCCACAGTCATGGACTTGCTATGTCCGTGGCGGTTTATTGAACAGAGCCGAAATGGACGGCGCGTGGTCGGTGGCGGTTTCCGTGGATTTTTTGACTGTTCCGTGACGGTCGGAAAATCCTCGCCGCCGGAAAAAAAAAGGCGGCAATGGTGCTATGGGCAACATCACTGTAGCATCTCGCCCATAGGCATTATGTGTGTCTATATATATATATATATATATATATATATATGGGAAAAGTTTATATAGAGCCGAGGCTCTAAACAATTAAATTAGAGCCTACCTCAAAAATTTCAATAGAATAGGTTTTGATGCCCAAATATCCTCAAATTGATCATCTTGACATCAAGATGCATGGACAGGAGAAAAAAAATGGATTTCAAGTTTTGGAAATAGTGTATTTTGTAACCTATTTTTGAACCGTCCACTTTCAAGATTTTCATGTTTTCATAGATCTGTCGATCTATACTATTTTTGAAGCTTTAAACTATATAAATAAAGATAAAAATATATTCTAAGGCTATCACAAAGATTGCCAGTATTAAAACCACATTTCTCAACACTATTTGAAGGTAGGCTCTAATTTGATTGTTTAGAGCCTAGGCTCTATACAAACCGCACCCTATAAGTATATACTAGTAGAGAGAAGTGTTTTGCACGTGTGAACAAAACTATTGAACTTATGAAAATACAAATTAGATACAAAATATAAAAAAAAAAATTATGGATAGAGCACAATGATTATCTCAAATCAAAAAACAATTATAGGTTCTCAAATCAATTAACAGTCGTAAACAATCTAAAAGTATAAAATCTTGTAATTAAAAATATGAATTTTTTAAATTCAAAAAAATTATGAAGTTTTATGGCACTTGAGTCTAGTATGACAACATATAAAAATAAAGGCCCACAAATCACATATATAATATTATCAAACATAAACAAAGTAATTTACTATAAAAAATTTAACTATATTACAAATAATTAACAATAAATCAACAATTTAATATATATAATTTTTCTAAAACAGAGAATTTAATAGCTATTCATTTTAATCTAATAAAACTATGAAATATAATTCATAATAACACAAAAAGTTAATAGAAGTTTTCTTCGTTCCATTTTTTTTTATAATGTAAGTGAAAAAAAAAATACAAATTAACTATCCATAATGACCATAAAACAAATACATTAGAAACTAATATGTTTTAGAAACTAAAATAAGATTTCTCAATATCCCTTGTGACCTCCCTCGTGGTCTCCCTTTTTATGTGACCTTATCCCTCTCTCCATGATCTACCAAATCTTGGAAAATTTCTCTCCTAAAATATCTCTACTCATCCTAAAATTTCTTTATCCACATCTTAGCTACTAAATCTTGGAGAGCCTACTAAAATATATCTATCCATATCCCAAAATTTATTTATCTATATCCTATATACACACCTTCCCAACTTTCTCTATTCATCTCCACGCAACTCTCTCCCTCTATTGTATTATAAATATAAAAACTAAATTTTTGATAATCTAACTATTTGCAAAAGTATCTACATCCATGTTCTAAAATTTCTTTAAAGCCCTTTAATAAAAGAACTAATAGAGTTGTGAATGAAATTCAAAAGAATTAAAAATTCATAATTAAAAATATAAAATATTTTAATATTTTTATTGCTAATATAATAATTAGAAATAAAATTATTAAAATATTGGTAAAAAATAGAATGGATATTTATTCTTAAAATATTACATAATTTGTAATTTAAAAGTATAAAAATAATTCATAAGCTATGCAGTTTTTATAATAAATTTTATTTTTAACATTACAATTAGAAAGGGAGATATTAAAATATTGGTAAAACTTAGAATGGATATTTATTCTTAAAAAGATAAAAATTGTAATTAAAAAACTATAAATAAGTGTTGAGCTAATCCTTAGTACTCTAGCACTCCCAACCCTATTGTTTCTCTCACCATAGGGTCCCTTCTTATTTTGGTGACATATGTCCACCCTTAATATACTCTAACTCTATGACTCCCAACCTTATTGTTTCTTTCACCATAGTGCCCCTACTTATTTTTGCGTCATGTGTCCACCTTTTAACTATGGCTTAAAAATGTAGTATAGATTACTCTAGGACTCCCAACCCTATTGTTTCTCTCACCATATGGTCCCTTCTTATTTTTATGACACCCCTTAACTCTAGCTTAATAATGTAGTATAGATAACTCTAGGACACCCAACCCTATTGTTTCTCTCACCATAGGGTCCCTTCTTATTTTTCCGACACATGTCCACCCTTTAACTCTGGCTTAATAATGTAGTGTGTGTGTATGTATATATATATATATATATATATATATATATATATATATATATATATATATATATATATATATATAGAGTAATGATCCTATGAGATCCTCCCACACCCATGTGTGTAGGACCTCAAAGGATCCCATTAAATTTGGCACAGATCTCTAGAAAAATTATTAGATGGGTGTAGGACTTGACTTTTCTAGATCTGTATCAAAATTAATGGTGATCCTTTGGGGTCCTACACACATGGGTGTGGGAGGGTCTCACAAGGTCATTTCCCATATATATATAACTTCATTTATTTTTCATTTTTTTGAGGAAACAGTTGCCTGGGCTTCATGGATATTTCTTTCCAATTTCCAATATGAGGTAGCTATTAGACCTTAGTTGCAAGAACCTCATACTCCCACTCCAAAGCTTGATCTACAATTTCTTTTGAATTTAATTGAGTATACGCTACATTAGAAGTACACCTACTATCTGGTGAACATAAATACCTCTATCATCATCAATCATGGCAATTTGGTCATGCAGCCCAAGTATATGCATCTCCTTCTGACTCACATCTTCACTACCTGTTCATGAACGTCCAAATATACATTTATTTTCATAACTAATAATGCATTTAAACTCAAGACTATTATCCTGAACTAATGGTGCATTTAATAAGAAAGATCAGATCTATAACTTTTAAAGACATCAATACTCAGGAAGCGGCAAATTCGACAGGATAATAAAGAAAACAGATAAAAAGTCCATGAGATGAAATTTCAATTGCCCACAAGAAAAGCACCTTCAATGGAATGCAAGCAGATAATGCAACATATGAACCAAAAATCTTGCTGTTGAATGTATCTACAAATGGTCAAGCTACAAGAAAATAGATTAATCCATAAATAGGATAATATTTTGACCGTATCTGGTAGCTATTTGTTTGTGAAGTTAATTGAAATTAAATTTAAATGCCTTCAGCATTTCATGTGTCATCAAGATCC
Source organism: Amborella trichopoda (assembly GCF_054954075.1). Classification (NCBI taxonomy): domain Eukaryota; kingdom Viridiplantae; phylum Streptophyta; class Magnoliopsida; order Amborellales; family Amborellaceae; genus Amborella; species Amborella trichopoda. Next base: position 7,871,379 of record NC_142338.1, read on the forward strand.
GCTTCATGCATCTCTAGGGTCACGAGGCTTCCAAGGGTTGACAAAGATTACTCCATGTCAAAATTTATAAACCATTAGAAAAAAGTCAACAATGAGACCATGCTTTCTTGTGTCCTCAATTAGAAATACTAATCCACAAATATTTCTCAGATGGCAGGAACAACAAAGATTCAGAGCTCATTCAGTCATGGCACCAACAAGCTGAAACCCAACCAATTTCAGTCATGACAAATCCAGGGAACTGAGTGTTATTACTTCAAAAAAATGCTTAACATCCTAAACATGAACTGCATATCTCACGCGTAGGTGCCAAACTCAGTATTTCATATTTCCATTCCATTAAATATGTGAAAGGAATCTTGAAACTGTTGTTTTTTGATATAACTGGTAGAGGGATTCAACATTTTTATGGGAACTGCATGAAGTAAGACTCATCAAAATGCATTCAGCATTGGCATGCAGAAAATTTATTTGTCACTATAAACAATATCAATGAAAAGGAAAAATTATAATGTCCAATTGACGCTACCACAATAAAATGGTATTTAGACTCCCAAATGTCCTGTGGGCTCAAAGATCACCCACAATTGATGACACCTTGGAGAGCCAAAGGGCCTTGGCACCCTGCCTAGGCAGGCCCAGCCAGCTTGCCCAAGGTTGGGTCCTAGGTGGGCACCTAGCACCTCGGATAAGGCACCCATCTTGGATAAGGCACCCCTTTGCACGCACGCGCATGCATGTGTGTGCGTGTGAGAGAGAGAGAAAGTGAGAGAGTATGTTATGTATATGCATTGCATGCAAGAAAGACAGAAGAGAGATTCTATCACGTGTGTATTGTTCCACTCTCTCTTTGCAACCATTCGCTCTCCAGTCAACCAGTCATCTGTCCCTTGAAAGAGAATTTCTTTTTTGGTTTTGTGTGCGCATGTATGTGTGAGATGGGGGTGGTGAGTGGAGAGGGAGGGGTTGTGAGTCCATTATTTTTCTACTGACTTCAACAAATAACAAATCATCTCTCTCTTCCTTTCTCTCTCTCCCCCCACCCACTCCCCCTCCCCTCCCCCCCCCCCCACACACACACACACACACAAAAAAAAAAAAAAAATTGTGAAAACTTCCCCTCTTCTTGGCCGCCTCATGTGTGAGGCAGCCACCTAGATGCCACCTAACGCATTTTTATGCACTTGGAGTAAGACTATGAAATGCCACCTAGGTGCTGCATAACACTTAAAGTATATGAAACAAAGAATTTCATTAGACCATTTCAGTGATCAATCACCAAATAAGATTCAGTTTTCCACGTCCAACTGCTCTATGACACCAGGACTGTAGATTAAGAGAATGGTATTTCATTTAATGCATCAAACACATCCATAAAACATGGACCTGCAATCAGCTTGCGCTGAAATGGAGCTTAAAACTGTAATGGATGGAGCCCATATGAGGCATTTTACAAAAAACATTGTAATTGTGAGGAAAGTAAACCATTATCCCTGGTAGTATGGTACATACCACTCCAAAGGGCAATCCACCATTCAATTCTGATGAAGGGACAATATGAATTAATTGGAGTTGGGCCCACAGGGACAACAGCCTAGGTACAGTTAATCTCTACCAACGGTCACAGCAAACAGATGGTGGATGCCCCTCTGGCCTCCAGTATATCATAGCCCAATCAGGAATATGGTATACAACCTTTCACTGATAAGGTAGAGTTCCAAGTAACCTTAAAAGTATTCAAGACAGCCATTGTCATGAAAAAACTGAGTAATAATGCAACATAGGTATCATCAAGTACCTGAAGCCGCTGAAGACTGCTCTCTATGAGAATTTGAAGCATCAGATCTTGAGACATCATTTGCAGTCCCTTTCTTTGATAAATGTATAACTATTTTAGGCCGTTTCCCTCCCTCAGGAGCGCTGGCAAGCTTTCCAGAAGCATCCTCGAGATCCACAACCCGTGATTTGGAGCTCTTAATTTTGACTATTTTAGGGTTTCTTGTATCACTGTGTACTGCTGCTCCTTGAACAAAGACCTTGCTTCCAATACCCGATTGACTGATTGGGGAATTTTCTGATTCATTCCCAATGCTTAAGGTATTTGAAGGCATAGAACCCGCCGCACTAGCAACTTCAAGCCTTGAACCATCAACCTTATGATCTCCCAAACTGTTCTCCGCATGGGCCCCAAGCATTTCATTCAAACCTTCAGTTTTTCCATTTGATTGTGTCTGCGAAGTCTTTTTCTTTGCATATTTTTTGCTCAGTAGTCCATTGTTTGAGTACTTCCCTTGTTCCTTCACACTTTTCAATACTTTCTCAGATATGCCCTTTACAGAAAACTTTAAAGTTCTTCCAAATTCACCTTTCGATACAATATGTGGGTGCTGCTCATCATCTGACGAAGGAGAAAGAGGTACACGGTCTTCATGTGTAATTAAACCAGCAGCAGCTCTAGAGTTGGCAATCTGATCCTGTTCAGCATCATCTCTCCTCCTCCAAAGCTCTTGAACAGCATCATCAAGGTCCCTCACCTGTGTATCACGCAAAAATGTAAATTGTTATCTGCAACAACTGCCACTTTTTTAATGGAAATGATAATGAAATCCAATGGACAATGGAAATCCATAGTCCAATCATTCCAATGAGATTGGTCCACCAAACCGATGACAGGTGATGCTGACAGTAGAAACAATGGGTTATGGCCTGCTCTGATGGGTCCCAGTCTCTCTCCATCACATCCATCATTTCATTGCATGGTGACGACCCAATGGAGTATGGTTTTCATAGTCCACTGTATTGCAGAACACTTTCCATTATTGTAAAAAAGATTATTCCTTCATCCAACATTCACAAAAAGGGAAAATAAGGAACCTCGTAACAGTCACCACGGCAACAAGCACATTTGTAGTACAAGTTTCTATCTGTTTGGAATTCCTGGTATTTTTCATCACTGTAAAACATAAAAACCTTATTAATGAATTCCATAAAGAACAGAAAAGAACAAAGATATGAACAAAAATTTAAAGCTTGACGAGAAAGCCCACATTTCGTGTGGCAGTTCAAGTACTAACAGTAAAAGATTGCAAGAAAACCAATTATCTGAAACAGATTGTTTTTTGAGTGGCCGGAGCAATAAAGAGTCAACATTAGAGCATTTAATAAGTAAAATTCAGTTGACAAGCTTTATGAATGTTGGAGCCTCGTGCAGGTAAATATTCAGCCTTCACTAAGACAATCTAATGCTAATGATAGGGCAGGCTTTCACTTTTAGTGAAGAATAGTAGGGAACGGTAATATTGCTTCAAAAAAAGTAGCATATATATATGTATTTATATGCATGTTAATAAAAGTGCTATGTACAGGCATGTGCATGGGAAGTCAGGTATTTGTATTGTATGCACATGCCAGAGCAAACATGTGTAGGTGAGAAATATTGAAATTTACTGGTTTAACAATAGTTTTAAAATATTATTTCACCAGTATCCATTGGAAATTACGCTACCAGCACTAATAAGGAAAAATGAGAAAAATGTGATTTCATTGAGGCAAACCTGCCCCATTCAAAATCACCCCCCTCAAAAAGTGTCTGGGAGCTCTCCAAACAACTGCAATCTGACAGTAGATAAACATCTAAGAAGAGCAAATCCAACTCGTCTATAATTATTTTTGTTTGTCAAAAAAACTTGAAACCCCAGCACGCATGATGAACTGTCAATTCATCATCACTATTTCAAACAAAAAAATAGTAGATCCGTGAAAGAATGTTCAAACAAGAAGAAATAGTTCGAACATAAGAAACCAAAAAAATGGAAAAATTGGGACAAATGTCAAGAAACCATAATATATATGTATGTATGTATATCAAACAACTGCAACAAAGACCTAAGGTTACAATTAAACCTGATTCCATCACAATGGCAGTGAACCCAACGCCCACAAGCATCACAACAAACCATTGGTGTTGATTCTGAATCCCTGTAAACCTGTAGATCAACAACCAAAAAAAAACAAAACAATTCAGGGAAGTCAAATTACACTGGCTGAAATTACCTCACTATTTTGCGAGGTAGGTGGCAACTACCTTGTGATTGCCAGTATGCATATGTAAATAAACAAAGAAGCACATGAACAAAGGGGGCCAAACTATGTATAAACTTCATATGAGCCCACAAAAAAGAAAAAAATGACCATACAAGTAAAACATAGAAAGATGTGAACATAAAGGGAATCTTGTATGCATAATTCAACAACTTCATAAGTGAATGAATCAAGTGAAGTGTGAACCTGGTCTATAAAACTAATAAAAATAGTTGCGCAGTCATAGAAACCATCAGGAGCATAGTAAACACTACCTTCAAACATACTGGGCAGTACTTTCCCTTAACAAAGAGCCTCCCACATGCATCACAGCAAGTATACCCTAAAAACCACCTGCAGATTGAACATAGAAAAAAAGTTATGTGTGCGGATAGGGAATTTGAAGAAATATAGAGATTAGCAATCAAATAACTAAAAGCTATACAGGAATCATATTCAACCATATAAGCATCAGCTCTCTATGACATCAATAAGGCAAAAAGTCAATCAAGGCTTCCTCAGATTCTCATAGATGTATCCCCAAGTCACTTGGGATTCATGCTACATTTTTCATTACTTCTGAGAGAGGAGGCTAGGATTTGAAGGACTCTGTACTCATTGGGCTAGTTGATGATCTTCGTAAAATTATAGGATGTAAGAAGGCAAACTCTAGGTAGATTAAGTAGGTAATTACAAATCTTATCACTCAGAATTCAAGAGGGGTTTTTTGAAATGAGTTTTGGATGGGACCTTGGTAAACCCCAGTTAGCTAATCCACAGCTACCTAGTTTCAACTAAAACAGGACAACCAGCCATTTTTATAAAGGGAATAAGGAAAGGCATGTAACCACAGTGACTACAATGTTTGGTCTTATAATCCCAAGGAAAGGTCCCATTACCAAGCATACCTAATTGAAAGCCAGAACTCCAAAAGCTGTATCACCAGGCAATAAGTGGGCTAGGGCCATAATGCAAGCATCCTTGGCATTCCATCATAATGGTCGAATCAACAAGCAAGATGCTTAAATGGATGTGGCTTCATCATAGTCGTTTTTATTTCGTGTTTCTCTAAATGGGGATGTCGATGAAGGGCACATTTTAACTTTGGATGAAACAATTGTTTAGAGTGCCGCATTTCTGAATGAGTATTGAATATTATACAGCTGGTTTATTGAGAAGAAGTTGGGCCAAAGAGTGAATTTGAGAAAAACAAAGATTATGTTCTTTATCGGCTCTAAAAGACGTTCACATATTCTTAAGGTGATGAAGGCCTGCCTCATGTTTACCCTTATAACCAATGTTTAAAAAACCGGATCGGTGACCCGAATCGGTCTCACCCATACCCGTGTCCGATCGGTGGATCAGTAGATCGGATCGTAGAATTAGATGAATCGGCAATTTTTGTCCCAAAAAGTTTTCCAAAAATCACTAGAAATCTCTAAAAATAGTCTTCTTTTAGTTTCTAAAATAAATTAGGAGTGGTGCATTATGTACTTTCATTACTTTGAAAAATAAGTGAATACTGAGACGTTATTTTCCTGTTTGGATGTGTGTATAATTATTAATTGTAATATAGTGTTATAATATTGCATCAAAATAATTTAAAAAAATTAAAAAACACTTCCATATTATAAGATAAAAATAATAATTTTCCAAGTGAAATTAGCATCACATCAAAGTATCAAACATTTATTAATTCGCTTGACTCACCCAAAATTATCACAACTTAACTAACTACAATATTATATACTGCTAATGAAATTGTTGGTTTATAATTTTATATTTTATAATTATTTTACTATACAAATAAAAAAAAATCTAAAATGTCTTATAATATCATCTAAATCAAAAATCTTATTTACAACTATAAGAAAAATAATACATTACATAATTTATAATATAAATAAATTGATAAATAAAATACAAGATTTGGTTATCAATGTATAATTATCAATTATAATATTATAATAAACATGATTAAAAATTTATTAGAAAACACTTCCATATCATATTTTGTAAATTATAAATAAATATAGTTAACATAAAAAGAAAAATATTTTTTTTTAGACAATTTCATTTGATGGACGTCCTTCTAAGAGAGAGAGAGAGAGAGAGAGATGTTATTTATAGACCTTGCGCTATTTATAAGCATTTTTGCTATTTATAGAAATGTGCTTTATAGACCAATTCACTTTATACTATAAATGTCCTTATAAGAGAGAGAGTCACAAATATATTAGATGCCCCCCTTTTTTTCTTGAGCAGCAAAATATAATCTAAAATATTTGTGGGCTCAAATATAGAGTAAACGTCCCTTATATGAGAGAGAGAAAGAGAGATAGTGCTTATTTTAGCACACGCTCCTTGCACTAGCATTTCTCACTTAAACCCCACATGCAAAGCGAACAAGTTTTAAGAGCGAATAAGCATAAAACCTATTGGTAGCTTTTTCATATATATGTTAGGTCATTAAGATAGCTTTTTCACATATATATGTATAGATATATATGTTTGGTCATTAAGAGATTAAAGGGGATATGGATCAATCAGAAAGGGATAAATAACCGCTCACAAGCATGAGCGTTATAGCAAATCTCAATTGATTTTGCCCTGAATAAGGGGAAGCCTCACTTCTAAGAAAAAGCGTGGGCATAAAGAAAAGGAGTGATAGATAGACTATGCTCAAAATGTCCCACATCAAAGATTCATGGGGAAAATGAAGTTATAAACCAAAAGTCATGAAGAATTAGGCACGCATGTAGCAAGTGAATGTGAGTGGGCCCGTGAGTGCTGCCGACTGAAAAGCAGTGAAGTACATTGTGGGGCCCACTTTTTAAAACAAATTTAAGAAAGATTTGCATCTCAAAAAAATTCAAAACGATCGATGACGTCATAACTGATTCGATGATGTCGTCATAATCAGTGTTTTGTCTTTAGAACCGGCCTGATCCCATTTTTCTAGTAGATCCAGAGCGGCTCTACCGATACCCCATCTAGATTGCCCAATTCCGAATAGGATCACCAATTTTTCAAACACTGCTTCTAACTACCAAAGCTCTCTTAGGACGGGCAGATCATAGGAATGGTCTTCCGTACGAGGCTTGAAAACGTTTATTGAAGTTCACCTTACTTCTAAGTACAAGGTTTGAAAAGGTTTCTCAAGCTCTAAGGAGGACACAAGGAAAAGTCCGAAAATGAAGTACTGAGAACCCATCAAATAAAGTAAATCACTTGAATCATTGCATAGACATTCGTGTGCCTAGATGTTCACACAGATACTAACTTTTCATTTTACTTTTTTTTTTTAGTCTAAAACAATTCATCCTAACAGATAATTCACACAGTTTATAGCCAACAGTGTATGACCACTATGAGACACATTTCATAACATAAAAGACAGCATTCTTAGTTTCATTATAAGTCATTGCTTTCAAAAGAAAAAAGTAAAGAAGAGCACAAAATTAAAAATCCAATCAATACCTTGTACTTGAGCCACTTCCAGGAACAGTGGACCCACAACTGTGGCACCTCGTATGCTTGGGGCATAAATACGGCCCAGGGGTAACATTCTGTTTCGGTACAAAAGGTGATTTAAGATCCAATTCACAAACTAAATGTAATACTGAAAATATTTTATGAAAAAAATGCCATTCGCACCTTGTGTGGAGGTTGCTGACAATACGAATGGCAGGCAGCATCACATCGTTTACAGAACATTAACTTATTTGGATCTCCAGACCTTCTGCATACCTGGAAATTGGACACAGACAATATAATGAATCATTCATAGCCAAGTCATAAAATTAGTAAAAAACATCATATAGAGAAAAGGCTATAAATTAATGATAGCAGGATTTGAAAATTAATTATTGCAGATGACATCATCTAGATTAATTCTATCAGAAGTTCTATTGAAGTCTAAAGCAAGCATCCAAATGTTATAATTATGTTGTTGGCAGATCATTCTTTATGGGAAATCGACTACATATATTAAAGCAAGAGAGATCTGAAAGTTGCAACTAAATTCTAGCATATTTGAGTAAAATGTACTATATTTGAATGCTCAGACGAGTAATCCAAAATATTCTAGCCCCACCATGGCGCTTTCAAGTTTTGTGCCTTGCAACCAAATCACAGTTTGCAATTGAACTGTGTGTATGTGTGATAGAAAGATAACTCTTGCCCATATCTGAAATGCTAGACACCACCAATGCCACCTTACCAAAAAAAGTATATGATCTTCAAGAAAAAGGACCCTTAGAACTCCTAAGAAGAGACCCAATAATGCAGCGCAATAAGGTCCTGATTGCATAAAGGTTGTCTCCAAGGGTGAAGGGCAGTCGGGATGCATATAATGCCTCGTGAGGCCAAATGAAACCCACAAAATCACAGCATTAATAATTTCTACTTTGTCCTCAGTCATATCTTTTCGAAATATCTTTCCTATTTTCCCTCAAAAAAAATTTGAAGCATTAAAGACAAAGTCCTAAAGCCCCCTAAGAATTCAATCGGACTAATACCCATTTTGCTATGAAAAAGGACAAAACTATGTGGAACATAGGTCATGTAGGCTCTCCAAAACTTGGAAGACAAAGCCTGGACCGGTCATTTTTCTGTGTCTACCCCACTTATTTAACCCAAACATCTGACTTATTAGGTAAGTACCAAACAAAGGGCCAACATCTAGGAAAATATTTGATAGCCAAGGCCCTATCAGGTGTTGCAGATATTGTAATAATATTGTAACCCCTTCTATTGGTGGTGATGACCAAACCAAGTATGGTATTTCAATAGTCCATAGGATAACAGTATAGTTCCCTTTTTTATTTCTTCCTTGTAAAGAAAACTACACCCATGACCTCCTCAGAACAGAACATGACCCCAATGGTAGGTTCCACTCTCTCTGTATCACCATTTTTCATTTCATTTGATGGTGATGACCTAATGGAATATGGTATTTCAACAGTCCATTGGATTATAGTTTCCCTTTTTAGCTGTTCCTCATAAAGAAAAATACACCCACTATAAAGTAATTCACTGAAACTTGACCATGCATCTGCTTGATCAAAAAATACAACTGAATGAAAACCAAAAATTAACTCAAAAGGACAACTTCCTGAAGCGATAAAAACACACCTCACAAATGCGGCAGGAGGCACAAACCCATGAATGCCAATCAAATAAATCTGGAAAAGGCAGATCATAATTGCAGTTTATCAGCAGAGGAACCAAAAGAGAAGTACATGGCAATTTAACGATATAATGATATCTTTATATCCACATAAACTTAGTCTTAACCTCTATGATTTGCCCAAGATTTCAAGCAGTTCCTGTGATACTTCTTGTTACAAGTTTTGCACGATAGCATCCTGGCAGCTCTACTACTCCCTTCACTTTCAGCAGAGAAGCACATCCGACACATAACCTTGACAGCAGAACCATCACGATCATCTCCATTTTGATCTTTGATAGAAGCCCCAGAAACATCCTGACACCCAGGAGACAAAATGTACTTTAATTATAAAGGTCATGCAACTTATCGTGAAGAAACTCAAATAATAAAGCTCTATAAGGAGTAATGAAGTGGTGCCCATGGCACATGGATCTCATCTCACAAGCTTCTTTGAAGTTTCTTTGACAAAATGATCTCATCTCACAAGCTTCTTAGAAGTTTCTTTGACATCTCATCTCACAAGCTTCTTGGAAGTTTCTATGACAAAATGCATGGATCCTCTCTCTCTCTCTCTCTCGACAAAATGCATGGATCCTCTCTCTCTCTCTCTCTCGACAAAATGCATGGATCCTCTCTCTCTCTCTCTCTCTCTCTCTCTCTCTCTCTCTCTCTCTCTCTCTCTCTCTCTCTCTCTCTCTCTCTCACACACACACACACACACACTGCCCAGTCATTAAAAAAGATATCCAGATCACTTCATTGCAGAATTAGATAGCAGATAGAACCAGCCATCCAATCGATGAAAGAAGTTCGTTTCTTGAAATACAGTTCACTTATTCGATGAAAATGACAGAACAACAAAGAAGCAAGTATCATTTATATCACTCATGGGACAGTAACAGGTTGCTTAAGTCACCAATATCAGGATGGATTTTATAAGAATTATAGCATTGGAGAAACTTTTGATGTGGTGTTTCTTCTTTATTATAAAACAAAAAGCACAACCCTGACATGTCATCCTCAAAAAGGATCCCAAATCCCTAACACATTTCTCCTGCACAAAGAATACGAGGTGCCTTTACAAATTCATAGAGATTTGCTTGCAAGTATAGAGTTCAATGGAGGATCAGCTGGGACTGGAGGACTTAGCCTCAAATTCAAAATTACAAATTAGATCATCACACTAGCATGGGAGCCACTTTCTGCAACTCTGCCCTTAAAGAGATCTAAGCCTTTCATAATTTTGGTCAGCATGTCCATTTTCTCTTTTTCAAGGTTTCTAACTGATATTAGGTGTTTTTTATAAATTCATATTACTGGAAAACATACTGCATAGCTCAGCTAGAAACACCTTAGAAAGGCTCTCAAGCATTCAATTCCATCCTCAAGGTCTCATTACAGGCTCGAGCATCAACCATTTTTTTGCCATTCTTCTACACAGGCCAAAGGAGCACTCTGGAGAGTTTGCAGTATCTTGGAACTCCTCTAACACATTGATGAGCCTCCACAAGCTTCAGAAATCGGACACCCAAATACGAATATTACAAGGGCTATACACCATAAATTCCATCTCATCCTTAACATCATAAAGTGGGACTAAAAGCAAGAGAAGCCATGGGGTTCAATTTTTTTAGAAGGAACAAGGTCAAGAGCAGCAAAGGGATGGGAACCACAATGTGGTCACTAGGCCCCTCTCCTAGTGAAGCCTGCAGCCCAACATATCGATGTTGGCTTGTCCCCATGAGAGAGCATGAAAGCCCCATTATGGGGCTGTAACTCTATTTAGGGTCTTTCTTCATAGCTATCTCTACCTAAGGAGCTCATAAGCCCCACTTCCCACATCCAAAACTGGTGTTCTTCTCTTTTACTTTTCATAAAAACGATCTATGAAATATATAAAGGAGATGCACTTACCCCTTTCTAGCAGGTAAACATGGAAAAAAAGGCAACAGATGATGAACGGTTGCACAAAGACAACAGCATAACATATATAAAAGTCAAGTCACTGGCCTATGTAAAGTTTAAGAATTTGACATCAGATATGTTCTGCCTGTGGGTTGAAATGGAAGACATGAACAAATTTTTCGCCCATAAAGATGAAAGAGGAAATAAGATACAATGAGAAGAAAAGAATAAAAAGAAGGATAGGGAACAGCGTTAAAAGAGTAAGATGGCCTGTGCTAATTATCATGTATGTCTTAGCTTTTTATAATTGTATTATGTACCAGCACTAATCACTATGTCACTTCTTTTTGTCTTTGCTGATCTTTTGCTATATGCCAGTTGAACAAATTTAAAAACAGAATTCAGAGTTGTAAGAAAACAAGATATCTCTAGCAAACAAAACAAGGATTTGTAACATAATTGAGAGAATTGAATTCCCTGCAAGGTTGAAATTTGTGGTTCTGTCTTTTGAGAAGAAGGTTTATATCTGTGAACCTTCCATCTTTGAGAAACACATGTTTCCTAGGGACAAACGTGTCCTCTACAGACACGAACGTATCCCATTAGTGGACTTAATCCAGAAACATAGAATCATGAATCATGAGTGAGAGAGTGTGCCTTTCAACTAAGCCCCACCCCTTATGCCCCGAAACTTGTCAAGCATCTTGCTTGCATCCCTCTATTTTCACAATTATGCCAGTGATATAGTCCTTTATGTAACCCCAGAAAAATGGAAGTATCCATCCTCAACGAACATATTGCATCCATTTTAACATTTAGAAATTAGAACTAAAGAATCAATTGAAAACAATAGCTTATCGAAATATCTGTTAAGAAACAAGTATGTGTGCATTTTATGATGCACTAAACCAACAAAATGCAATGTTTATCGTACTAGGCCCTTGGTTAGTCAATGAACTTTACAAGTTTGAGTGTCTTTGACATACTACACTCATGCTTGGGAGTATACCTTAAGTTTATCATGCCAAAAAGAAAACAAAAGCAGATGATCAAAGGTGCCAAGGATTGAGACCTATGGCCTTGGAGCATGTAACTTGGTCTCATTTTGCTCTCAAAGAAACACCCAGATCATAAAAGTAGAATAAATGAACTCCACCAAAAAGCTCTCACACACACACACACGTAAACAAAGGAACAAGAATAGTTTTAACTTATAAGTTAATGAAAACGTAATATGAATTAACTATTAACACACAACACAGACATAAACAAAGGAGCAAGAACAGCTGTACTTATAATGAAAACATATATACAAGTTAACTATTCACACATGCACACACACGTCGACAAAGACACACATAGGGGTGAGAGAGAGAGAGAGAGAGAGAGCTGTGAAGAAATACCTTCCAATTGCCGCAAATGCTAAATAATGACAGTATAAACAAATAGAAAGTGTTTACACGATGACATTATCAATCTAAAACAACATACACACTTTGATATAGACAATGACAAGAATGACAAAAAGAAAAAATAATGACATACAGAGAAAAGGAAAAAAGGACAGCAATGACCAACATAACATTGCAAAATCCATTTGTTTGAGGAGGATAAAAGACCAATTGCCCAATCAAACTTCTTCTAAAAAAAATAGTCACATCAAAAACAATTTTGCAAACTGTATGATACTGACATGTAGCCAACAGACCATAAGAGTTAAAAATTCAAATGGTTAACATCTCAAAAAAGAATCACTGTAAAATAATTGGTTGAACCATGGTAAACCATCTGGAGATCCTAACGGACTATACTGGCATACATAGTGATCTCCAAAGAAGATAATGTTCAGAGCCAAAGACCATGGCAATCAGAGACCCAAACATATTCTGAAACATTGAATAGTACCATTTCAATAAGGGATCCCGCATGTCCCTCGATGATCAATTTCTCAATATTCATCGAAATAGAACCCCTTTGCAAGATTAAGGACAGAAACTTACGCACAAATACAATTCATATTCTTACTTGATAAAAGGAGAAAAAAATGCAACCACAAATATCGTCAAATTAGTAATTTCACATTATAAAACCATAACACATTCCAATCAACAAGAAATATAAGACTGCCAAATCGCTCTCGTACAATATGAAAAATCATAGGCATTGCTCAATCTATTAATTTGAAAGAGTTTTTCTTTGAGGCAAACGAAGAATTAAACAATTCCACCAATGTGTACAGATCCATAAGTAAACCCAACATGTGAGAACTCAGAGCCTGGGCCTCAGAACCCATATTCAAGACTATCAAGACAAGCATCAAAAACTAGGAAAGCCAAATGTATCAGTCAATCCATATATATTGCACAATAGTTTTAAAAATTCAAAACCAGGCAAAAATTGTGAAAAAAATAAAGTCATAAATATGAAATAGAAAGTGCTTGAATAAGCACCTATGTCTCCCTAGAGATCAGTCCAAATAATCACCCTAAAAACCTAATTTCAAATAGTTCAAAAATACTAACCAAAAAAGACAACCATAGTTCCCAACGCACCAGTCCAAATAATCACCCAGAAAAAACAATCAACACTCAATAACACTAATCAGAAGTTCAGAACAAACATCTAAAAGAACCCACACACCACTCTAAATGACCAAACAAATTCTCTTCTTCCATAATTTACCAATATTAATCAAAACCAGCATGCATAATTCCCAACAAGGCAGTCCAAATAATCCCCAAAAAAACTCTTGCTTCTTTTTCCGAACAATCCAAAATATATCCTTGCATCAAGTTTAAGATTAAAAATTCACCATTGCTTCAATATTTAATTTTATTTAGCTTAAATTTTGGAACAAATAAAAGAGAAAGAAAAACCCATGGAAAAAACTTACTGCAAAATTGCCGGTTTCAAACCTCCGGGCAAGATCTTCAGCAGCCAATGAAGCAGCAATGGCCTTCTTTTGCAACGAAACACGCTTTGTCTGAACGGACTGAAGCTCCTCACCTTCTCCATCAACACCCGTAACCGAATCCCCTTGTTTCTTGGATAACCCATCGCCTTTTTCAACATGAGGAACTTGAACCTGCAAGGTTTTTCGCCCACCAGCTCTGAGAAACCAAGGATCCTTCAAAATATCCTCAAGAACATTGACTTCATCCACAAAAGCTCTCCTCCCTTTCTCACTCTGCAAATTCTCAGGGAACCCAAGAGTGCAAAAGCAAATTCTCTGGCTGAAACAACACATCAAAACAAACCCATAGTAAGAATAGATAAATAAAAATTCCACAAGATAGGGTCGAAAAGAGAGTGGGTAGACACAAAGGGGCAAATAGAGAGAGAAAGAGGGCTAAAGAGAAGATGGGGTGGAGAGAAAGACACAAAGGGGAAAACAGAGAGAGAGAGAGAGAGGGTTCAAGAGAAGATGAGGTGGAGAGAAAGACACAAAGGGCGAAATAGAGAGAGACAGAGGGCTAAAGAGAAGATGGGGTGGAGAGAAAGAGGGAAAATTCAGAGGGAAAAGCGCTAATGAGATAATGGGTAGAGAGAGGAAGGAGACAGAGTGAGAGAGAGAATGGGGCAGAGAGAACAAGAGATACAAAGAGGGGAAGAGGGCTAGAGAGAGAAAGGGGTCAGACGAGGCCTGAGATGTGGAGGGTTAGAGAGGGAGAGAATTAGAGAGAGAGAGAGAGAGAGAGAGCGGGGAGACGAAAATGGGGTGTTAACGAAACAAACCATGTAATTGGGCAAGCGACATGAAAGGCCATTGAGATGGGAGGGGAGGTGGGGTTTATAAGAGTGTTTAGATTTGATGCGGATTTTTTAGCGGTAGTGTTGGACTGGTAATCGATTCAATTCAAAAAAAGAGGGGGGAGATTAGGAATAGAAGAGAGAGAGAGAGAGAGAGAGAGAGAGAGAGAGAGGACGGAAAAACAAGTTCAGGGTAGCTGCTGCTCTGGTTCTCTAAACGCGATAATATTTTTATCGGTGCTCCTTGTTTGCCCACTTTTAATGCACACGGGGGTGAATATGAGATAGAGAGAGAGAGAGAGGGGGGAAGAGAGAGAAAGATAGGCGGCTTGGTAGAGGGGGGTATATTGTAGAGAGACAAGAGGCTAGCGGTTAGTGGGTTTGTTTCAACCTTCAATACCGCAAGAGCATTTCTCTCTCTACTTTTTTAGGGTTTTCTAGAGAGAGAGAGAGAGGTGTTAGGTTTAGCATGTTTTGGTTTTCCAATTTCTAGAGGGGGTAGGGATTCAAGGGCAGTGGAAGGGAAAACAATTTACAAAATTCTTTATTTGTGAGATAGATGAGAAAGAATTAAGTTTGATATTTTAAAAATAATAATAATAATTTAGGTTTTAACTGTAGAGTACGGTTGTCCCGTGAAGTCAAAAAAACCTGTCACATCCGATGTTTAAAAATTAAAGTAATTTTTTATCCAGATTGCTGGTTTCGATGGGAATATGTTGCGATTAAACTGGTTCTAAATTAATATACATTTTGGCCCTTTAATTTTTTTTTTTAAGTTTATATAATATTTATAAAATTATTATAAATCTCCAATACATAAATCATTATTTTAATTTTAGTTTTATTGTATATATTTTTAATAATTTTTTAATCACTAATTCTGACTTATCAAGACCCGGTCTAGATTGCCGATCCAATAATCTGCCACAGATATATAGGTTATTCTTCCCCACCAATCAAGGTTTTAAAACATAAACCACATCTTTTACTTCAATAGGGTTGAAGGGAGATGATTTTATGAGCGGCCTGGACATGCAAGATTGAGAAGAACCAAATAAATTACCATTAATAAATACTTTTTTTACCTAAATTTTATCCAATTATATTTTTAGTATATAAATTAGGCCCGCATGTTTTGGGATTCTATCGGACCCTTATTTTGCTCAAAATCTTAATTTAACGCACAAAAATTAGGTTGCTCATTGTTTCCTCCTCCAATTTTAGCCATCCAATTTACAAAGCATTGTACGCCAATTGGCTCATATAATAATTATGTTTCTTAAAAACATAAAAGCCTTCAAATATCTTTAAAGGGCTTATATACAATGAAACGATTTACTTTTGGTACAAAGAAGTCACAATTATTTATAAACATACAATTTGAAATTTGATAGCTTAGATGAAGTATAAAGTTCTAAAAATTTCCTTTAGAACTTTAAGCTTGGTCAATGAAGTAAATGCATCCACCTAGTTTCACATCCAATAGTCAAGATTAATTGTGACAACCTTGTAATAAAGGTAAATAATTCAGTTTCACATCCAATAGTCAAGATTAATTGTGACAACATTGTAATAAAGGTAAATGATTTCATTACATACCTTCCATTTTGAGAATTATGTGAAGACTACTAAGTGCCAACAAATGCTTCAGGTGTTGAATAAATGTTCATAGTATTTCAACAATAACGAATTTATGTAAGGTGAAATATCTTTGTACACCAAATGTTAGTATATCATTTTTCAATAGACCTAAGGTTTCAAAAACTTTTTAAAGGCATAAGGATTTGAAATAATATATGTTCGAACCCCCTGGACTCCGTTAACCTCTTTTGATAATATATTATTGGCCCAAACAAAATTTTAAATGATATCTCTATCTATTTTTTTCCCTTCTACATAAACCTCTCTCCCCCCTGTGAATCTCTCTCTAGACCTTTCTCTCTCCTAAATATATTATGTCATATATAAGGTAATGAAAATATACAATGAGATCATCTACTTTTGGTATTAGGTTGGGAAATAGTACACGTGTATGGAGATATTTTCTCTCATTGCAAAACAATAATAAGCTATGATTATAGAATCTACCATTTCTTTTATTTTTCTCCTTTCTTTTTTTGGCTTCGAAATCAGTTTCTTAAAATATGGATCAATGAGCTGGATCATCTACCCCCAATTCAAGTCTAGATTGGTGATCCATATCGTCCTGAGTTATATGGTTAGTAATCCAAAAATAATAAAATAAATCAAATAAAATAAAAAGTAAAATAGACGTTTATAGGGAGGTGATATAGGGGGGATCACATACAATATTTGATAAACTTAAAGAAAAAGGAAAAAAAAAGGATGAAAATGGGGGTTTAAGGGGGAACCAAGCTAGGACCCATACCATCTTATAACTATTCAGTCCTGACCGATTTCACATTTGGATTAAAAATCACTGGGTTTAAAATATTATTTGAAATACTTGACATTGTGTTAAAAGATAATATGTAATGTGATTCTTGACCTTCATACACAGAGGTCAAAAAATATCTATAACTTTCAATTATAGAATCGACAGGTTGGACCATGTAATTTTTCCACCCAAAGCCTAAGGAATTTTTTCTCAATATTTGAGTGGCATATATCTAACTACTCGATTTCAATGCCTCTCATCATCATCATCATAACATTTTTCCAACTATTTAGGGTTGATTACATGAATTATTGTTTGCCATACAAATTTCAATACCTTTAATTTTGAGAATAATGTGGAGGCTGCTAAGTGCTAACAAATACTTAAATTGCTGAAGAAATATTCCCGGTCTTCCAACAACAACTGTTTTTTGCAAAACAATAGTAGGCAGTAATTATATAAGGGTAACATAGTGTCCACATGATGTGCATGCTTGAAGGGTGCACAACGATCAAAAATTAATTTTGTTTTTATTTTTTACTTTTAATTTGACAATAATTTTTACCTAAATTTTGGGACATTTATTTAGTTTTAAATTGCATACGAAATAAACATAATAAAAAATATTTTGCATGAAATAAATTAACTAAATTTTGGAGGTATTTTGGTAAATTATTTGATTGAAAATAATTTTTTTATTACTTTTATGTGTTGTGACTTATAAAAAAGAACCCACGTCTTAAATTTAAGGTAAAATAAATTTTAAATAAATAAAATATGAAATCAAACTTAAACCATTAGATATGATATGGTTCAATCTGAATCGTAGGAAGGGTTGGTGCTTGTGTATCCTTCCACTATTCACAGTCCACATGATGTGGACGGGAGACTTTCTCATTACATAATCTACCATTTTTTTTTTCTTTCTTTTTTTTTGAGTAATTTTTTTCTTTCTTTCTTTGAAGGAGTTAGTTTTTTTAAGGTGTTATTAGGGTAGTGTTAGTATGAATGAAAACCACAACGTCGTGACTAGTGTATGGGGGTGCTACCACCTCGACCCTAGCCCCTTTCCGCATCCCACAACTACTACAGGGAACCACATGGGACCAAAGTCAGGCAATGGAACCTTGCATTAAATATTACATCTTCTTCATATTGTGGTTTCTAAATACTTGACACTGTATTAAAAGGGAATGTATAAAGTGAGACCTTACCTTTCACCCACAAAGGTCATAATATCTATAGGAAAAAATTTATGTAGAGCCGAGGCTATAAACAATCAAATTAGATCCTACCTCAAAATATCCTCAAATTGATCATCTCGACATCAAGATGCAAGGACATGAGAACAAAGTAGATTTCAAATTTTGGAAATATTGTATTTTGTAATGCATTTTTTTACCATCAATTTTCAAGATTTTCAAGTTTTCATAAATATATCTATATACACTATTTTTTAAGCTTTAAACTTTATAAATAAATTATGAAAATATATTTTAAGGCTATCACAAAGATTTTCAATGTTGAAACCATATTTATCGACACTATTTGAAGGTAGGCTCTAATTTGATTGATTAGAGCCTAGGCTCTTTACAAACCACACCCTTATCTGTAACTTTCAATTGTAGAATCAAACAATTGGACACTGTTATTTCTCAACACATGGGCCGAGGACAAGTTTTTAAAACTTTGAATGGAATATTTTCAACTGCATGATTTCATATCTTATGGCTCAAGGTAATCGCGACTTTTTGTACTAAGGGGAAAATATCTTATTTTGTATTTATCGATTATAAATATACAATCTAACCCTCCAAACCCTTTTCCGCTCCTCTAGCTTCTAGGCAAGGATTCACTCAGGTAAACAAATGATGCCTTAATATCTAATGGATGTGGTTAGCATGCTTACCAAGCGCGCACATGCAGAAATGCAGGCCCCATAATAAATCTATTTTTTGAGAGAGCTTTTTAGACTTAATTTTTAAGGATATGTAATCTCAGATCATGAATATGAAAAATAAATAAATTATTAAAATTAAAAATAATAATTCTATTACTAAAATATTTGGACCATTAGTTTCAATTATTTTTAGATGGACCACATACTGGCATCCATCTTTAAAATGGATCTTTTATACTTCTGGACCGCATATGTAGAAATGTAGTCCAATCCGCTTGAAATAATTTTCCATATCTAATTAACAACTTATATCGAAGGAAGAGAGAGAGGAAAAGGAAGCAATAGTTGTTAGTTTTCTTGAGCCTATTAATAGATGGATTATTTTTAAGAAATCAACTTCACTAGATATTATATTGATATCTATTATCATCGTCAAAAGCCTTTTTACAAAGAGCAATTGGAAGCTGGTTTTGATGACGAGGCTAATTGGGGTCGGTTGCATGAATCTTTAAAATAATTAAGGAAAAGTATATAATGTGATCATTTACCTTTGGTAAAAGATGGTCACAATTAATCTTGACTACTGGATGTGAAATTGGGTGGCTGCATTTATTTGATTGACCAAGCACAAATTTCAAAAGAAATTTTCTCGAACTTTACGATACACCCAAGCTATCATATTTCATATTTGACGGTTATAAGTAATTGTGACCTCCTTGTACTAAAGGTGAATGGTCTCATTGTATATAATCCCAATAATTAATGTATCAATAAATATATTTACTAAAAGGATTGTCTACAAAAGATAATGTTTAAAAAAAAAATGGTTATTTACAAATAGCCCATTTATCTTTTGTACATGGAGATCACAATCATTTACATTCATTAGATGTCAAATTGGATGGCTTGGGGTGAGCCATGAAGTCCGATATTTGTATTTTTTTTTAACTTTGTGTTTATTCAATGACACTCGTACAACCACCCATTTTGAAATTTAATGGTCAAAAAAGATTGTGACCTCCATGTACAAAAGATAAATGATCTCATTGCAGACAATCCCTTTAATAAAATGTGCAACAAACAACTAACATTTTCCAACATGAAATTAAAATGAATCTAGCAAATTGAGGTTTTATAAACAGATAAGCCAACATGGATTTATATATATACTGCATTCCATCCAGAAGCTATCTAAATGGCATTATCTCAATATCTAAGATTTGTATATTCCAAGAACATCATACCGGTGACATGAATCAAATCCAAATTTTGCATATGAGCCATTAACATTTGGGATGGTAAAACTTTAAATCACATTACTTTATTTAATTTAATGACAAAAAACTGTCAAAAAATTAAGCATTTCAGAGACAACATATGGCATTGCCCCTTGCGACCCATATTTAATAAGACAATATAAACTAGCAGAGATACAAAGAATTATATTAAAAAATTGTGGAATTTCTTTTTACCATAGAATACAAGTAGATGGGATGCTTAGAAAATGGAGATCAATCTATAATTTGCAATATGAGCTTTTAGACAACTATCCAAACTATAAAATCCCCTTAACTGGTTATAACATTATAGAATTGAGGGAGATGATGGTTATGGAAAGTTAAATGCCCAGAACCCAGTGTTGTCAAATTCGCTTCACTTCAGCCGAAGAGGCCGAAACATTTAGATTCTAGGCCTAGACCGAAGCAAAGAGAAGCCTGATGCTGCTACTTTAGTTAGATTCAGGCTGCTTCGATCAGATTCGGGTACGCTTTAGGCCGATTCGACCAAAGCTTTAGCCGAAGCAAATAATATCCATATAGAAGTTTTTTTTTTTTTGAATTTTTTTCATTATTTTTGTATATTTTGTATAAATATCTAATTTTTTTATATAATTTTTTTAAAAAAACTTCGAAATCTTCTCCCGAATCAGCCGAAGCACTGAATTGCTTCATTTTTCTCACCAAACCGATAAGGACTCTGAAGTTAATCTAACAAAATTGCTAGACCCCATTAGATGTGTATTACTAGATTGGAAAACATTTGGTTCGGCCAAGGGTGAACTGTTACAATGGTCCACCCTCCTCCACTTTGGGGACCTCAGGAGCATATGCTTTATCCCAAATTTAGCACGCTCATTCTATTGGCCTCGATGAAGAAGCCCATGGAAAAATTCTTAAAACTCGATGAGCAAAGGCCATCCATGTTAGGAAACTCGGGCTTAATTGGTTAACGCTCGACGATTTGAAATGCTACATCTTAGGCTCAATTCTTGCCAAGTGTAGGGGACCTCTTCTCACTTACTCATCAAAAAACAACAAGAAAACAAAAAAAAAAGGTCATTTGTGTCATGAATTTAGCTCTTTAGAAATAAAACTCAAATTTTTACGAAAAAAATTGTTCAATTATTGATGATGAAACAATCTACAAAACTAAGTTAAAAGAGCCCCCAAGGGCATTGATCTAATACCATATTTTCTTTTCCAAAATGGACATCCCATATTCACTATATTTTATTTATTTCATAAATAATTATTTTCAATGGGGCCTTTTATATATGGGATTGTATACTGTTGAGATAAAGTGTATTTAAATTTAAAAGAGATTCTTGAGTGGTTAATATATATTTGAATTATCTTGATTTGTTGTAAATATTGGTTGTTACACGTATCCTGGATTTACTCAGTCAATGATCATTATTAAGTTGTTGTTATATCATGATATATATATATCCTTGTTGTACCACCCAATTAATTAAGGATTATTACAAGTTTCTTCATGGTATCAGAGCGATCGACCCTGGCCTTCGACATTGATGCTGCTTTCTCTTGAGAGCTTCCTTATTTTGGTGGTAGCCTCTTTATCTCTCTCTCCCTTTTCATTCTCTCTCTATCCTTTTGCAGGCTTATCACTCGAAGACCAGTCCGCTAATAGCAACTCTCTCGACTATTGGCTCAATTCACCTTCTTCTATCTCTTTACCACATGATGCTTTCATTGTTCCCCCCTTTAGCACTATTGTACCTCTCTCTGTCCACGTCATTACAAAATGTTCTTCAGATTCCCTCTTCACCAACCATGTCTCCCTCTCTTGAATCAAGCCCAATCTCGCCTTTCATCAGTTGGGCTCTCCATACCATCAGCCTCCTCTAGTCATTTGCCTTCTTCCACTTCTATTCAGCATATGATTACTCACACTAGAGATGGGATCCGCCGACCAAAAGTTAACTTTAACTATCTTGCCTCACGGTATCCTCTTCCCACTTGCTTTCAAACCTCTCTTGTTTCATCCCAACCTATTCAACTCACCTATTATTTCATTGCTGCTAAAGATCCTAATTGGAGGGCCGCTATGGTTGATGAGTTTAATGCAGTTTTAAAGAATCGCACATAATCATTGGTTCCTGCTTCATCAGCCTCTAATATAGTTTGATACAAATGGGTGTATAAGCTAAAAGAGCGGGCTGATGGATCAATTGAGCAATATAAAGCTCGCTTAGTCGCTAAATGGTTTCATCAACGATATGGATTGGATTATGATGAAATATTTAGGCATGTGGTTAAACCTCCTACAATACGACTAGTCTTATCCATTTGTAATTTCATCGGGGGTGGTCCATCAAACAACTTTATGTTAAACATGTGCTTCTACATGGTACACTTAATGAAGTTGTCTATATGCATCAACCCAGATTTGTTGACAAGAGCTACTCGAACCCTGTTTGTCACCTGCATAAAGCTATTTATGGTCTCAAACAAACCCCTCCCTCCTAGTTCACTAGTTTTAGCTCTTATCTCCTATAGCTCGGTTTCTTGTGCAGTTCATCTGACACATCCATGTTCATTCATCACAGCTCCCATTGACTCACTATATTCCTCTTATATGATGTTGACATAATACTCACTGAGGTTGATTCTTGCTTTCTATCTACTATTACTGTTAAGCTTCACAATAGGTTTGAGGTTAAAGATTTGGGTGACCTACATTTCTTTCTTGATATAGATTTCCATCGCTCTTCGTCTGGCATTCAACCAAGCCAAAGCAAGTATGCCCTTAATCTCTTTAAACGGTCAACAATGCTTGGAGTGAAACCTTTCTCCTCTCCAGTCACTTATGGTTCTAAGATTTTTCTCTATGATGGTGATCCTCTCAATGATGTCTCAACTTATTGCAGCATTGGTGCATTGCAATACCTCACAAATGACTCGACCTGATATCACTTATGCATTAAATCAGATGTGCCAATTCATGCACCAACCTTGCACCAAACACCTCATTGTGGTTAAACACATTATTCGTTAGATCAAAGGGACTTCTCATTTTGGCATAAAACGTTCTTCTGATGTGACACTTCGGCTTTACTCTGATGCAGATTGGGCTGGCTGTCCAGATAGTCGTTGGTCTACTTCTGGCATGTGTGTTTTTTTTTTGACCGAATCTATTGACTTAGCACACCAAGAAGTAACCTACCGCATCTCGGTCTTGTGCTGAAGCGGAGTATCGTGCCCTTGCTACTACAACTGCTAATATTCAATAGATCATCTTTCTTTTTCGCGACGTACATATCTTTTTACCTTCTCCCCCTGTGATTCATTGTGACAATATCAATGCCATATGTTTAGCATATAATACAGTACTGCATGCCCGTACTAAGCATATTGATATTGATTATCACTTCATTCAATAACGTGTTGCCCGAGGATCATTATATATTCAATTTGTTCCCAGCTTTGCACAATTTCATGATATCTTCACCAAAGGCTTATCTCCTACTCGCTTTCATCTTCTAAGAGACAAGCTGATCGTTCACCTAGTCGCACGCTCATCTTGGGGGAGGGTGTTGAAAGAAAGTATATTTGATTTTGAAAGAGATTTTGGAGTGGTTAACATATATTTGACTTATCTTGGTTTGTTGTAAATATTGCCTGTTATACATATCCTTGTATCGTGTTATATATATCCTTGTTGTACCACTCAATTAATTAAGGATAATTGCAGTTCTCTTCATATACAATGAGACCATTTACCTTTGATATAAGGAGGTCACATCTAATAGGTTGGGTGTGTTACAAAGTGTGAGAAAAAATCCTTTAAAGTTTAAGCTTGGTCAATGGAATAAATGTAACCACCTTATTTCACATTCAGTGGTCAAGATTAATTGTGACCTCCTTGTACCAAAGGTAAATGTTCTCATTGTATATATATTTTTTATATATTTTTTCATATTTTTATTTGACAGGCCCAAAAGATTGTGTGTGTGAAATTTGGTGCAAAACAAATGGCCCCTGGCCCCCAAAATGGGCCAATGTAGCAGTCCACCTTTGGGGGGGACTAATGTCTTATAATTAAAAACTTCCAACAAATCATTTATAACTTTCTTAAAGGAATAATTTTTTGTCCAAAAAAAGGATTAGGTGATCTCATGTGACCAAAATTGTTCATTTGCTCCCATGGGTTCTACAATATATTTTATAAACAAATCTTGGTCTTAAAAGAAAAAGATTAGGTGATCCTTTTTGAAGAACTTGTTCCTCTAGTTGCAAAATTTGATGGACTTCAAAAAATTAACACTCCAAAATCCACTTTTTTAAAATAAATAAATGAATTTAGAGCTCATAAAGGGCACAAATAAAAATATGCACCGAGACTAAAAAAATGGCTTTTGAAATTTATTTTGTTGTTATCAACCCTAGATAGCGTTCCATTCATGCATTTGAAAGCCCTAAAAGTGGTTTTGAAATAAACATATTTAAATAGAGGAGGTTGAGGAATAAAATCTCATCCATGCCTTTCAAATTTGATGGTGATCATTTGAGGTCCTACTTATATGGGTGTGGGAGGGTCTCATAGGATCATTACTCTCTCTCTCTCTCTCTATATATATACACACACACATAAAATAGTAATAGCATTTATTCATAATAAATATCATAATATATGTATAATATTAATATACGGTTATATATTATAAATATTATTATCATAATAGAATAATACTAATCCTAACAAGTATTTGGCACATATGTTGCATGTGATATAATTTTTTAAAAAATAATTGTTAATATGAATCACTATTATTATCATTAGCATTATCTTATTGAATAAATAAGTTATTTATTTTGTTTATAGATATTATTTAATAACATGTAATATAATACATTTATTTTACTTATAGATATTATTTAATAACATGCAATATAACATATTTGTTTTATGGGAAATGACCTTGTGAGACCCTCCCACACCTATATGTGTAGGACCCCAAAGGATCACTATTAAATTTGGCACAGATCTCTAGAAAAGTCAAGTTCCTCACCCATGTGATAACTTTTTTAGAGATCTATGCCAAATTTAATGGTGATCCTTTGGGGTCATACACACATGGGTGCGGGAGGGTCTCATAGGATCATTATTCTTGTTTTTTTATAGATATTATTTAATATATACAATAATCATGTATAATGAAATAACATTGATGCTACAAATAATAGACTCAAAGGATTGATAAAATCAGTGATTAAAACATTGGTGACCCGATTAGGAATCGGGCGATTTGGAATCGGGCGATTTGGAATCGGACGATGTGGATCTCGAATGGCCATGAGCGTCTCGGATCTGGTAAAAATTTAGATTCGGTCTATTCAAAATAGCAGACTTGCTGATTTTTTCATGGAACCGCCAATTCCAACGATTCTTCACAAAGTCCGACCAATTCTTGACCGATTCCGATCGATTCTTCAACTAGTCAAGCAAAAAAAAGAAGAGGATGAACATTTTTTTCATGAATTATTTTTTAAAAAATTTTGAGACAAAAATTTATGATTCCGTCGATTCTTTCAATACAATCCACTGATTCCCCGATCTGACACAGGTATGGGTGTGACTGATTCGAGTCACCGATGCATTTTTTTAAACATTAGATAAAATAGTAGAAAGCTAGCTTTCTTTCTTTATTTGATTTTTAAATATTTATAATTTTACTGTAACTT
Organism: Amborella trichopoda; assembly: GCF_054954075.1. NCBI lineage: Eukaryota > Viridiplantae > Streptophyta > Magnoliopsida > Amborellales > Amborellaceae > Amborella > Amborella trichopoda. The sequence goes on from NC_142338.1 coordinate 7,897,574, forward strand.
CAATATGAATTTTAGAATTTTAGGAGTTTCCCTTACAACCTTATCGATCTCTTTTTATTTATCTCTCTATCTATATCATTCTCTCACCAATTTTGATAATCTTATCTATCTCTTTTTATTTATCTCTCTATCATTCTCTTATGATCTCCAAGTACCAATTTTAGGAACCGTATTTATCTCTTTATATTTTTCTTGGTGTTGGGAAGAGGGAGAGAGAGAAACATCAATTTTAAGAACGAAACCTTTGATTGGTGTTGGAAAGAGGAAGAGAGAAAGATAATGGATTTAGGAACCTTAAATCGACGTTGGGAAGAAAGAGGGAGAGGGATTTGATTTTTAGGAACCTTAGATTGTAAAAAAAAGGAGAGAGAGAGGGCAAAGATACTGGATTTAGAAATATTAGATTGGCGTTGGGAAGAGGGAGAGGGAGAGAGATTGGATTTTAGGAACCCTAAATTATGAAAAGAGAGTGTTCATCTCGCTTAATATAAAAGAGATATATATATTATAAGAAAGTAGTAGAAGTAATAATTAGGATCATTAGAATAATATATGATATTATATTTGACAAATTAAATTAAATAATAAAACTAAAAACTCCTGTTATACGAACAAAAACCAAATAATCTACCTTTGCATACTAAAACGATGCATATCCATAGCTTATCAAGTCTTCTAGATGCATGTGCATTTTTTTTTTAAGGGCATTACAAATTATAGTAGAGAAAATATCTCTATATCTTCTATTTTTAAGTTTTATTTATTGATAAACTTAAGATTTCAAAATATATTTTCTAACCCCTGGCCTCTTTAAACCTAAACAAATGTGAGAAATACATGCTCTTTCTAAACCCAATCCTTCATCTCTCTTCACTTATATATCATAAACTTCTCTCTTTCTCTCTCTCCTTTTGTATCTCTCATTTTTCTCTCCTCCCGTGTTTCTCCAAACACCTCTCTCTCTTCCCGATAACCTCTCACCTCCATGAAATATTTCTCTATCTCTAGAAGTTTAGTAGAATGACTTTTAAAAAATGGATGTCTTTTTAGATTTGTTTGACTAAATAAAAGATTTAAATTAGCTAAGGGGATTGGAAGAAATAAAATTTACAATTTTTATGCCCCAAAATATCTTTTAAAACCTTGAGTCTATTGTGCAATAAATTTAAAAATAAGGGGTATGGAGATATTTTCTCATTATAGTAAGCAAAATATTCAAGTTGCTGTTTGGGGTAGCAATTTTTCTAAAATATTGATTTTGACTTTCAAGAAAAATGCCATCAAATGCGACCAGATAACAAAAAGGTGATTATTTGTGTTCTCCATTTTAATTAGATGGTATAGAGGATCGTAGCTGCCCCAAAGTGTTAACACGCAAAAATCAAAGGCGAAATGACTAAAAGGTCTACTATGCCTACTATGCCACGATTTGAATAAAATGACATAAATAACAGCCTTGGTAGAGAAAATGGGTTCTCTCAGAGGTTCTAAACATTCAAATTAAAGTGCGTTTCAAAAATTTCAATAAAAGAGGTTGTTTTGAAGCTAAAAAATACTAAAATTGATCATTTCGACTTCAAGATGTATGCACATGAGAAAAAAAATAGATTTCAAAGTTTGGAAATAGTGTAACTTGTAATGTATTTTTAGGCTATCAATTTTCAAGTTTTCATAGATCTGCTTGATCTACACTATTTTTTAAAATTTAAATTATTTAATTGGAGATGAAAATAAAATTTAAAGCTATCTCAAATATTTTCATTATTAAAACCATATTTATCGACATTATTTAAAAGTACGTTTTATTTTGATTGTTTGGCATGGCTCAACTGAGGGTAGGAGACAAAGGTCGCATACACAAGCGAGAAGTCGTTTCAAATCCAACCACACCAGAAGCACTAGTTTCGAATCCGACCACACAAGAAGCACTAGAAAAGAGACGGGTAGGCTTTCTAACCTAAAGTGACGAACCCGCAGTGACAAGTTACACCGTTCAAAAGAGAGGTGCAGTACAAGTGGAGTTTAGTTAGAGCCTCCGCCGGTACAAACCGCACCCTAAATAATAAGAAGCGCCGTAAAATAGAGCTAAAATAAGAAATTTTCACTTGTATCCTTTCCTTTTTATAGGCAAATCTATAAATGGCCGCTGAAACTGGGTCCAAATGTTGACCCTCACAAACTTTCTCGACGACTTGGTGCGGAAGCAATTGGAGAGCCAAATTCATGATTCTCAACTGTTTATTGCCCTAATTTTTTGTAGTTCTTATTTCATGTACTGGATTTTGCCCTAAATTTTGGAGATCCTTGTTCTCAACTTGTCTTTGCCCTAGTTCTTCTCTTTTTCTGGTTTTGGTTTTGCCCTTAATACTCGATTCTGAGCTGATTTATTGAAAAGAGGGAGAGGGAGGGAGGCTATTTTTGAAGATAAAAGATAATTTATTGGAGAAGAAGTAGTAGTAGAAGAATAAGGATAATTTGTATTTTTTATTTTTAGGCCATGGGAACGCCAGAATTTCCCAATCTTGGAAGACACTGTAGTGTGGATGATTGTCGTCTGATTGATTTCTTGCCCTTTACATGTGATCGATGTGACCAGGTTTGTTGGCTTTGTTTGCCTTGATACTGATTGCATCTTCTGGTTCGCTATTGTTATTTTATGTAGAGTATTCAGTTTGGTTGATTTAATTGTTTCATTTTACATGTACCTGGTTTTACCTTCCATCAGAAAAAGAAGAAGAATAATAACATCTATTTCAACCTTCTTTTCTGTTCATTTCTTTTTCAATGATGCTGCTGAAAAATTTACATTCCGTGCACCAAGTTTCAGGAATTTCTCTTCATTTGTGGGGTTTTTTATTTATAAATTTTCAGGTCAAGTGCGTATATTTGTATTTAAGTTGAGTGTTCCATGGAATGTTGTGGATATGGATCTAACTGTATCTGATGCTTATGGAATTTGGATCGGAGTTGAGTTTCTTGTCTTGTATTCAAAGTAAAAATGAGTGCTGATCTTGGGCAGGGGCCTCTCTTCCACTTTTTTGAAGAATATGCTTAAGAACGTCATTGATAACTTCATACACTTACCTGAGTTTGGATGCCTGCATGGGATTTGGTCATCATGCAGTTCGCTCCCAACCTAAAGCCTTCAATTTGTGAGATAGATGCAAACTAGTAGTTTCAGTTTCAATCCAACTTACAAAGCAGCAGTGTTTTACGGGTGGATGCATGCCTAAACATGGTTATAAAGTGGCATCCAAACATGCCACTGCGAACATGTATATCGTGGTTCATTGTGCCATCAGGAAGAGGCATTGAGTTCTGGTGATTTTTTAGTCCGATAGTATCATTCATCTTGACGCACATATATACACACTTGTGAAGGACTCTCCATGTTATTCTACATAAGGGAAATCCCATGGAAAAGCTGAATTTATCAAATCTGTTGGCAATTGGAGGAATTTTAGTGATGATTTTTGAGGCAATGCTTGAAATCAATGCATATAAAGGATACTTTGCCACCCACCACCTTTTAGAAGTGCCTCCTTTTGTGATGGATTCCTGAAGGACTTGTCTGCTATTACATGGGTGTTTTATAAGAACCATCAATTATTTTAGGTGTCCTGCAATAAATCATTTTTTTGCATCTAAAGGAGAGAATTTAATACAGTACTATCCATAAAAGGAAAGAGATGAGGAATAATGGCAATAATGGTGAAATTCTAAAAAATCATCTGGGTTTTTTCACCTTGGACTTCGATCTCATTGCCCGCCCTAACGATGCTGTGCAAGGACATGTCTTAATGGCATGCTAGTCTTAAGCATCTTTTACTTGATATTCACAATAATCCAAAGGTTTAGTGACTCACCTCTTACCCATATATTCAAACTCAAGGAGTCCGCCTTTGTGATCAATGGTCTAGGAATACATAGAGAGAATGTTGGAAGCCTAACTATGCTTTTGCCTTTGCCCGGTTAAGAGTTACAGAGTCCACCATTCAAGCATCAAACCCTCTCTATTTCTAAAGAGACCCACCCATACTAGATGATCCAAGATTGGGAATTGCTGTCATTGTTATTTAGCCCATAGTTACTAGAATCTCTCACCCCAGGTGGCAATTCCACTTCAAAATCTTGATTCCGCTATTCCATCAATTAATCTTCATGGTTGTTGAATCTCGATTCCACATTTTTTGAATCTTGATTCAGTTTTTGTGGAATCCAGATTCCACAGAAGTATGTTTGTTATAAAATGTAATTTTGTCCTCTCTTCTAATGTTAAGATCTATCAACCTCTCTCCACGAGTGTGCTTATGATGTTTAGACTTTTAGCACTTGTTCCATGAACGCTACAATACAATGCGAATGTAAACAAAAAAGATTTCAAGTGGGGTTTCAATGGTTGCTCTCAATTGTGGTAGATGGTAGTTTTAAGATGGAAAACCAATGGTTTGGGATTGGAGTAAGGCATATGGTGAGAAAGGTATATGATGGAAAACCAAGTTTCCATCCTTTCAGTTTGGATATACTTTTGTCAATGATTGGTTGGCAAAGTTTGAGAGTAAGTCCACTTTGGTATAGTGGCAAAGCTAGATGTGTAGAGGGTTGATTGGAGATGTGGAATTTTAAACATCGACTTATTTGGGCTTTTTAAAGGTGTTTGAATTGAAAAGATATACGTTTGTTTCGTTAAGTGTTTTTTGAGGTTGATGTCTATTTCTTTTTAATAAGCTTGCTAAAACATTTCATGTCTATAAGAAAGGGTAATAAGGTTAGATAGGGGGTCACCTTGTCAAAGCCCATTTTGCTCCTAAAATAGCCAAAAGGGGTGTGAGGAGAATGGAGTATTTGGGTTTTGTGACACACATGTTGACCAAGGTCGGAGTATTTGGGTTTTGTGACACACATGTTGACCAAGGTCTGTTTTTCGATACGAAAATGAATTTTGATATTCATCAACTTACTTTTTCGAAATCAATAGAATTCAAATTTGGAATTTTGTTTTGCTGAGAACCTACTTGTCAAGCCACTGATCTTTTCTATTTGAAGTCCAAGAAATCCTTTATGCTTTGATTTTTGACAGTTTGTTTTGGAGACATATGATCTCTCTGATTTTTCCTAAATTCTAATTATTTTTCTAAATTTTTTAATGCCTTACCGACCCACCTTAGTTAGGCTTGCCAAGCTGACTCCAGACTCGGTGAGTCAGCTCAGCTTGGTCCATGGCCCAATCTCATTCCGAGTCTGACTTTTCAAACACTGGTCCAATGGGGGTTTTGTAAGAGCAAAAAATTTCTAATGTATTCAAAACGATGTTAAATTTCCCATTTTTAACTTTCATGTTTGAAACCTTAAGTTCATCTACATACTTCTAACCTTAGTAATTTCAAGTTTAAAAGAATTACCTTGCGTGGACCTTCGGTCAATATTTTCTTTAATGGAGAGTTTAGAATTGAACTTTGTTTTGCCCTAGTGTTTTTTACCATCATCAATCAACAATGATCACTTTGAATCATTAAATATCCTAAATTAATTGGGAAGATATCATTAAAGGGTTCAAATAATCTTACAAAATCAATAAAGGGCATCTTCTACTGCAGGGTTTGCCATTTAAATTTCATTTCACTAGGTATGTTCTTAAAACATTGGTTCAAAATTCTCAAATTGCCCCTGTTTTGGGTTGGGAACTCAAAACTAGGGTTTTTTGATAATTTGGTCCACTTAAGTCGCACAATTCAAATTACAAAAATAGCCCTAATTGTTTTGGATTGGGAATGTGACAAAAAGTACGCTGGGTATGTATTGCTAACCTTCGACAACTGGGGTACTTTGGACACTTGGCTGTTCCATTTTCCCTATTCTGAAGTGAACAGCCAGGGGTCCTTTTGTCATTTGGTGACATCCACTTAAGTGGTCCAAATTACCAAAATATCCTTAGTTTCTTAGGATTTCCAACCCCTAAAAGCTGTAATTACAGAATTTTTAAAGAATTTTTTTTAAGGAGGAACCTTTGTGAAATGAAATTTAAAAAGTAAACCCTGCGAGGATAAAGGAGATCTTTTGAGTCCTTTAGCGATTTTGTAAGAAAATTTATACCCTCTAATGATATTTTTCCTTCTTATTTCTACTCAAGTATATTGATATGTTTTTTCTCTAAATAGTTTTCTTTTTTAAAATTTATTAGTTCTTGTATTTGTTTTCTATTATTAATAAGAGTAGCAAAAAGTCTTCACTTGGAAGTAGTTGAACCGCTGAGTCTCTTTTCTACCCCTGCCAAACTGCATCAAAATTTGACCTGAAGTTTAAAGCACTTTAGGGATGAAGAAACCCTTTAATTTACCCATATGCAGCTCTCCATATTGGAAGTCTATTCTAAGCGAGGGTAGCAAAGTATAAGACTCTAGTTGAAAAATGAGTTGAGTTCTCAACGACATTTACTTTTGCCGTGCCTAGATCTTTTCTGATCCTCCATGTGGAGAAGTTTACTTGAAAAATACAAAATTCCAGATGTTCAAACAAACCAGAAATGTGACATGTATTCTTTTAAAAATCTCTTTAGGATATAAAAACATCTGTTCATAGTTCAGGGAAAAGGATGATTTTTTTACGAGCCACTGATAGGAAAACACAACTCAGAGGACCAAACATGAAATCCTAAAAAGTCGACTTAGCTCCATGTCAACTCTCAATTACTCTTCCTTTTCAGGAATATGTAACTCACGGGGAAGATTGAGCTACGAGCCTTTGTATGGGTGCCTCGTTAAACAATGCATAATAAAAGGGGGTTCCTTTTAAGAGAGTGTAAGATTGAGAATGAGTATATTTTGGGGCTTGTATTGTTTCTATGATCACAACAAGCGTTTTGAGTTTTCAAAGATACCTTGCTCTTTTTCAGCTAGTTCCTCGGATGAGTTTCTAAATTACCCATCGATGTATTTTTACAAATTCCTTGGCTGCTAGTCTCAATTAGATGGTTGCAAATTTGTGATGTGCGACCCCTTAGATTTTCAACTTAATTACAATCAAGTATTTAAGTTGTAGACTGAGTTGTGAATCCTACAACTTGGTGACTCCCTAAGACCCACTACTTTATAAAGCCATGGTGGAATTAAATGCAGTATAGGGATGTGATTTCCTCTTGTGCCATCCCTGTAAGTCTCTATTTGGTTGTAGAGCTTCCCTATGCCAGTGATATAAGTCTCTATTTGGTTGTAGAGCTTTCCTATGCCAGTGATATATTTAACTTGCATCTTAATGGTGCACTATTTAACCAGCCCATTCTTTTCAAAGTTCAAACTATTTTTTCTGAAACTGTCACTCATTCAGCACGGTCTAGTTGTGTAGTATGTAACATACTCATTTGGTCAGGCAATGGAGTTTATTAACTCTCGCAACCCTTTGGATGTTTAAGTGCACTTTGGCAAGGTTACCACCAGTTCAGTCCCTTTGTTAATTAGTGTTTTCAATAACAGTATGAAGAACTATCATGCAACAATATTTAACATGCAATCGCCACTCATTTGGCACTGTCGAGTTATGTGGTATTTAACAGACTCATTGGGTCATTGGTAAGGCAGCCAGCGTAAAACTTTGCCATGAATAGTGGATCTATGAGTATAATGGCAGAACATGATTCATGTAGTCTGCTAAATAGTTAGCATAAGGCTTAGAGGATGATAATTTGGTCATCGGTAGTGGCATTGGAGTTTGCGAACTCTTGCAACCCTTTGGATATTGCAAGCTCACTTTGGCAGAACAAGGTTGCCTTCGTTGAAGTCCCCTTGTTAATTAGTGTTTGCCCTACTACAAGACCTGTCATGCGACAATATGAGCATCCTCTTCCAGAGGTTGGGATCGAACGTCTACACATGGCATGGAAATGAGTAAAGTGTTCATTTGAAGAACATGTGTATTTAACTAGATAGACTTGCGGCACTATCTAACTGAGAAAATATGAATTGCTAGCTACCTCTATATAGGGTGTGGAAGAATGGAAACATATCCTGTGAAGCTGTTGGAGAGGAATTGTTTTCAGACCTCAGTAATGTTGTTGGTCTTGCTTTATTTGTTGATGAATCTCATTTAGGACAAAAAATTGGAAAAAATTGACCAGAATTGATAGGGGCGTTAAGGCCTTAGACAATTGCTGAGGATGTTTTGCATCCTGGTTACGTGAAGCCTTTCTGACGTAGAAGTACTAATATTTTGTAAGTGATGGGGGTTTGATTGGAAGAGCAGAGAGATTTCATGGTATTTAATGTGGTCCCAATACTCACTTATATGTTGGTGTGTGAGGCTCTATTCCAACCCCCCCCCCTGCCCTGCCCTCCCCTCCCCTCCCCTCCCCACACTCTGCCACTCGCCTCTTGTGCTCTGTTATTATTGTCTGTTATCTTGCTTGGTTTTGGTGGCTGGTGTGGACTTTTCTGATCCTGGGAACTTCTCTTATGTCCTTGATGTGAATAATTAGACCTAGTTTTGGGGGACTGCATTCATTATGTTGATTTGGAGGCTAAAGAGGCTAGTGCCTGGTTTCTGCTACATGGGCCCTATATTGGTTGGGACTTGGTTATTATGTATGACCTTTTGGGATCTATTACTTAGGTCCCCAGATGGCTGGTTTTTGGGACTCTTTTTTTTTGGGACCATGAGGGGGACTCCTGAAGTTGCTATGTGGATTTCCCATGTATCTTATTATTATTATTATTATTTTTTAATTGTGCTATTGTGGTCAACCGAAACTAAAAAATGTAACTTTTACGACTAATTAGAATCAAGTGGTCCTCAAAATTTAGGTTAGTGATCAATAAGAGAACATCATGTGTGGTAGGAAGTGCCACATATTGGAGATCCAAAGCATTCTAGTTGACCAGCTGCTTGAGGTTTGCTCTCAACTGTCGCCAAAAGTCTGTAATTTGCAAAGTCAAAGGCTTTTCTTTGGCATTTGAACTTTATTATACCCTCTCAAGGAACAACAAAGAATAAGAAAACAATTTGATGGTTTTGGGATGTGAGTTCTTTGAGTAACATGTTGATTCGATGAGATTTTGGACTCTCTGTCCCTTAGGATTTTTCTTGGTGGTAAACATATGGATTTCAGTGGGTACATAAAGGGTTGCACCCTTTAAGTTTGTCCAGTAAAATTGAAAACTAGCTGACATATCCTTTTCTTTCTTTTCTCTAAATGCCTATTTTATTGGAGATGTTGATCATTCCGTGCTTCTATATGTGAATTCCTTATGTTATTTATGGACACACCTCAATTAAGTAACTGTCTTTCTCTTAATTGGACGAATTCCTAAACATCAAACAGGTCCTTTGCTTAGAGCACAGAAGCTACAGCAAGCACCATTGCTCGGGCCCCAATAAAGATGATGTCACAGTCTTGGTCTGCCCCTTGTGCGCTAAGGGGGTCCGCCTTGACCCTGAAGAAGACCCAAACATAACCTGGGAATCCCATGTTCGAACTGATTGTGATCCATCAAATTACCAAAAAGCCACAAAAAAGCCACGATGCCCTGTTCCCGGCTGCAAAGAAACCCTAGTTTTTTCAAACACCATTAGATGCAAAGACTGCAACCGAGACCATTGTTTAAAGCACCGTTTTGGTCTCGACCACAAGTGCCCAGGCCCCAAGAAACCCGAACCCAGCTTCTCTTTTTCAGGGTTCCTAAGAGGTCAGAAGAATGAGCCCTCCGGGCCCAAGTGGGCTTGGAAGACTGAGACCACTGGGTCCAGAAGGGCTCAGCCACAGGTGCCTTGGGGTCCAAGCCTTCTTAGTGCAGCATCAAGCATGAGGGCCTCAGCTGAGTCGAGCTTTGCTAAGCTGAGTATTGCTACAAGCGAAGCTTTGCAAAAGGCAAAGGAGGGGGCTATGGCTTCATGGGAAGCAAAAGGTCAAGGAAGTGGGGCCTTGGCTGAGAAGTGTAGGCAATGTGGGGCTCAGTTTGGTGATGTAGCAGATTTGATAAACCATGTTGAGAGGGTTCATGAGGGACCCATGAACAATGGTGAGGCCATTGATGTGTGCCCAAAGTGTCAAAGAGGGTTTAGGGACCCAGTTTTACTTGTGGAACATGTGGAGAAGGATCATAGAGGAAGCTCGAGGAGTTGATCAGGTACCTTTGAGTCAAATTATTTAATTCTTTGTTATTTTTGCTTCTTGTATCCTGTAGTACAGCATGGGTGCTTCAGCACTACTTGCACAATCTGTTTGCCTCAACAGATGGTTGGAGATTCAATGGATTGATGCCCATTGAGATATTGACTACGGTGCAAATTCTCTCCAACCATTCAGCATTGGGGACAGATGGTGATTATTATGGCTTTGGGATACCTTGTACTCCATTGGCCTATGACTAGACTTCTCCTTTGTTATTTTTATTGAACAAACAGAAAATCTTTGTGATTTTTCTTATAATGCTATCCTTGAGTGGCCTTGGTCTAGAGAAAGTTCTCTAATTTTTCATTAGAGGCAAACTGACCTGGATAGTGTATTTTTTGTTTCCAGTCTCCCCTTGAAACTTTTATATTTTGATGATTTTTATTTTAAATGTCAGTGATATGCAAACAGTGATATGTCAGTATAAGTGCCGTTTTACAATGAAGTACGAAGATTTGCACAAATTTTGTCATGAGGCTTATTTTCATGCTTTTGGAGATATTTAAATCTACCTGTTTGGCAATTCTTTATTGGGAAAATGACCAAGACCCCTGTGAAAAAGCTTGAGGCCATATCCAACCCCGTGCTTTGGAGCTAAAAGGCTTCCCCCCGCGTTCCTTTTTCATTTCAACCCCAAAGACCAACCTTCCTACACATTGAGGGGGATCACCTAAAATTTTGACTGTTTTGTCCGTCTCAAACACAGTTCTCTCTCTCTCTCTCTCTCTGTTTTACTTTTCCTAAAATGGCATATAATGATAAGACCCCATTCCATATCCTTTCCACATTCTTTTCGAACAATGTATTCAAATTCCTGGTTAAATTTTCTGATGAGCCTAACTTTTCCAACAAAAAAGTAAAAAGAAGAAAACTTTCTGGTGAGCCTACTTGCATATACTTTGCCTTTGAAACTTTTCCAATGAGTTTTCAGGCTACTTTGTGAACCAATATTCATCATGTACCCTTGCTCCTGGGTCACATTTTTATGTGAATTTTTTCGGCTCAAATTCCTCTCTTTTGCCGGAATTTTTTTCCGGCAACATCATATAAGGACTTGGGCTTGAGCTTGATTGGTTACCAGCTGACGTTTAGCATTGCTACTCGATTCCTACTACTGAACGACCAAAAAAGAAAAAAAAGGAAAAGCATTTCTGGACATTGGAAAACTGAAAACCCCAACTCATAATAAGGTTAATATTCAATATCCGTATCTACTCAGACTTTTTCTGGGAGCTTCTTTGGCCAAAAACCTTAATTTATAATAAGGTTAGTAATCAGCATCTGTTTCTTCGCAGCAGCTTTTCCGGCAACTCTTTTCAGCCATTGGAAAAGCCCCATTTCACGTCCAAGATTCATCGTCTGTTTCTTCTTGGGCCTCAGCAACTTTTAGTGGCAAGTTCTAGCGCCACAGGAAAAAACCCAATTCATAAATCATCATTCGATCTAGCATGAATACCTAGGATGCCCCTAATTTTTTGTCAAGATCACACTCATCAATAAATACCCTAGATTCTGAGAAAATTCCGAGAGACAGAGAGAGACTTTGGTTATTTTCCTTTCATTTATCTTTTTATGGATATATTTTGGCCTCATTTGATATAGCAAAGAAAGTGTACTTTTTTAGCGAATATCTACGGGAATTCATTATTTGTAGATAATTTATGTGTTTGGAGGCCAACAACCATTAGATCTTTACCGGATAGTTGGGAATGAATGATAATCATGTTAAGGCTAATGCCGATTGTATTTCTTAGATTATAATTGAGGAAAATATTTGACAGGGCTGCTGTCTTATCAAAATAAGTAAAGCTTCACCTCAAAACTCGTCGAAAATTGGAGTTCTAACATCGAAAAACCTTCAAATCAATCATCTCGACGTTGACCATTATGCTTGTCAAAAAAAAATTAGGATTTCAAGCCATACAAGTAGTGTTTAAAAATAAGTGTTTATGGATCCACAAGGTCTATACTATGTTTTGAGCTTCAAATTTCAGAGTTAGTATTGAAAAGTGGATTTAGAGGCATCACCATGATATATATAATGCCAATGCCCAAAGTGCTTTCTGGATGAGGAGTCAAGGTCAATGATTGTATTTTTAGACATGTATAAATGATAGGGGAATGATTTATGCAACAGTTGTATGATAATATAATGCAATTATTTTCAAAAATCATGTTAGAGACATTTGTTTGACACGAATATTTACGTGTACACTTTTTTCATTCTATAGAACAATCACAAAAAAGAAAATTTTTAAAAAATGCTCTAAAAAATTTTCATTCTAGCCCAATTAATCTAAACCGTCCATTTCATTGAGATGGTTAGATATAGGCTTCAGAAGGACTTTTTTATTCCCAAAATTTTTATATAGTGTTATCATCATTAGATTAATAATAAAAAGAAAAAAGAAATTTTGAATTTGTTAAGGCTTAGATATTGAAATTCACCAAATGAATGGTCGAGATTCATTGTTGGATGGGTACTAATTTTGACCATATTTAGGGTGCAAATTGAATTTTCTTTTCTGTAGGATTGATTATAGGGATGAAGAGAATGTGTGCAAAATTTGAGGTCATACAAATGCCAAAATATATGGTTTTCTAAAAGTGTGATTGCATTATATTACTATACAACCGTTATATGAAATCATTCTCCATAAATGATATGCATGTGAAGACAAATCATATGCATAACCGTTACATGCAATCATTCTCCATAAATGATATGCATGTAGAGACAAATCATATGCATATGGATACATGTAAGATTCACCATTCTTCCTCTATTCTTGCTGAAGGGAGTGAGAGAGAGAGAGATTCGATACTTGTGATCAATGGTCAATAAACCTCCCTTAATTTGTGTTACGGGTAATAGATGTTCTTTGGGACTGGCACCTATTTCAGTCCTGTCATTGCGCATGTCTGTGTGAATTTTCAGACCTTCACTTGCATTTGGAAAATATGCAGAAGTGTTTATTCCTCCATGGAGGAACCCATAATTTCGTGGGTATATTTATTCTCATTTTTGTGCCTGACTCATCTTGGTTGGGAAATTATTGGACTGCAAATGTAAACAAAGCCTATTCTTTCACATCTATAAAATCATGGGAGCTGAAGCCGTCATTGATTCAATCACTGCTTTTGATGATGTTTTTGAAGGATCAGATCTGTTGATTGATTCATAGTCTTGAGTGGGAACTCTTTCGAAATAAGAAAACATCAATAATTAATAGATTTTAGAAATGACGTAATATGAATTTCTTCAGATTTGCACAAATCATTACTATAGCAAAAAAAATGATGTACTAGAATTTTACTCTAAAGTCTAAAGAAAGTTAAGTCTAAAAAAAGTTTGAACTGCGATGAGATAATCAATTTTGAATGAGCTTTTTGTTTTCTTCATTTTATATGCCTTTAGGATTTGGTCCGTTTGCACGAGGGAGGCAATGGGTCAGCTCAAGAGCACCACGGGATCAAATCTTGAAAATTCAGAGAGAGAGAGAGAGAGAGAGATACCACAACCCAAAACCTAGTTAACATCTCTTTCCTTACAACGATCAAATCTTGAAAATTGTGTGTGAGAGAGAGAGATGAGTTATAATTCTTGAATTTGAACCCAAAACCAAGTTCTCTAACCTTACAACTCATGAGAGAGAAGACGCAAAATAAGTATATTTATTATAGGGACAATATCTCTATATCTCATATTTTTATATTTTATTTATTGAAAGACTCAAAGTTTCAAAAGATATCCTCTGATCACTTTAAATCTATTTTTTAACCAAAACAAATGTGAATATGTTCTTTTTAAACCTAATCATTTCTCTCTCTTCGATTATATATCCAAAACTTCTTTCTTTTTCTTTCTTCTTGGGTCTCTCATTCTCTCTCCTCCTAGGTTTCTCTAAACACTTATCTCACCTCCGTGAAATCCAACCTAATCTTTTCTTTCTCTTCACTTATGTATCCCAAACTTCTCACTCTCTTCTTATGTCTCTCACTCTCTCTAGAAACATGAAGAGAGAGAGAATGAGGAGAGAGAGATAGGAAAGATGGAGAGAGAAAGAGGTCTAGGGAGAGAGATTTGGCAAGAGGTTTTTAGAAAAATGCATGTTTTTATAGATTTGTTTGGCTTAAAAAACAATATTTCAATTAACTTAGTGCATTAGAAGGAATAATTAGTGCATTAGAAGGAATAAAATCTACAATTTTTATGTCTCAAGATATCTTTTAAAACTTTTGTTCTATTGTGAAATGAAACCTAAAAATATGAGATGTAGAGATATTTTCCTTTTATCATATGGCAGGTTCTTATGAGAGAGAGTGGGACATGTGAGTAGAAAAACTATGAAGTGATGCTATTTATAATCCGTGTAATAACTATGGTCCCAAGTTTCAATAGACTTGGATTGATGAGAGGGAGTGGAAGTTCTCGAACTAACTACATGAATTAGCCATGTGGTGTGTGTGCCCATCTCTCTTATTAGCGTTTGATTGACGGTTAGATTCTCTTATTACCGTTTGATTGGCGGTTAGATTGTATATTATATGCCTTTCATTTGATTAATACATGATCATCATCATTATTATAGTTTTTTTTCGATTATTTGGGGCCGGTTAAGTAAATCCAAGTTTGTCATTCTCCGTCTCAACGTACATCTCAACTATACTTACGTCATGGCTCTTCTAGGTATATGCTACCTCAGATGAAAAACCCTATCTGAGTTCAAAAGGAAATGCTTAAAAAAGAAAACAAAGATCCATATGCATTTGCTCTAAAAGAGGATATCAAGGTCCATGTGCACTGCCTGGAAAGGGGATATCCTAAAATCTTTAAAGGTACATATTACCTAAATTTTAGGCAGTCAGGTTTAAGTTTTTGGAAACTCTGAACGTTTTTGTTGTCTTTTTTTGAATGCTCATCTTGTCATTTTAAAACCAACATTTTAGCTCAAGAAAAAGTTATCCTGATGTAGTCTTTTACTGAGGGAGTAAGTGTATAATGTGCTCAATGAGGTACCGTGTGCATTCCTTTGATGGTGATCCTGGTGGTCACATAATCATGCCCATCTAGATTATATTGTATTTTCCATTCCATGTAGATCATATTGTATTTACCATTTAAGCTCTCTCACCCTGGAGCACACTGTCAAGTATCAGAACATGGGCAACTAATATCCAAAGTTGATGCCATGGTTTGAGGCATGAAAAGAAACATTCACCCCTTCATAACAAGAAGGCCCATTCTCTCTCTAAGTCTCAACCAATCTCTGTGCATCACCACTTCCCCACCACCACCACCACCACCACCACCACCACCACCACCACCACTACCGCGACCATCATCATGCTCAACCCAATCCAAATCCAATCCCCACGCTCTCCTAGACGCGCATATCAAAGGGGGCAATCTGTTTCTAGCCCGCATAATGTTCGACAAAATGCCCCAAAGAGCCACTCTCTCATGGAATGCCATGATCTCAGCCTACACCCACCAAAACATGCCTCGAGAAGCTCTCTCTCTCTACATGTCCATGCTCTCCCACCAAACCCCACCTGACACCTATACTTTTGCGAGCCTATTCCGGGCCATTGCGGGGCTCACATGCTTGACAATGGCTCGAACTGCTCACGCCCACCTTCTGGTCTTGGGCTCGAAGCCCAATATCTATGTCGAGAGTTCACTAGTGGACATGTACGCAAAGTGTGGTAGCATAGCCAACTCGCGAAAAATTTTCGATTCGATGGTGCAAAGAGATGTGATAGCATGGACTGCCATGATAGTTGGGTGCACCCAAAGTGGGCTTGACTCTGAGGCCTTGGTGCTCTTCTCAGAAATGGTGGGTTCGTGCGCCCAGGCCCCAAATGGGTTCACTCTTGCCAGTGTGCTCATAGCTTGTGGCAATGCCTATGCATTGTTTATGGGCACCCAAGCCCATGCCTTTGCAGTCAAGGCCGGGCTCGACCAAGGGGTCACAACCCGAACATCATTGGTTGCCATGTATGCTAAATTGGGGCTAATACAAGAATCTCATCGAGCCTTCGAGGGATTCTTGGAGGCCAACGTGGTCTCATGGACGGCCATGATTGCCGGGCTCGTACAAAACGAGCACCATGACCTAGCGTTATGGGTTTTTCAAGACATGTTATTGACCACTCTCCGACCTAATGAATTCACGCTCTCGACCATTCTTCGGGCATGTGCGTGCACAGCACTACTTAGGGCTGGATGCCAAGTCCACTCTCTCAGTGTGAGGCTTGGATTCGAATCCAAGTCCTACACAGGGGTTGCACTAGTGGACATGTATGCCAAGTGTGGTTGTGTGGTTGAGGCACGAGTCCTCTTTGATGGGCTAGCCTTCCGAGATGTGGTTTTGATGAATGCTATGATCACAGGCTATGGGCACAATGGGCAGGCTCGTGAGGCCCTTCAATTGTTCAAAGAGATGGGGGCATTTGGGCTTAGGCCTAACTCTACCACCTTTGTTGGCCTTCTATCTTCATGTAGCAATGCTGGTTTGCTTGATGAGGGGTTCTCGATTTTTAACATGATGAGATCCAATTATGGAGTTGAGCTAACAAGTGATCACTATGCATGCATGGTTGACCTATTGGGTCGAGCAGGCAGGCTCGCAGAGGCTGAAAGGCTAATCGAGGAGTCAGGCCCAAGCCTAAAGCAAGATATTGTGCCGTTAAAGGCCTTGTTAAGTGCTTGCAGAATCCATGGTGAGCTTGAGATGGCAAGGCGAGTGGCCATGCGTGTGCTTGAGTTGCACCCTGATGATGAGGGTGCATACATTTTGCTAGCAAACACTTATGCTCGTGCTCGCAATTGGGGCGAAGCTAATCGGGTCAGGGCATCTATGAAAATCATGGGGTTGAGAAAGGACCCTGGCTTAAGTTGGGTTGAGGCTAATGGTGAGGTCCATGCATTCGGGGCTGGCGATAAGTCACACCCTAGAGCTAGTGAAATTTACAGACAATTACAAGAGTTGGTGAATAAGATGAAGGAATTCGGTTATGTTCCTGATACAAGTTTTGTTTTGCAAGAGATGGAGGATGAGACAGAGAAAGAGAAGTCTCTCTACTATCATAGTGAGAAGCTGGCCATTGCTTTTGGGTTGATGTGCATCCCCAACGGGATGCCCATAAGGGTGTGTAAGAACTTGAGGGTGTGTGGGGACTGTCACAATGGGATTAAATTCATTTCTAGGATTGTTGATAGAGAAATAATAGCCAGAGATGTGAAGAGGTTTCACCATTTTAAAGA
Organism: Amborella trichopoda; assembly: GCF_054954075.1. Classification (NCBI taxonomy): domain Eukaryota; kingdom Viridiplantae; phylum Streptophyta; class Magnoliopsida; order Amborellales; family Amborellaceae; genus Amborella; species Amborella trichopoda. The sequence goes on from NC_142338.1 coordinate 7,915,003, forward strand.
TGGGTCTTGTTCTTGTGGAGATTACTGGTAGAAAAGAAACAGCGATCTAATTTATGGTCTGGTGGTGTGATACTTATTAGCAGAGAGTCCAAATTCTCAATTATTTATTGCCAGATACCAAGTGGGAAGAACATATCCGAAAGCCCATTTTATTAATCAAATTGGTATGTTATCCACTTCTTCTATAACCTTTCCGAGCTAAACTCTGAGCACAATTGGAAGTAGGCATTTTAATGCCCTAAAATTTATGAACAATTGTTTAATGCAGGCCGGACTGTATTTCTACAATATGCGGTCTAGAGGTATAAGGCATCCATCTTAAGGATGGATGCAAATAGGTGGTCCATCTATAAACAATTGTAACTATAGGCCCAAATGTTTTCTTAATATAATTATTATTTCTAGTTTTCATTTTTCTTCCATATATATATATATATATATATATATATATATATATATATATATATATATATATATATACTTCTTTTTTTTTGAATTTGTTAACTGTATTAAACTTTAAAAGGAGTACAGAAAGTATGAAAGAGGGGGGCAGGATACCCACAGATGGGTTCCACCCAAAAAATAAGCAACCCACAAACGGATGGCCTATACAAAACCATGGGTATGTCAAAAAAGCTTTACATGAATCGAGCCAATATATCGATTCCAATTTGTGATCGTAGATTGAGCTAAGGTTCCCTAGAGGTGTCTTAGGTTGGCATTAGACAAGGTAGCGGCTGCCTTTGCCAGAGAATTAGCCTCACCGTATGCTTCTCTCCAAATGTGATTCCACATCATTTGCTTCTCTCCAAATGTGATTCCACGAGATGTGTAGATTCCTTGTGAGATGACAGATTTCTTCGAATATACTGTCCAACCTCCATGGCCAAGGGGCAGTGCTTGAGGCCCAAGCTATAACACTGTAAGAGTCACCTTCAATGGTAACATACTGCCCCCAGCTAGTATCTAACATCCTGAGGCTTTCCCAGAGGGCAGAGGCCTAATAGTTGAATCAGAGACACAAATGGGAATAGAAAAAGAGCAAAGGGTATTGCTGTTGTGGTCGTGGAACAAGCCACCTATGCATGCAAGGCCTAGATTTCCGAGAGAGCACCGGTCAAAGTTGAGTTTGATGTGGCCTACTTCAGGTGGTCTCCACAGGGAAGAGCATGGGGCCTTTGAGGTTTGAAGGTGAGGATGGGAGTCCAGATGTGTAGGAAATCAGAATGGCAAAGATTTCTCAAGGGTTTGTGGTCGGTGGCCCAGAAGATGATAGCTTCTCTTACCTTTTGTACTAGTGCATTTGAAGAAGATGACTAGCTTCGAAAAATTCTTGCATTTCTCTCATTCCAGATAGTCCAAAGAGTAGCAGCCACCGAAGCCTACCACAGCATTGTACCGGCCTTAGGCCATGGGGATGAGAAAGTAGAGCTGATGAGATGCGGCACATCAAGTGGCGTGACCCACTGCCATTGGAATAGCTGAAGGATGTTAGCCCAAATAGCTGCGGCGAACTTGCAATGGATGAAGAGGTGGGCATTGGTCTCCTCATCTTCAGTGCACATGATGCATCTGTTTGGGATTTATAAACCCCTTCTCTGTAATTGATCCATTGTAAGGGCTCTCTCGGACCTAGCTATCCAATTGAAAAATTGAATCTTGGAGGGTACCAAAGGGATCCGAACTTTGTTTATGATAGAAGTGAGGCAGTCAGGGGGGCTTCTGGGATGAGCTAGAGAAGAGTAGAAGCAGGTCATTGAGAAGGAACTCGAGTGGTTATTGGTCCAAATGAGGTTGTCTTGGCCCCGGAGGGACAAGAAGACAAAATTTAGAGTATTGGAGAGGGCTGTGAAACCCTGAAATTCTCGGTCCGAGAGTGGTCTTTTGAGGGTGGCGCACCACACCCTTCTATTGCCCATTAGCTGGAATTGGGATTTCACAGTTGCATTTAAGTCACAAGCTAGCAATAAAAGTCTAGGGTACAGGTCTTTAAGGGTGTTCTCTAGCCAAGTATTGATGCAGAAGAGAGTTTTGTCGCCCTGCCTAGGCCTGTACCTAATCTTGGACAGAAAGTGAGGGTAAGAATGCAGTAGAGATTTCCATATCCCGGAGAATGATTGTGACATCCTATCAAAATATAGTTCGAGTAATGGACTTCCTACAAGGAAGTCACAATCATTCGCGTGTACCCAACATTAGAGGAACCTATCTACTAAACACTCGTCTTCACTGCGCCTATCTGCACCACATTTTCCATGTTAACAAGAAGGTCCATCTTATATGTACCTGAACATTCCTTACTAGCTCCCATTAAAGTAAATGAACTATCTAAATTTTGTTTTTAATGTTCTCCACACTTAACAAAATATCTTCAAAGACCCTTCTACTCATCATCATCATCATTAGAGCTTTATTTCAAGTATTTGGGGTTGTCTACGGGAATCCTATTACGCCGTTTTACTTTATCAAGGGTCATACCTTCAGTAAGACCATAAGTCTCTATATCTACGTCTATCCATGTCCTTTTAAGGCTTCCTCTTGTCATTTTAAAGCCTTCAACTTGAACCAAGTCTCACCTCTTAACTAGTGTTGTATAAGGTCTACGTTCACATGGCCAGTCATTGTATGTCGATTTTCCCTTATCTTATCGCCTATTGAAGCGTCTTTCTCTCTTTCTGAATCTCCCAAAAAATAGTAGCCCTATCTTCCTAATAATTTTCTCAATTTTTGATAGATTTGGGAAATTAGGATAATTCATTATGTATGGAACACAGTTTCTATGAGGCCAGCCCGCATATTGTAGAAATGCGGGCTTGGCAATAAATATATTTTTAAATATAATTTGATCCTAATTTTTAGAGAATATATAATCTTTAGCATGGAGATCATGAATATGAAAAAACAAAAAAATGAAAGCTAAAAATAATAATTATATTAAGAAAACATTTGGACCGATAGTTATAATTGTTTTTAGATGGACCACCTATTTGCATCCATCTTAAAGATGGATGCTTTATACCTCTTGCATCCATCTGTAAGATGGATGCTTTATGCCTCCAGACTGCATATTGTAAAAATGCGGTCTAGCCCGCATGAATCAATTTTCCTCATGTATGAGGTTCTTCTTAGAATATTTATGGACAAACCTAGACCTAGCTCCAAATTTGTTGAGTGAGTGGATATGTTAGGAAAATATGTTCTCCATTTTCTGCGTCATTCTTGCATGACATGCGAATTTCACCATTACTCTCCCTCTCTGCTTTAATTGATCGACCTTAACACCTGTCCAAGGCTCACCACCCACAAGAATGCTCAACTCTTACGAGGTATCAGCCATTTCCATTTTCATCTCTTATCTCGTAGTCTAATATAACCCCGGAAAAGGAGGTGAGTTGCGTTAGGTGGCATCCAGTATAAAACTTTATCACATTTTATCATGACTTATAAATTTATGTTATGTAGAGAAGAATGGAAGAACAAGATTCATGTTGTCCACCCCAACTAATTAGAATATTCAGCTTAAAGGCTTGGATGATAATGATGATGATCTCTTGGAATAATCATTATCACCCGTGATGACTTAGGACAAACATCATAAATGCTAAGGCTCCTTTTGGATAGATCAATTTTGTAAGAGGACCATTTTCTTTATCAAACCCTTTAAGGAGTGAAAAGAGGTTCTATATGATCTGCTCCTATATTCATGGTTGGTGGAACTTTTATACCTTGTTTGTCATAAAAAATAAGTAAAAAAGGCCATTAAAACGTCCTAAAAAAGGAAAAAGAAACTATCATTTTCCCCGTTTATGAATAACACAATCGTCACAATTGTTTGACTGCCAAAATGGGCTTTAGATTATGCATGTATTGGAGATTAATGTCCAAACACTTTAATCAAATAGACGGATCAAAATTTAAAGGGTGTGGAATGCATGGAAAAACACTAACTTAGAAGAGAAATTTGCTTGTCTTATCATCTCAACAATCACTCTTTAAATTGCACAAGAAAGAGGTCCATTTAATATTGGATGCGGTTTGTATAGAGCCTAGGCTCTAAACAATCAAATTAGAGCCTACCTTCAAATAGTGTCGAGAAACGTGGTTTCAATACTGGAAATCTTTGTGAGAGCCTTAAAATATATTTTTATTTTTATTTATAAAGTGTAAAGCTTCAAAACTAGTATAGATCGATAGTTATATGAAAATTTGAAAATCTTGAAAATTGACGATCCAAAAATGTGTTACAAAATACACTATTTCGAAAACTTGAAATCCATTTTTTTCTCATGCCCATGCATCTTGATGTCGATATGATCAATTTTGGGGATATTTGGGCATCAAAACAACATCTTATAGTGAAATTTTTTAGGTAGGCTCTAATTTGATTGTTTAGAGCCTCAACTCTATATAAACTTTCCCCTTTAATATTAGCTCTATCAGTGGTTCATTTTGGGATTATATGCTATGGGACTGTTTCATTTAGGGATTATATGCTATGGGACTGTTTACTATTATTACAGGGATGTCACAACCACTTTTAGCCATTAGATATTAGATGTTAAATTTGATGACTTGGGGTGTGCCGTAGTTTGATTTATTTTATTTTATTTTGGAACTTTTAAGTTTAGTTAATATTACACTTACAAACACCTAATTTAAAATATGGCAGACATAGTGACGGTGACTTCCTTGTATTTAAAGTAAATGATTTCTTTATATATATTTTCAATGCAATCAATTTGACGATCTAAAATAGTTTTTTAATATAAAATTGTGTTTATGAATACTATTCACTGGTGAATAAAAATTTTGAATAAAAAGAAATGGTCCTAGATAGGCATCTAGCGAGGTTTCAAGAGCAGGATTCGAATGTATATCGCCGTCGTAGAAGCTTCATAACTCTTTTCCTTGCCGTTCATAATCCGTCTGCTCGTCCTTTTGAACGGCTATAGTTTGCTTCCAAAAAAGAATTGAGAGACACTAATGGTATTATACAATGTACTCACGCTTACACTCCCAATAAATAATTTCCAATTCATCTTTAGCCACAAGTTCTATGTAAAAGGAAAGTCGAAATGTGCACTGTCTCTAAAGAAACTTGATAATTCTCAATGCTATTATAAATTGTTTCGGGAAAAAATTTATATAAGGTTGCAATCTTAAAATGTAGAATTACGGATGCAGCTCAAAAATTCATTGGAATATGTTGTTTTAATGTTTAAAAACCCTCCAATTGATTATCTCGGGCATCGAGATGTACGACTGTGAAAAAAAAAAAGATTGAGTCTAAAAAATAATGCGTCTTACAACATATTATCTAGACCGTCCATTTTCAAGATTTTTATATATTTACTGACCTACTTGATTTTAACCATTTTTAAAGTTTCAAATTTTATAATTAGATATGAAAATAGATTTGTGATAATCCTAAAAATATTTTACATCGAAATTATATGTTATAATAAAATTTGATGGCGCACCTTAATTGGAATGTTAAAGGTTGCAACCTTGTGGAAACCACACCCATTGTTAAGCATATCTTTTTATTTACCAAATCTTGCAAAAATGGCTCTCTTTTCTTTGTGGTGGGGAGAGCGAAAACATACACGCGATAGTTGAAGGGAAAAGTTAGTTTAACTCGAACCTAGCCACCTGAAAGGTTGTTTTGGTGCTAGAAAACCCCCAAAGTTATCACCTTGTTAGGATAACTATAGATGTGAAAGAAAAAAGGATTTTAACTATTTTCAGCCCTAATTTGATAATTACGGATGTGAAAAAGAAAATGTGTTAACCAATATTTTTTTAAAAATGGGCAATTCATGTCAAACATCGGTCTTGCCTGACGATCTCTGTTGGAATAAAAAATTGGTGTCGTTCTCTTGAACTTGCCTAATTCTATCAGAGAATCGATCAATTCAGATAGACCGGATCACTTGGTTCCCATACATTATATTTTTATTATCTTTGTTTTTTTTATAATTTTTTAAATTTATGGCGCATTATTTGGAACACCTATTTCCAAGTGTTTACATGCATTACCATAACTGCACTATTTGTTGAGCTTTAAATTGATAATCGGGGTAGGTGGGAAAATGGGTTGGGTCGGTTCTGAGTCGACCCCCACCTAGACTCGACCTGATTAGGTCTAAGTTAAACCCCGGTCTGCCTCGGACCAGCTCGAGTCCGGGTCGAGTCCAAGTCAATTGGACCTAGACTTGATCCGCTAGGTCGGGTCGGGTCCGGGTCCATGTCTATAAATAAAAAGATAAAAAATTATTTTATACTACATAATCAGTAGTATTATATGTACTTATACTAATATATTCATGTTTGGTTAGCCTCGACCTACCCTTATAAGATTCATGCTGCAGCAAGACCTGAAACCGATCGGGTCAAGGTCAAGCAGATCCATACCAACCAAGACCGGTCAAGCACTACTCATTTTTTATCTCTCTCTTACTTAGGCCTCTAACTCTCGTAAAAAAAAGTTGAAGAGAAGAGAGAGAAACTTATATTATATAGTGTTTAAAAAATAATAATTATCACCATAGCCTTTTTTCAATTAATTTAGGTCAGCTACACTAATCTTAATCTGCCATTTTACACTATTAAAAGTCATATCTTCAATGAGGTCATAAGTACCAATATCTTTTCTCACTACTTCCAATCATATCCTTTTGAGTCTATCCCTTGCCTTTTTTAGCTTTCCACTTGAACTAACTTGCACCTCCTAACAGGTACTGTATTGGGTTTGCGTCACACATCGCCAACTCACTAAGTTTATTCTCTTTCATTTTATTGTCTATTGGTGTCACACCTAAATTTTCTGAATGTATTCATTTTGAATTCTATCACTTCTTGTCTTGCAATTCACCCATCTTAACATCCTCATCTTCGCCACACTCATTCTATAGGTACATTATATTTTATATGCCCAATATTTTGCGTCATAAAGCAAAGCAGGTCTCACATATATCTTATCGATGCAAGGAGAAAATAAACTAGAATAATAAAAATAAACAAAAACAAAAAGGTTGAGAATATTATACCATCTCTCAAGGTCTGCAAGGAAATCTATCCCCAACAAGACGACATACATACTATCTCAAGATCGGCAGGAAATCCACCCCAAAAAATAATTTTTTCACAAGATCAATTTACACCACTCTCATTCTCTCATCTTTACAATAAGGATTTCTTCCCTTTAAATAGATTTTAGGGAAAAACAAAACAAAACAAAACAAAAAAAACCACAATAACTCTCTCTCTCTCTTCCACGTTTTCTTTTCCTTCCCTATTTTCTCTCTCTTCATCTCCCTATTTTCTTTCTTTCCTCGAGTGTCTCTCTAATCTCCTAACAACTTTTTAACTCCCTTTATTTATCTCTATTTAAAGATCGGCTTTATCCTACCTAAAACCCTCAATCTTTATCTAGATTAAATCTCCCAAATCCATCAAAATAGGAGACTTAAATCCTTTTGCCCAATATTAAAATCAATCGTATCCTCAAAACAAGTCATACACAAAATCCTATTGAAACTCACGCCCTATCTTATCTAAGCGCACGTCCTAAAAAACTCAAAAAAAATACTAAAATTACAATTTTGAAATTTTCCTTAATTTTTATCTGCATTACTTATAGAACTTGCCTTTCAGCTTCATTGGTGTGCGGTGATCACATACAGTTATACATCTCCATTTCGCCCACCCAGCTCTAATTTTGTGTGCGACATCTTCCTCAATGTCTCAGTTTTTCTAGATTATCGACCCAATATATAAAAAAATGCAGTCTTTTTGGTATTCCCTGACCGTTAATCTTAACTACTTCTTTGTCTCTACTCCTATTATTACTAAACGTGTATTTCGTATACTACGTTTTAGTCCAGCTAAATTTAAAATTCTAGAGCATCCCTCCAAAATTTTAACTTTGTGTTGACGCCATTTCGGGTCTCATTGATTGAAATTATGTAATCTACGAACAACATACACCATAGTACCTCATCTTGTATGTTCTTAGTTAAGTCATCCATAACTAAGACAAAGAGGTATGAGCTCAATGCTGACCCCTAATGTAAGCCTATTGTCATTGAAAACTTACACATCTCTCAACTAGTTTTTTGTACACTAGTTAGCGCTCTATCGTACATATCTCGCACCAAGTCAATTTAGTGTTTGGAGACTCATTTGTTTTCTACACCCACCAAATCAAATATCGAGGTACTCTATCATAAGCTTTCTCTATATCAATAAAGACCATATGGAGATCTTTTCCCTTCGCCCTAAACTTCTCAATTAACTGTCTTATTAGAAAAATCGCCTCGGTTAGTGACCTCCCCAGAACCAAATTGATTTTCAAATACACTCATGTCATGCTTTAGTCGTTACTCAATTACTCTATCGCACAACTTCATAGTAGCGCTCATAAGCTTAATTCCTCGATAGTTTACACAATTTTGTATGTCTCATTTGTTCTTATAAATAGGTACTATGTTATAGTAGGGCTCATAAGCTTAATTCCTTGATAGTTTACATAATTCTGTACGTCTCTTTTGTTCTTGTAAATAGGTACTATATTATTTTTCCTTCATTTGTCTCGGATTTTCTTTTTCTCAATACCATGTTGAACAACTGCGTCAGTTAGTCAATGCCAATCTCCCCCATGCACTTCCAAACCTCTATCAGGATACCATATGGTCCTGAAGTCTTTCCTATCTTTATCATTTTCAAAGCTTCTTTTACTTCCGATATCTTAATTCTATGAATGTATCTATGACATTTGCCCTCGTTTATCCCAATGGTTCATTCTATTGCTATGTTCTATTTTGTTCGTTATTTAATAATTTTTTAAAATAAATTCTCCACTTTTCGTTGACCTCTTTATCCTTCACCAAGACCATTTGATCATCACTCGTAATGCATTTTATATGACTTAGATCCCTACATTTTTTTCTCTGTCATTTTTGCTAATTTGAAGACGTATTTTCCACATTTATTTGTTCTAGTTTATTGTATAGATTATTATATGCATTAAGTTTAGTTTTACTTACTATTTATTTATCATTTTTATATTCTTCTAAGTTTGATCATTTCTATTGCACTGTCAAGTTTTATAGCATGAAAAAGAAAAGAAAAAACTTGGCAGTGTAATAGAAATAATCAATAAATTATATATAATATTATTACAATAAATAAATAGTATATCTAAAATATTCTGATCGGGTCAATCAAAACTTGGATTCGACCGGTCTTGGTGTCGGGTCCCTACTTTTGAATTGCACCGACCCATCATGGCCAAAATAGGACCTAGACCTAGACCTAGACCCAAGTCAGGTTGACCCATCGGGTTGGTAGGTTAATTGACCCGTTACGCATCCCTCTAAATCGGAGCAAAAAATACATTTTCAATGCCACTTTTTTATTTATTTTTTTGGAAAATGGTTTGATAGGGCTGCAGTCCTAGCAAAATAACTAAATCCTCACTTCATAACTCATTGAAAATTGCAAGTCAAACATTGAAAAACCTTTATATCGATCATCTCGACTTGAACATTATGGTTGTGAAAAAAATTGGGATTTCAAGCTCTAAAAATAGTGTATATTATATCAAATTATCTAGACCGTCTATTTTGCTTTAAATTTTTTAGTTTCAAAATTTATTATTAGTGTTGGAAATTGATTTTAGAGCCATCATAGAGATTTCCGTCACTAATAGTAATTTTTGGACAAGGATATTAGCTGAACCTTTATTTTGTTTTCATAAAGCCTAGGTCTTATAGAAACCTCGTCCTTTTTTTTTTTTGGTGTTGTTTGCATAAGGCCGAGGCTCTAAACAATTAAAGGAAAGTGTACCTTCAAATAGTGTCGAGAAATGTGGTTTCAGTGCTAGAAATCTTTATGATATCCTTAAAATATATTTTCATATCTAATTATAAAATTTAAAGCTTCAAAAATAGTGTAAATTGAGAAAATCTATGAAAATCTTGAAAATTGACTGTCCAAAAATGTATTACAAGATGCACTATTTCCAAAACTTGAAATCCATTTTTTCTCATGAGGTCGAGATGATCTATTTGAGGAGATTTGGGCATCAAAACAACATCTTCTAGTGAAAGTTTGAGGTGCGCCGTAATTAGATTATTTAGAGCCTCGCAATCATATAAACCCTTTTTTTTTTGGAAAAAGTTTATATAGAACCTAGGCTCTAAATAATCAAATTAGAGCCTACCTCAAAACTTTCACTAGAAGAGGTTGCCTTGATGCCCAAATATGAACAAATTGATCATCTCGACATCAAGATACACGGACTTGAGAAGAAAAAAGGATTTTAAGTTTTGGAAATAGTGCATCTTGTACCTAATTTTTAGACTGGCAATTTTTAAGATTTTCAAGTTTTCATAGATCTGCTCGATCTACATTATTTTTGAAGCTTTAAATTTTATAACTAAATATGAAAATATAATTTAAGGCTATCACAAAACTTTATAGTATTAGAACCATATTTCTCAGTACTATTTGAAGGTGTGCTCTAATTTGATTGTTGAGAGCCTCGACTGTATACAAACCGCACCCTTTTTGTTTTTTATCTTTTTTCTTTTTTCTTTTTTTGGATAAGTACAAGACCACTTGTTGGTAGGGCCCGAACTGCACATTCGCTCGTAGCCGCGGCCTTACAGGCACTTATATCTAAAGGGTGTAGTTTGTATGGAACTTAGGCTTTAAACAATCAAATTAGAGTCTACCTTCAAATAGTATCGAGAAATGTGGTTTCAACACTGAAAATCTATGATAGACTTAAGATGCATTTTCATATTTATTTATAAATTTTAAAGCTTAAAAAATAGTGTAAATCAACCGATCTATGAAAACTTGAAAATCTCAAAAATTGACGGTCCAAAAATGCATTACAAAATACACTATTTCCAAAACTTGAAATCTATTTTTTTCTCATGTCCATACATCTTGATGTCGAGATGATCAATTTGAAGATATTTGAGCATCAAAACAATCTCTTCTAGTAAAATTTTTAAGGTAGGTTCAAATTTGATTGTTTAGAGCCTCGGCTCTATATAAACTTTTCCCTATTTAAATTACAAATGCTGACTAGCACGTGTGAGTTATATGGTAGAGTTTGTACTATACTGCTATTTGGTTCTCTGGGGAACAGGAACTTATTCCCTTGTCCTCGTAAATCTTGGTCAGCCCCCTTTATCCTTATTTTATTTATTCATTGTGTTTTATATCATTCGAATATGACAAATTTTTCTTAAGGACGAACCACTAGAAGAGAAGCGTACAAAATTGGCACACGTGCATCGTCATTCACGCGGGCTTCGTACTCTCCACCACTCGAACAACGCCGCTCCCCACCATCCCACTTCACTTTGGTCGTTACAGCACGCTGGACACGTGTTGCGTCCGGTCCGGCCAGACCTAGACCACAAAAGAATAGGGACCCGGACTGGAATTCTATTTCAATACTCAATAGGATTCGGAGATAAAAGTTTTTATGAGTTAGCAGATATCATATTTTTATTATGGGATGCTCATGTTCTATGCTGCAGTAAATTAAAAGATGTGGTACGTTAAGGCATCATTGAAATCCCAATTATGGAGACCTTTAAGACTCATTCTAAAAGGTTTTATAGTGCGCCATGAATATGGTTTATTATAGTATATACCTTCGAGAGATGCAATGCAGAGTTAGCAAGATAAAAGACTCTATGTGAAGAGTATTCGATCTGGAAATTGCAAAAAGAATAAAAAATACAATACCTATAAAAGTATCTTGGTTTTTTCGAAATGAAGGGATATATAGATAAACTTGGTGGTAGCATAGAAACGTTAAAGGTGTGGTTTTTATACGTTGTAACTTTCAACAAAATCCAATTAAGGTGCCTTCAAAATTTATCGGTGTTAAAAATTCTTAAGATTATTTGAAAATTTATTTTTGTATCTAATTATAAAATTTTAAATTCTAAAAATAGTTAAAATTGAGTAGAGCTATAAACATATGGAAATCTTGAAAATGGAGGGTCTAGATAATATGTTGCATGATGCACTATTTTTGGAATTCAAAATCTTTTTTTTTTAATATTCATAGATGTCAATGTCGAGATGATCAATTAGAGGATTTTTCAACATTAAAACAACATTTTCTGAAAGATTGAAGGTGCATATGTAATTCTACATTCTAAGGTTGCAACCTTATATAAACTTTTTTTAAAATTAAAATTTTTATATATTTATCTATATTTAATATTTTGGGACACAAAAAATATTATTGGATCTGGACCAAGACCCCAGATCCAAACCTGAATAATATTTGGGTCCAAGATTTGGACTCGGGCTAATCCATTGGGTCCAATTTTTTAACCCATACCTGGACCCACCTCAAGTCTATCTCTCGGGTCTTGGGTTGGTCCGGGTCCATTGCTACCCTATTGGCTAGCCAGCGGTGGCCCTGGCTTTGGCCTTGCCCATAAAGCTGATCCAAGCCTGGCCTTGTTATGGCTAGGGTGGGATGGTGGGCTAAAAACAAAATGAAAGAAAGACATAAGAAGAAAGGGAAAAAAAAAATTGTTTCATGTGGGTTGGACTGCATTTTACAATATGCATTCTCAAGGTATAAAGCATCCAGTTTAAAGATAGCTATAAATAGGTGGTCCATCTAAACACAATGGAAACCAAAGTACAATCCAAATGATTTCTTCATAAAATCATTATTTTTATTTTTTCAAATTTATTTATTTATTTTATATCCATAATCTCCATGTTAGAGATTACATGTCTCTAAAACTTAGGTCTGAAAATCCATCTCAAAAATAAAATTTTAAGAGTGACTCATTTCTACATAGACTCATAGTCATAGAAACCGTATCTCAAAAAAATAAAAAAAAAAGGCTAAATCGAGACGAACCGATTGACACTTGCCTTAAATATGAAAATGACTTAAATATCCTCGCTACTTTTTTTAAGTAAGACCATGATGCCCTATATCCGACCCTGCGTGTCACTTTTGCCGTTCCATTTAAAAACATGCACCTCAAAGATCCTTTATAAGAGTATTCCAATTTTGAAGAACCTTCCAATTTATCATTTAAATCTTTATGAATAAAAAGATTATTTTTAAAATTTTAAAAATAATATATTTTATAATAAGTTATTTAGATCTTTTATTTTTTAGATTTACAAATATTTATAGATATGCTTGATTTGTACTATTTTTAAATTTTAAACTTATAATTAAAATAAAAATAGACTTTCAAACCGTTTTCAACACTAAAACTACATCTCCAAGTAAATTTTAGATGCGGCCCGTTGTACAAACCTCACCCTCTGCAAAAATATTTATTCTGTTGGAGTCCATATACTATGCTCCTGTTCCCACAGGAGCATAGAAACATCTTAGCCGAATGACCCACTTGGGAGGATGTTCTCAATATGTAACTTTGGGACCCACTCAACAATCCATGATTACTTTCAATAGAAAATTTTGTAATTTTAAATTTTTTAACACTTATATCTCACCTTCTTTACCTTCTTAAAATTGGATGGTCTCTAACATATTTTGAAGCATTATTTTTTTCAAGGACATAGAGGGTGAATATGCTACATCCTAAATTTTGAGGTCCTGAAATTGATCTTAGACTAGATTTTACCTAAAGAAGTAAATAGATAGTATATTCATACAGAAATATAATATCTTTCGACTTTCCCAAAATTACTATATTTGGGCCCAATGTTCCCCTTTTTTTTCGTAATAGAATGGCCTGTTTGATAACCAACTCTTGCCCTTTTTTTTCTTATTAGAATGGCCTGTTTGATAACTAAGTTCATGATTTGTAAATTGAAAGTTTCTAAAGAACTATACTAATTCCTGAAAAAATTCAAGGTTTCTGTGTTTGATAACATCTCTGGGAAGTTGAAAAATTCCTAATTTCTGCGTTTGATAACCTCATGGGAACTTAAGAAGTTTCCAATTTCTGTGTTTGATAACCTCGACTCTGTGTTTGTTGAAAAGTTCCTGATTTATGTGTTTGATAACCTCATGAGAAGAAGTTTGATAACCTCCTTTCTGTGTTTGATTTGATAACCTCCTAAGAAGTTAAAGAAAAGCAGGACATATGTATTAGATTATATCTAAATAATAAACAAAATGTAAATGTTAAAATTAAGACCTAGCTATTTATTTATTTTTTATTAATTTGTATACTATTATTTTTTAGAATACAATATCAATTGAAAGTAAAATACATTGGATTGAGAAAAAAAGAGTTATCAGAGAGTTTAATTGATGAGTGAGAGAAGTGTCCTAGAGAGAGATACATTTGTACACCAATTGATGCAAATGTTTCACAATAAACTACATTACACCTCAAAATTAGAGCAGTCTATAGACAATGTCAAGCACAACCTCAATTTAATTAACTTTGAACAATAACCTGTAATAGTTTAAACATACATAATTAAAAATGCAAGAACTAAAACATCAGTTTGATTCAAACACACATGCACAATGCAAGCAGTAAAAAATCAGCTCATTCAACAATAAACCGTAATAACTTGAACACTACTTACATTCACCATTGATGTATCCGTATCCCAGCCTAAAAAATATACGTCACTCACAATTCAAAAATATATGTCATGCACAAGTCATGCACACAACATTTGTGTGCTCTCTCACTCTCTTGCTAAGATTATAATGGCACACAATATTTATATGTTACCTGTTAAGACATTCGTGATGCGTGTAAAGGAACATTCGCAATTCATACATCCATAAAGAAAACCATGTACAAAACCAGCCCATTCAACAATGATATGGGACTCAACATTCGACGAGGACTCGAAAATTTGTGGCCACAAAATAAAGTCTATATGAAATGTAGAACATGATTTTAATTACAAGTGCTAGCGACTTAGGTAGGCCTCCCACAACTGCGTCGCCATGGCATCTCGCAGACTGACACCAACATCATGATCGTGCCCCTGAGTCAATTGTAAAAACCCATCATCTCTGTCAATTACAAGTTGACTCTCAACCCTCCGTCAAAAACGCAGCTCTTTTTGCTATCGGTTCCCCATGGCATTATGACGTAGTTGTGCAATATTGCACATTCAATAACTACATAAACCTGTGTTCGTAAAGGATACTGCATTTGATTCCTGAGTACAGAAAATTTGGCCTTCCAAAGTCCAAATGTCCTCTCCACCACATTTCTAAGCGTGGAATGACGCTTGTTGAATAACTCCTAGTGTTTCCTGAAGAGCTCCTAGGCCTGAAGTAATTCGTTTAGATGGTAACGGACTCTTCGATATGGTCTTATGAAACCACGCATAGTAGAATACCCAACGTACAAGGTAATATTTTCCTGTACCATATTTGTGCAATGAGTATATTGTAAGGCCAAATATTACACTACGAAATATTGTACAAACCGAAGTAACAAAATATAAGAAGGAACGGAGTTACCCTCAGGAACAAGGGTTCCAATCTATCCCATCTAATTACTGCCGTTAGGTGCATTTGAATGGGTTGAGCAAGTGGGCTACTCGCATCTTTTTCCTATATATATATATATATATATATATATATATATATATATATATATATATATATATATATATATATATATATATATAACCACTTTTTACAACTAAAAGTGGGACCAATAAGGAGCGAGAAGCCAGCAATATTGGGTTTGGTGAATGGTTCAGATTCCATGTTTTGAAAGCCCTAAGATATACTCAGTTGTCCTTTTAAATATTAATATCAAATAGGTTTGCAAATTAATAGAATAAGTCAGTGATTAGGGCTCAAAACGATACCACAGCATTAAATGAAACAAAGACATTGTATCATATTTCAAGCCACTATTTTCTACATGTTCATGTTACAAGCCTGGTCATACCTTCCAAATTCAATGTGTTCGACTAATTCTATTACTGACCGTTAGCTTGCAAATGACCATTTAAAGGTTCACCCTGTCAAAATCGAATGCAAAAGTAAACTGCTGCTAAACTGATCAAAAGAATATGTAAATAGCTTGTTCAATTAAAAAAAAAAAAAAAAGGCATATGCACAATAAAATGTGGATAATGAAGATCAACTTACTATACTTGATAATTGCTCCCTTATATGGTACATGGACTTCAACATGGTATCAAGGGTATCTTTTGCTAATTGGAACTTGACCTCTCTTTCACTTGACGGGTACTGTCGTGTATCATCTTGAAGCTGCACAATGTTAGGTTGCACAAACTGAATCACATAACAGATAAAGGAACTTCTAAAACCAGGATCACATACTATAAATTCAATGCCGTTTATACAAACCATAGTCCATTGTGTCATCACTATTCAGTAAAAAGAGGGGCAGTGATAGAATAAGACAAATCAGAACAAGAAATGATGCCAATGGTGGTTCCCAGTCTCTCTTCATCAGTCATTTTATTTTGATAATCATGATCCAAAGACAACTGTTTCTCCATCCTCAATTGGATTACACTATAATCATTATAGTAAAGTTTATATATCCAATTACTGTAATTATATATCCCCATAACAATAGGGAATCATATGTCAAAGACACAACAAGTCACTTAGGTATGACTTTCCCCAGAAGACTGCATCATTTCCAAAAACTGAATTAGCACCAGAATCACATGGCACATTGGCACTAAATTCACTTCTTTATTGTGAACATATGTGAACTTTTTTTGTTTGCTAACTGCGTTTCAATAATCAGAATTGATTTAAGAATGAGTACGATTTTTCTTGTTTATATAAATGAGTCCATTAGCATAAGATTAGAGTAAGTGATAATACGAGGTCACTGCCAACAATGCATTTCGTACCCCATTTCTGGCCAGGCAATAACTTCTTCATTAGTCCCGTTCCATACATGTCTGAATTACACCTCATTGCTCCTGATCCAGTGACAGTCCCATGTTCTTCAAAAACATAATGCAATTGCCAATGCAGGACTCCATCTCGCTAGCCCACGCAATCACATTTACTAGATTCGGCTTGACTATTTGATTCGATTTTTTGTCCAAAACTCCAAAACCATAGACCTTTGCCTCATTCGACCGATATATATGAGGAGGCTCAGAATAAGTGAATCAAATCTTCCCTGATGGTCCCTTGGGAGTCCACCCACCCTCCCAAAACCTGGATTTGCCCTGGAGGTCTCATCAAAGTTCAGCTTCATTATACCGTCAAAGCGAAGGACTCCACTTCATTGATTTTCTATTTGTTGATTTGTCTTGTCCAAGCAATTTCCTCACCTTCTCCTTCATTTGTTCAATCATTTTACTTTTGTTCATTAAATACTTTTTGTTGCTTTTCACCCACAGGAGCCACAGGACTGCCAAAATGCTTAGACTTCACATAATGACGCCTAACTTGCGCATCGAAGCAGTGTGGGAGTGACTTACAGTTTCAGAGTTATTGCACATTAAACAGATATGCGTGATGGGCATGCCTGTCTTCAATAGGTAATCAACTATACTGTTTAGTTGCACTGATGCTGAATGAAGGCATAACTTCTTGTTGACTCAGTTTGGGAATAAACATATCCAGCACAACAAGAAGTGTATGTCATCCTTCTTTCCTTTAAAATTTTACAAGTTTTAGGGTTTAGCGTGTAAACACATGCACATACAGGCACACACACACAGAGACACACACGAACGTGCACACACACAGAGGCCCCACACACACATCATGTACATGGGTGTAAATAGCAATCCCCAAAATAAAACATCAAAATATTTATGAACATCAGCGGTTACCATTTTTCTAACAAGTATTTATTATTTTTGAATGGTAACAGTAGCAGTTACCATTAACATCCATCAAACACCAAAAGGAACAACCCTACCTGGGACATAAGAACGGAAGAAACCTTAAAATAGTCACGGTGTTGATCAGATGAAGCATACCTTCAGACTAATAACAGCGACGTGATCTGTAGTTGCTGCATTTGGAGTTGCCATATTCCAAGTCATTGCTTTCAAGCGAGGCAAGGAAACCTAGACATTGATACAGTGTTCCATAGACATATATAGCTATCAAAGTCAGAATAAATTTCTTGACACAAGCCTTTCTAATTGGCAGCACACATAGTGGTTAACCAATATCTAGTCAGTAGAAGAAAATGCTTGCAAAGAGTTTTCAAACAAACTACAGTAATGTGCTTCTTGACATATAATAAAAAGTATAACCATATGAAAAATAAATAGAGGAAGGCTAAGGTCGCAAAAACAAGTCTATACATCTAACCACAAGAGTAACAGTTAAGTGATGGCTTTGTAAATTTCCAGCCTAACTGATAAGTTTTAATAAAATGCCCATAACAGCAAATTCAAGTAGCATTTTTATCCAATCCACATCTTGAACTTCTTGTACCCCTGAGGACCAAAAAGCCCCAAAATCAATTCGTACAATTTCCAAATGAAATCACCTGCATTCTTCACAAGACCCTAATCTTTACCACATTCATTCTTACAGGCGGTCAAAAAAAACAAAAAAAAATCTTCAAGCTAACCAAAACAATGAACAAGTTATCTAGTATAATCATTCTACTTCAGAGTAACCATTGTGTGTCTTATTCTAGAACTCAATTTTTTAAGTTCATATTTATTTTAACACTTTGTACTGTCTAATGTGTGTGTCAGGTGCTACAAGTAGTAGTACCAAATGGCTGACCACACTATACATTCAGTGAAAGCTAAAATTTAATTTGACACTTGAGGGCCAAATAATTGGTTTAGCAATTTCAAAGATCAGCCAGTCTGTTTTCTCATACAATTGACATAGCAATCTGGATCAGCTATAATGCCATAAAATCAACATTCTACTTATATAGAAGCACTGGTGGAAAGCACCAAACGGGTTCAAATTAACCTCAGAAGAGTGAGCAATCTTTACAGTTCAGGCGAAAGACAAAGTAATACAATTTATCTGACCTGGTCTCTGCGTGCATCATCTCTCCACTCCCTTTGGAACTTCTGAAGCAGAAGAGTGAGCAATCTTTGCAGTTCAGGCGAAACCTCAGGAGGAAAAAGCTTATGGATTTCATCTTTGCCGAAATCTTCATACCTACGTATCAATATACGAAGGCATACCAATAGCTGCATAGCACAAAGAAATAAAGTATTTCAGATATTCATATGTTCAATATCCAAGAAGTACAATCTGAAAAAGGGAGGGAAAGCTCATCTTGATAACTCATAGGATGATAGCATAACGATTTATTTCAAAACTGATCCCATGTCCATCAAAAAAATAGCCCCATAGTGCAATTATTTCATCAGTAGAAAAATGAAAGTGTCTCATCATGGCCACCCCCTATCATATCAATACAGAAAGTAGCAAGAATAAAGCTTCACCAGAATTCAGAATTCTCCATGAAGCTCAAGCTACAATCCATCTACAAAGCCATTTCAAATTTGATATACACTATAAAGTTCTCCAACATGAAAGCAAAGCCAATGCATTGTCCACGTCTCAACTTTTAGTTAAGCGACTCAATGCCAACAAAACCAAAAGTGAAAGAAGACTCAGTGCCAACCATTGTTCGCAAAATCGCCTGATCTAACCGCTAACCGCCCTGTTAGATCGGAACCGGCCAGTTCCGGCTTTGGGCGGTTAGGGTGATCAACCGGTATTTAAAAAAAAACAAAATAAAAAAATGTATATAAATTCTCAAAAATAAGGAATTTGATTTGTTATGATTTTTAAATATTCTATACATTATGGTAAAGATTAAAATTTCTTTTGGTCATTAATACTGACTTTTATATTTTCTCATCTTTTTTATAAAATTTTAAAGATTGCCATTGGAAAATATAAAATGGGTTAAAATCCATTTTTTTCATTAATTTTCAACTTCATTTGAATGTGTTTTGTTTTTAATCATTCTTTATACACTTTTCATATTTTGGTAGATTGTTTTGTATTTCTTTTATTTTTTTCAAAACTTTTTTGACCGCCCGGGACTTGCCCGGTTAGAGCGGTCGAATTGGCCGGTTTACTGGTTAGGCCGGTTAAACCGCTTCCAAGCCCATGTTCGGTTAACCGTTCCGGTTCGATTGAAGTAAAGGAAGATAAAAGAAATGACAGTTATTAGTTATTATTAAATAGGGAAGACCCTGGACACTGTAGCACCAGTTCATATGCATTCTCCAAGGCACCATACCTCTTCACCTAGATGATATCCAACATTTGAAGAAGAGGAGAATGCATGATTTGAGTTTGAACTTTCACCATCGCACCACAACTTTAATGGAATATAAAGGGTAAGCAAAGAAATCTAGGAAAAGAAAAACTATTGCAATAAAATTTTGAAAGTCAATGAAAGAAGAAAGGCTCAAACACAGACAGAAATAACAGTCATGACAAAATTAAGATGAGAGAGAGAGAGAGAAAGATATTTACGGGGTTGAGGTCAGAGTCGCTGGGGAGTTGGAGCACATCACGGATGAAGGCCCTGTCAGTTGGGTCAAGGCCAGTCTTGCGAGTTCGCCAGAGTGTCTGGAGTATATACTCCACTGATTCTTTGGAGTTGGATCTCACCAGCAAAGGCAGGTGTCCCCATAGTGAATGATCCATTCTCTATCTATCTCTATCTCTTCACATGCTATAATAGGCTGTCATTTCTCTTTGCTTACTTCTGCAGACTGAAAAAAAAATGGCGTTCAAATCTTAAGTGGGGGGTGCGTAGTAGGGGTTTGCATTCAAGATTTTATTTTGATTTTTTGCACAAGGCGTTCTTCAAAATCAGACATTTCCTTTAAAAAAGGAAGTTGAATTCACAAAAATGGATCCATAAAAGGCAATTAAATTCCAGTGATGTGATCTTCAGTCTTCTGTAGGTTTTGCCATCTAAATTTTATTTTGATTTTTGAAAATGAGGATGGGTGGTATCTTTCAAAGAAAAAATTGAGAATGGGCATTCAACATCACACATTTCCTGTTGAAAAAAACTTGATGACAAAAATGAGCAGGCCAAAGGCCAATAAACAGAAAAATATATATTTGGAACCAAAGAACTAGAATACCTAAAATACGGAGAGAGAGAGAGAGAGAGAGAGAGAGAGAGAGAGAGAGCATTCAAAAAACTGTAATAGTTTAAACGAATGGTTTAAAAAACGGATCGATGACCCGGATCGGGTACTTCAAAAATCGATCCGGATCTACGAATCGACGATCCGGATCGAGAATCGGTTGAATCGGTCGGATTAAAGCTTTAAAAAAATTCGAAAAAATTATTAAATTTCATTATAAATATTATTTTTTAGGAATCCAATAAAAAATGAAAGTACTACCTTATTAACTTTCATTTTTTTCATCAATTTGTGAATATTGAGATGCTCTTTCCCTGTATAAATTTATTTTAACTATTAAATTTACATCACATAAAAGAAAAATAATAGAATTATCATAGATAAAATATACAATTATATATGGACTATTATAAAGAGTAGACTAATCAATGAAAGAATGGCAATTAAAATCTCGTTTTGGCGAAAAACCCTAACCCGCTAAAAAAACCCAAACTATTACAGCCTAAATAACTATAATCCAAAATTATTACAACCTCACTAATTATAATATTATATACTGAAATTATAATTATTAGTTTATATTTTATAATTATTTTATTAGACAAATAATAACAAATTAAAAATATTTAATAATATTATCTAATTTAAAATGTATTATTGACAACTGTAAGAAAAATAGTACATTACATGATTTATAATGTAAAAATTCATAAATAAAATAAAAGATTTGGTTATCAATGTAAAAATTAATAAAATGCGTACAAATTTTGGAAATAACACTTCAATTTTTCAAAAATTTATTTTTTTAGGTTTCTATAATAAATTTAGTAAAAGAGATTGTTAGTAGAAAGATGGAGATTTCAAATAGAATAAACTTTTCATTCTTATTTTTTATATACCTTTCATATTATTTACAAAAATAATTATACCACTATATACAACAAAAATTAACGGTTATATAAAAAAATAATTTTTTTTATTTTTTTATGTTTTTTATATTATTTACAAAAATATTTATATTTATACCAACCACTATATACACAACAAAAATATTTATATTTATACCAACCACTATATATATAACAAAAATGCAACACATGCCCAAGGGGATTCGAAAACAACAAAAATATTTATACCAACCACTATATACACAACAAAAATGCAACACATGCCCAAAAGGATTCAAATGCAAGGTGCCCAAGGGGATCCAAGGGAATTCGACCTTGAGACCTCAAGTAAAAAATTCAAAGTCATAACCATCAAGCCATCTAATTACATGTGATTATAAATTGCTGATTAATAGACTATATTTACATTTTGTTTTCATTTAATGATGCTTGGGAATTATCCCACATCGAAAGATGGCTATTCAAATTTGTCATATAAATACCTATGCAATATGAATTATAAAATGTATATAAAAATATTAGGGCAACCTCGCATGTGCGTTTGGATACACGTGTGCGTGTATGAGTGTGCGTGGGGTACGCTCGCATGTGTGCTCGAATACACGTGTGTGCGTGGGGCACGCTCGTATGTGCGCTCGGACGCACGTGTGCACGTGTGAGTGTGCTCCAAACACGTGTGCGCGTGTGAGTGTGTGTGGGGCACGCTTGTATGTGTGCTCTGACACACGTATGCACGTGTGAGTGTGCTCCAAACACGTGTGCGCGTGTGAGTGTGTGTGGGGTACACTCGCATGTACGCTCGGCAGATACACGTGTGCATGGGGCACCCTTGCATGTGCGCTCGGACACACGTGTGCATGTGTGAGTGTGCGTGGGGCACGCTCGCACGTGTGTGTCATGTGTTGCGTGTGTGAACCGGGCTGAACCGGATGGGAACCGACGGTTCCACTCTAGAACCGGGCTGAATGAATGTACGTGGGGTACGCTCGCATGTGTGCTCGAATACACGTGTGTGCGTGGGGCACACTCGTATGTACGCTCGGACACACATGTGCACGTGTGAGTGTGCTCCAAACACGTGTGCGCATGTGAGTGTGCGCGTGTGAGTGTGTGTGGGGCACGCTTGTATGTGTGCTCTGACACACGTATGCACGTGTGAGTGTGCTCCAAACACGTGTGTGGGGTACACTCGCATGTACGCTCGGCAGATACACGTGTGCATGGGGCACCCTTGCATGTGCGCTCGGACACACGTGTGCATGTGTGAGTGTGCGTGGGGCACGCTCGCACGTGTGTGTCATGTGTTGCGTGTGTGAACCGGGCTGAACCGGATGGGAACCGACGGTTCCACTCTAGAACCGGGCTGAATGAATGTACGTGGGGTACGCTCGCATGTGTGCTCGAATACACGTGTGTGCGTGGGGCACACTCGTATGTACGCTCGGACACACATGTGCACGTGTGAGTGTGCTCCAAACACGTGTGCGCATGTGAGTGTGCGCGTGTGAGTGTGTGTGGGGCACGCTTGTATGTGTGCTCTGACACACGTATGCACGTGTGAGTGTGCTCCAAACACGTGTGCGCGTGTGAGTGTGTGTGGGGTACACTCGCATGTACGCTCGGCAGATACACGTGTGCATGGGGCACCCTTGCATGTGCGCTCGGACACACGTGTGCATGTGTGAGTGTGCGTGGGGCACGCTCGCACGTGTGTGTCATGTGTTGCGTGTGTGAACCGGGCTGAACCGGATGGGAACCGGCGGTTCCACTCTAGAACCGGGCTGAATGAATGTGCGTGGGGTACGCTCGCATGTGTGCTCGAATACACGTGTGTGCGTGGGGCACACTCGTATGTACGCTCGTATGCACGTGTGAGTGTGCTCCAAACACGTGTGCGCGTGTAAGTGTGTGTGGGGTACACTCGCATGTACGCTCGGCAGATACACGTGTGCATGGGGCACCCTTGCATGTGCGCTCGGACACACGTGTGCATGTGTGAGTGTGCGTGGGGCACGCTCGCACGTGTGTGTCATGTGTTGCGTGTGTGAACCGGGCTGAACCGGATGGGAACCGACGGTTCCACTCTAGAACCGGGCTGAATGAATGTGCGTGGGGTACGCTCGCATGTGTGCTCGAATACACGTGTGTGCGTGGGGCACACTCGTATGTACGCTCGTATGCACGTGTGAGTGTGCTCCAAACACGTGTGCGCGTGTGAGTGTGTGTGGGGTACACTCGCATGTACGCTCGGCAGATACACGTGTGCATGGGGCACCCTTGCATGTGCGCTCGGACACACGTGTGCATGTGTGAGTGTGCGTGGGGCACGCTCGCACGTGTGTGTCATGTGTTGCGTGTGTGAACCGGGCTGAACCGGATGGGAACCGGCGGTTCCACTCTAGAACCGGGCTGAATGAATGTACGTGGGGTACGCTCGCATGTGTGCTCGAATACACGTGTGTGCGTGGGGCACACTCGTATGTACGCTCGGACACACATGTGCACGTGTGAGTGTGCTCCAAACACGTGTGCGCATGTGAGTGTGCGCGTGTGAGTGTGTGTGGGGCACGCTTGTATGTGTGCTCTGACACACGTATGCACGTGTGAGTGTGCTCCAAACACGTGTGCGCGTGTGAGTGTGTGTGGGGTACACTCGCATGTACGCTCGGCAGATACACGTGTGCATGGGGCACCCTTGCATGTGCGCTCGGACACACGTGTGCATGTGTGAGTGTGCGTGGGGCACGCTCGCAGGTGTGTGTCATGTGTTGCGTGTGTGAACCGGGCTGAACCGGATGGGAACCGGCGGTTCCACTCTAGAACCGGGCTGAATGAATGTGCGTGGGGTACGCTCGCATGTGTGCTCGAATACACGTGTGTGCGTGGGGCACACTCGTATGTACGCTCGTATGCACGTGTGAGTGTGCTCCAAACACGTGTGCGCGTGTGAGTGTGTGTGGGGTACACTCGCATGTACGCTCGGCAGATACACGTGTGCATGGGGCACCCTTGCATGTGCTCTCGGACACACGTGTGCATGTGTGAGTGTGCGTGGGGCACGCTCGCACGTGTGTGTCATGTGTTGCGTGTGTGAACCGGGCTGAACCGGATGGGAACCGGCGGTTCCACTCTAGAATCGGGCTGAATGAATGTACGTGGGGTACGCTTGCATGTGTGCTCGAATACACGTGTGTGCGTGGGGCACACTCGTATGTACGCTCGGACACACATGTGCACGTGTGAGTGTGCTCCAAACACGTGTGCGCATGTGAGTGTGCGCGTGTGAGTGTGTGTGGGGCACGCTTGTATGTGTGCTCTGACACACGTATGCACGTGTGAGTGTGCTCCAAACACGTGTGCACGTGTGAGTGTGTGTGGGGTACACTCGCATGTACGCTCGGCAGATACACGTGTGCATGGGGCACCCTTGCATGTGCGCTCGGACACACGTGTGCATGTGTGAGTGTGCGTGGGGCACGCTCGCACGTGTGTGTCATGTGTTGCGTGTGTGAACCGGGCTGAACCGGATGGGAACCGGCGGTTCCACTCTAGAACCGGGCTGAATGAATGTGCGTGGGGTACGCTCGCATGTGTGCTCGAATACACGTGTGTGCGTGGGGCACACTCGTATGTACGCTCGGACACACATGTGCACGTGTGAGTGTGCTCCAAACACGTGTGCGCATGTGAGTGTGTGTGGGGCACACTCGTATGTGCGCTCTGACACACGTGTGCACGTGTGAGTGTGCTCCAAACACGTGTGCCCGTGTGAGTGTGTGTGGGGTACACTCGCATGTGCGCTCGACGGATACACGTGTGCATGGGGCAAGCTCGCATGTGTGCTCGGACACACGTGTGCATGTGTGAGTGTGCGTGGGGCACGCTCGTATGTGCGCTCAGACACACGTGTGCATGTGTGAGTGTGCGTGGGGCACGCTCACACATGTGTGTCATGTGTTACGTGCGTGAACCGGGCTGAACCGGATGGGAACCGGCGGTTCCACTCTAGAACCGGGCTGAATCAGATGGGAACCGGTGGTTCCACTCTAGAACCGGGCTGAACCGGATGGGAACCCGCCGTTCCACTCTAGAACCCGGGCGGTTCTCGGACACACATGTGCACGTGTGAGTGTGCTCCAAACACGTGTGCGCATGTGAGTGTGTGTGGGCCACACTCGTATGTGCGCTCTGACACACGTGTGCACGTGTGAGTGTGCTCCAAACACGTGTGCCCGTGTGAGTGTGTGTGGGGTACACTCGCATGTGCGCTCGACGGATACACGTGTGCATGGGGCACGCTCGTATGTGTGCTCGGACACACGTGTGCATGTGTGAGTGTGCGTGGGGCACGCTCGTATGTGCGCTCAGACACACGTGTGCATGTGTGAGTGTGCGTGGGGCACGCTCACACATGTGTGTCATGTGTTACGTGCGTGAACCGGGCTGAACCGGATGGGAACCGGCGGTTCCACTCTAGAACCGGGCTGAATCGGATGGGAACCGGTGGTTCCACTCTAGAACCGGGCTGAACCGGATGGGAACGCGCCGTTCCACTCTAGAACCCGGGCGGTTCCCGGTTTTCGGTTGAAACCGGGCGAGTCCGGTTCGACTCGCCGTTTTTTAAAAGAAATCAGCCCATTCAACAATAACCTATAATAATTTGGGCACTACTTACCTTCACCACATATGCATCTATATCCCAACCTAAAAAATATATATTATCCACAATTCTAAAATATACGTCATTCACAAGCTATACACACAGCACATAACATTAGTATATTATCTGTTAAGACATTTATGATGCATCTCAAGCAACATTCACAATTCATGCATCCATATATAACCATATATAAAACCAGCTCATTCAACAATAACTTGTAATAATTTAAATAGACACAATTGAAAATGCCCATATCATAGCTGTAATAAGAAAATGGAAATGTTGGTAATTCATGCATTTCTTGTTTGCATAAAAAGATATAAACAAACTCACATCATAGTTGTATATCTTAGAAAAAATATATCAGATTTCATGAACCCATAAGCATTATTCTTAAAAAAGAAAGGTAACAAAATGAGTAAGGTACCTACAACATTCATAATTGGAGCTAAGTAAAACTCAACAAACCCAAAAACAAAAATCACAAAAACAAACGCAAGATGGGAGCGAAGAGAAGAGGAAGAACTAGGGTTCGGGGGTGAAGTTCTGAAACGAGTTCCAATTGTAAGTTCCGACCATACCAATGATTTAAAAATCGGCGAGTCAAACCAGACTCGCCCGATTCAATTCAGGAATCGGCACAGCTCATGTCAGTTTCAGCACAAAACCGGGAAACGCCCGGTTCTATGCGTCACGCGACACGCACCACTCACATGTGTGTACGTCTGACACGAGCGGTACACACTCCCACACATACCACACACTCCCACACATACCACACACACTCCCATAAAGTGCCATATGTGCAACACGCACACGTGTGCACCGGTTCTAACACACCACTCCCACATGTGCCACACGTGCGATACGCACATACATGCGTGCATGTGTACAAATGCCCTAGTGTTTTCACACTTGTGTTTATCTTCCAATTACATAGTTATTTATATAGCATATTTGAATACTCATCATTTGATTTGGGATAATTTTCAAACATCATTAAATGAAAACAAAATGTAAATATATGGTATTAATAGGCAATTTTAAAAGCATATGCTAAGGAGGCATGATGGCTATCACTAATGTTATTTACTTTGACTTTTCAAGTTTGAATCTCCCCCTTGGGCCATATAATAGTTTATCCCTAATTGAGCTAATTTTTGTTCCCCATTGGGCATATAATAAATTAAAGTGTTATTTCCAAAATTTGTACGCATTTTATTATTTTTTACATTGATAACCAAATATTTTATTTTATTTATTAATTTTTACATTATAAATCATGTAATGTACTATTTTTCTTACATTTGTCAATAATACATTTTAAATTAGATAATATTATAAAATATTTTTAATTTGTTATTATCTATCTAATAAAATAATTATAAAATATAAACTAATAATTATAATTTCAATATATAATATTATAATTAGTTAGAATGTAATAATTTTGGATTATAGTTAGTTAGGCTGCAATAATTTGGGTTTTCGCCAAAACGAGATTTTAATGGCCATTCTTTCATTGATTTAGTCTACTCTTTTTATTATAGTCAATGTATAATTATATATTTTATTCATGATAATTCTATGATTTTTCTTTTATGTGATGCAAATTTAATACTTAAGTTTATACAGGGAAAGAACATCTCAATATTCACAAATTGATGAAAAAAATGAAAGTTAATAATATAGTACCCTCGTTTCTTATTGGATTCATAAAAAAAAACATTTATAATGAATTTTAATAATTTTTTCGGATTTTTTTGAAGCTTTAATCCGACCGATTCAGTGCCCTATCCGGATCGCTGATGCGCTAATCTGGATCGATTTTTTAAGTGCCCGATCCCGATCACCAATCCGCTTTTTAAACCATTGGTTCCGACCTTTTGGTCGGAACTTTTTTTACCCCCGAGGTAGGAATATGAACCGTGAAGTTCTCATTTGAACTTCCATTTTTTTATTAAACACAAAACATGAATAGTATTAATAGAGGAACGATTTCGTGCATTGTATTATAATATATAATGCAACCCCATTAGAAAATCATGTTTGACGCAATTTTTTAGATGTATATTCTTTTTATTCTAAAGAATAATCATAAAAAATAAAATTTAGAAAAAAAATGGCCTAAAAATATATTTCTAGCTCAATTAATATAAGCCGTTCATTTTAGTGAGAAAGTTAGATGTAGGCCTCAAAAGGATTTTTTTATTCCCAAAATTTTTATATAGTGTTATCATCATTAGATTAACAATGCCAAAAAGAACAAAGTGATTTTGAATTTGTCAAGGCCTAGATCATCAAATTCACCGAATGGATGGTCGAGATTCGTTGTTAGAAGGTACTAATTTTTACCATATCTAGGATGCAAATTGAATTTTTTTCCCATAAAATTGATTATGAGGATAAAAATAATGTGTGTGCAAACTTTGGAGTCCTACAAATGCCAAAAACATGGTTTTTTAGATGTAGTTGCATTGTCCTATGATACAACCGCTATATGAAATCATTACTCGTATTAATAAGTTTTCCAATCCAAGAACACACTTCCAGTTATCAAACATGCTCGAAAGGGGCATCTAAATTAGTGTAGGAGACCACTACTTGCGCCAAGCACTCGGCCCATGCCCAATTTGTGTACTCAGACTGAGTCTGAGTAGCACGGAGTTATGTGGACTACATGAGCAAAAATCTAGTTAAATAAATTTAAAAAAAAAATCTAAAAAAACTAAAATGTTTGTTTAAAGTAAGATAAAGCAAATCACATCAAAATGACATTAAAAAAGTAGTTAAAAATAAATTTTAAAAAATAAACTTGTGATGGAGATATTTTCAAAATAATTCATAAAAGATGGAAATATTTTTAACGTAAGAATTTATAGCCAAAATACATTCCAATCTTGACGAAAAAACATAAAAAAATAAATCTCCAATACATTATTTTTTTTTTATAATTTGTAATGATTTGTTATGAATTTTGTTTAATATCTCCGAATAGCACACCCAACTCAGGCTAACGCGTGCTCACCATGGTATCGAGCCCCAGTACTTTGCTAGATTACTCGCTGCTCAGGCCGAGTAGTGAAACGCAGGTCGGCTGCCACCAAGCCTCGCTCTAAAAAAACGTAGGAGTTGGGCCACAATCTATGTCCTGAGGGCCAGGCTAAGGCTAGTGCCAGCTCGGTTCGGCCTGGTCCAATCCTTTTTTTTTCCATCATCTATTTCCCACCCGGCCCACCCCACAGGGCCGTTCCTGGGCGGGCCCATATGTCCACAAGGCCCGGCCAGTACACTTAGTAGGTATTACGCGTGGCGTTTAGAGAGGGGTGTGTGCGTTTTAGAGAGAGCTCCAGGGCAACGGCTATAGCTCTAATGGGTATCACATGTGGCTTCAATGTAATCTTCAATTCAAATAAAAATACTATTTTTAAAAATATTAAATTGACAAGAAACACCATTTATTAAATATTTAACGAACGAAATGCTTCGACGGCACGCACCACATTTAATAACTTATCGTCCTTTTAATGCATGCACAACCAACACGTTGCTCTTCACCCCCACATGGCCTTCTGTCCACGTGGGAACGCCCATATTAGCCACGTCATCAGTCGAAGCATAAATTGATTCCAAGAATACCCATGCCTGAAATGTCAATGAAAAACTCCGGAATTAAAAATGCTGATCTTTTCACTTATGGAAAAAAATACTTTTGGATTTCGGCGTGGGGCCGATTCCGAAATTCGCATTTTTCGGGACGAAATATTCCCGATTGGGTAAACGTGATATTTGAAAATCAGAAGGGGTGATTTTTTTGATACAGAAGTGTGAAGGGGTTGGGTAGTAGGGAATCTGAAGATTTTCAAAAGCAGGGCTTCGTTTGAACCCGGCACGTCTAACGAAGAAGCATGCTCTCTCTTTCTCTCTCTAGAAAGAAAGCGCTAGAGAGAGATGGGACGCGATTTCCAAGAGCGAGAAAGAGGAGAATTCCCTGTTTTTTATCGTGACTTGTACTTATGACTTCTGTTCCCCATAGAATATGAGCGCAAAAACTAGAGAGAGAGAAAGAGAGAGAGAGAGGAGGAAAATGTTTTCGATACATGGATTTTAGAGAGAGAGAGACGCTGCTTTGAGAAGCAATAGGTAGAGAGAGAGGGTTCGTTTCCGGTTACCAGTGATGTGATGTGTTCCTGCTCCATGTCGAGCTCTGTTGAAAAACTACTCGTCTTTGATAGATGGAAAGACATCTCCTTGTTACCCACTCCGCCTAGAGAGAGAAAGAGAGAAGAGAGAGAGAGAGTTGTCCGTTACTCCATATGTTTGTTGCAGAGAGCGAGAGGTACGTAGAGATTGAGAGAGAGAGAGAGAGAGAGCTGGCATGGTAAGCATAACCAAGCAAATCCACAAGCGTCGCGTCTTTTGTTAGTAGAGAGAAAGTTAAACGGATATGTCTTCTGCTTCTTCTTTGAGGAGGGGAACAACTGCAAAACTAAAATGGCACCCACCTGCGCCCCCAACCCCAAGAATTCTCCACCTCCCTAGACGAACCAGAAAACCAAGGCCCTCTCCCCCCTCCTCTATTAAAACCAGCAAACCCCATCATCATAATATCGGGCCGAAATGCAAAGGAAAACTAGAGACCCTCTTTGATCAGGAGCGAGCCTTCTCAAGAACTGTACCCGTCGTGCTCCTGCAACCCGAACAGCAGTGTAGAGAGAGAGTGGATGGGTGTAGAGAGAGAGAGGAGGATTCGTGGATTTTTCAGGCTGAGTTGTTGAGGGCGGAGTGTAACCTGCTGAGGATGGAGAGGAGAGTTGCAGAGGAGAAGTGGTTGAGGCGCCGCTCCGACATGGTCGAGGCTATGCGCTCTGTTGTCCATACCCTAAATTTGGTATCCCCCTCTCTCTTCATTTGGGTCTCTCCTCTCTCTTTATATCAGTGTCTTCACTCTCTTCTCTCTTTTTGAACTCTCTCTCTTCTCTCTCTGTAATTTTTACTGTCGTTCTCTTTTTCTCGTTCTCTGCAATTTTTACTATCACCACCTTCAAATTCCTGCATTGATTTTTTACGAAATGACGGAAATACCCCCATCGTCTTCGTCATTTTCACGAAAATTCACGCAAAATTGCCGTTTGCACCACGTTACCACGAAGAAAACGGCCCTCACAATAAAGGGCACTATGGCCCTATCTCAAAAGTGGCCTTTCATGAGGGGTAGTACAGTCATATCTGAAAACCCTGGGAAGGTCTTTTGGTCATTTTACGTTGGGGCCTGAAACTTTGTGCCTTTAAAATGGCAGGAGAGGAAGAAGCTCTGCAAAAACCCTAATTTGCAGATTGTTTTGCATCAACAAGTTAGGGTTTTGCAGGACCAAATCGAGGAGATGCAGAGAGATTCAGAGGAGAAGGAAGCGGAGGGCCATGGCAATTTTGATCGCCGGACTTCATTTCTCAGGCGAAAAATCGCAGGATTCCGGCCAAGCAACGCCGGAGAAGATGAAGGTTTCAGGGAAATTAGGGAAATTGCGGAACAAAGCTTGAGCATTACCCATTGCTGCACCAGCGCTGACAACTCTGTTTCAGATCCATGCAATCGCATCTCAGATGTAGGTTTTTTACCATTTCGTGAAATGTCTTAGCTTCTGGCTCTTGTGCATTTGGTTCTAGTTGACCTTCCTTTTTTGGCAAACAATGGAAAATCCCCTCTGCTTGTCTTTGTATTTTATTTAATGGTTTTTTTTTTTACGATTTGCATTTTCAAAGGGAATGTTGTTGCTTTTAATTCTCTGCATCTTTCTCTTAATTTCCCTTCTAGTCTTTGAGTAAAGTTTGGGACCATTTCTCCTTCCATTGAAAACCCTAATTTTCTTCTCGTGGTTCAGCTTCTCATTCCTCTGACTCTCTGGTTTTTGAATTTGAAATCCTGATATTTCCTTTCCATTCCCGGAAGCATTTTGAATTTGTGAAGACTGATGACTTTTCTGTGTCTTTCTAATATATATTAATTAATCATTTTGGTTGAAGAAAAATACTAAAATACCTTATTAGTTATTACTCTTACAAAGCTGACAGTGATCCTGATTTTATATTACAAAAGACCAGTTTATAAAATCTTGGTCCAAATTTCCTGATTTGCCCACTCGTTTTGCAAGAAAACCCTAAATTCTTCAAAATTAAACTTTTTGGCATTTTTCTTTCTTCTTTAGATTGACACTATGTTGTTCTCCTCTACGTTCTATTTTCCCATTTCAGTGTTTATTTTTGTGTGGAAAATATTTTCCACCCTGCTTATTTATTTGTTTAAGAGAAATTCACACTATTATCCCCAAAGTAAGTGGTATTTAAAAAAGGGCGTGGTTTGTGCAAGGTTGCGATATTAAATAATTAACATAAATCTCATTTCAAAACTTTTTTTTTTGTAAGATGCAATTTTGGTGTCCAAAACTCTTTTGATGATGGCTTTATAATTTATTCTTATATCAAACTATAAAACTTTTTACTCTAAAAATGATACAAATCAAGCAAACCCAAGGGTTTTGTTGGGTATACACTAAAGTCCTTAACCGTTTTTGGACACTTGAATACCTTAAATTATAACA
This sequence comes from Amborella trichopoda, assembly GCF_054954075.1. Taxonomy (NCBI): domain Eukaryota; kingdom Viridiplantae; phylum Streptophyta; class Magnoliopsida; order Amborellales; family Amborellaceae; genus Amborella; species Amborella trichopoda. The sequence continues at coordinate 7,948,248 of NC_142338.1, forward strand.
TGAAATTTTCAAGTAAGGGCATTTTTTATCATTTAAAAAGATATAATGGATATTTAAATAAAAAATAATAATATTTTATTAATAGTTAAAAAACAATTAATGCATCACATGTCAATATTGTCCACTATTGTTAATAAATACTTTTTTTTTATTAGGAATTTTTGCTTTACTATTGATTAATTACTTACTAAGTGCGGTTTTTATAAAGTTGTAACTTTAAACGATCCAATTAAGGCGCACCTCCAAATTTTATCATACCATGTAATTTTGTTGTAAATTTTTTTTAAGATTATCGTAAAAAATATTTTCAATGTCTAATTAGAAAATTTTTAACTCCAAAAATGGTTAAAATCAAGTAGATCTATAAACATATGAAAATCTTGAAAATTGATGGTCTAGATAATGTGTTGCAAGATCTACGGATTCAAAAACGTTTTTTTTAGTATTCAAACATCTCGATGTCGAGATGATCAATTAGACCGCTTTTTTAGCATTAAAGCGGTCTTTCTTATATATTTTTGAAGTGCATATGTGATTCCCCATGTTAAGGTTGCAACTTTATATAAACTCTTCTCTTACTTAAAATACCTCTAGACAAAAAAATTATTACATTAAAGGATAAGGGTATCTAAGTTTCGAAAAAAGTTGAGGACTTTAAAGTATATACCACAATAGCCTAACAGGCCCTTTTTTTTTTTTTTTTTTTAATGATACTTTAATTCTACATTATAAAGTGTTAACCTTATGTATTTATTTAATTTGTTGCAGATTATGGTGCTGCGGGAGAAATTGGAAACGTTATGGACAGGGATGACAGAGAGCAGGAGGGCAATTCAGTCAAATAATAAGGCAAGTGTTCCAATTACCAAAATGTCCCTATCTCGCATCTCACACTCCTTTTACCACCCATTTTTTCTTTGTTTTTCTCTCTCCTCTCGAGCCCCAAAATTAAGAAAGTTTATTTAATTCTCAAACTGAAATAAACGGCCTTGACCCCATACCTGATCTCTCGTGAAAGAACTCCAACTTTTGCTGTCACTCGACTATCACGCTCCTTGAATTTACAAAAAAATACTTGATTCTTGGATTGCTTCAGGGGGTACGTATGGAGAAGAAAGAATGCTCAAATAGGTGTAAGAGTATGGTGCGGAAGGTTTTGGAGCACGTTCAGGCAGAGGCGGAGCAGTGGTGCGAGGTGCAGGAGGTGCTGGACCACGTACGTTTAGAGACGGAGGAGTTGCAGAGGTCGAGGGACTTCTGGGAGGACCGAGCCCTCGAGGCGAATGAGAAGGTCGAGACCCTGCAGATTGCGGTAAGCCCAGGAATCCCTTTCTTTACTTTACCTTCATGGATTGGGATGTGCTTGAGATGCATTTTGATAATGGGGAGTAATAGTTGTTTTGAAATAATTCAGGGAGCCTAGGGGCATTCACAAAAAGTGGGGATGGTCTAGATCTTGTGGTAATTTGATCATTGTCTACTTTGAGCGATATTTCAGTAAGGAAAATGTTTTGATAGGCTTGCAGCACCATCAAAACATGTAAAGCAGAAAATCGTAATTTTGGCTTTGGAAAATCTTCAAATCAATCATCTTCAACCTCCTCTACCTTGTTGTGAAAACAAGGCAAAAAAATGAGGTTTTTATAAGGCCTAGGGTTTATAAAAACAAAATAAAGTTTCACCTCAAATCCTTGTCAAGAAAGTAATTTCGGTAGAAATCTCTATTATGTCTCTAAAATTAATTTCCAATACCGACAATAAAATTTGAAACTCAAAAAATGATATACATTTTGCGGATCTGTAGACACTTATTTTTAAAGTAAAATTGACGGTCTAGATAATATGCACTATATTTAGAGCTCGAAATCTTTTTTTTTATTTTTTTTGCACAACCGTAATGCTCAAGTCGAGATGATTGATGTAAAAGTTTTTTTGATGCTTGAATTGCAATTTTCGATGAGTTATATGGAAAGCATTTACTCATTTTGATAGGGCTGAAGCCCTATTAAACCATTTTTGAAAAGAAAAAAAGAAAAAAAGATTTCAAACCCTGAAAATAGTATATATTATAACATATTATCTAGACCATCCATTTTCAAATGTCCATAGGTTCGTAAGATTTTTCCATGCCTAAGGTGTTTTTCAGTTGAGGTTTTAAGGTGAGGGTTTGCTTTTTTTAGGAGGTCTAAGCCTTACAGAAATTACATGATATTTTAGCATACCGGGAGAGGTAAGGTGCACCTTCAAATTTTATCATGGTATATAATTTTGATGTAAAATGTTCTTAGAATTATCTCACAATCTATTTTTATATCTAATTATAAAATTTTAAATTTAAAAAATAGTTAAAATCAAGTAGATCTATAAACATATAAAAATCTTGAAAATGGACAATGTAGATAATATGTTGTAAAATGTACTATTTTTGAGACTTAAAATTTTTTTATTTTTCATGGTCATATATCTCGATCAATCAAAGGGTTTTTCAACATTAAAACTACTTTTTTTCGATGGATTTTTGAGATGCATCTGTAGTTCTACATTATAAGGTTTTGCTTATATAAACTTTTCCCGTTGTGTTTTGCGTAGTGGGTATAATGGTCCTTTCATTTGTCCTAGCCAGATATGCATAAGGGTGGGGACACAAACTTTACCCCATCGTTTTTAGGGATAAGAGATGACAACGGTTAGTTTCGAATCTTTTCATTTTTGGCTCTCGTGTCATTTCAATTTCAAAAGTTTGTGAACTACTTTGTCATTCCAGATAAGTTAGGGCTTCCATACAGTGATAAAAGGTGTGTTGATTTCTTTTTTGGTTATTATACTTGTTCTTTTTTCAGTTATTTTTCTTTAAAAAAAGTTCTTCTTAGTTATCTTTATCTGTTAATTTATTTGAAAAGATCATAGAGCCAAGGTTTTAAACAATTAAATTATAGCCCATCTCAAAAATTTCATTAGAAGAGGTTGTTTTGATGTATAAATATCCACAAATTGATCATCTCAACATCAAGATGCATGGACATGAGAAAAGGTTAGGATTTCTTCTTTGTGAAAAATGTATTTTCCATCACACGCAGGGATAAATTATCAATTTTCCTTGCAAAATAAAGTTAACTATCAAACTGAAAAATGAAAAGAAAATGGAAAAATATATTGTTATTTCCCTTTCTTAATTTCTTTAGTTTTTATCTTTTAATGCAACTTCAAGAACTGAAATTTTAGTTTTGTCCTTCTTTCTCTCCGCTCATAGATGCATGAGTGGAGGCACAGAGCCAGATCCTCAGAGAAGAAACTATGGGAGTTGCGTAAACAATTCTCAAGACTCCAACAAGAAATGGATGAAAAGAACAGCATTGGCTCATTGAATCAAACCTTGACTGTCAAGACCGAGCGAACGAAAATCATTAGGCCCAACGATGATCCGCTCGAACTTGAAAAGGAAAACGAATCTTCGATCACTGACAAGAGGGTCTTAGTTTGCAGACTGAGAAAGGAGAAGAAAGGTAAGGGGACAAACCGCTCGCCTCTAAAAGAGATTGGGAATTCGTCGCCTCTGTTCAAGCCTAGAGGAGCAGTTTTCCCTATTAACTTTTGAAGAAGGTATAATCCGACGGAGAATAATAATAGTTTTGTATTTTTCGAAATAGTAGTCCAAAAAAATTTATTGGGGTTGAGCAGAATCAGAGTTCTTTTTGTGTGAGACTGAAAGATGAATCTATCTAAGGACAGATAGTTTCTTACTTTCGGGTGCAATACTTTTGATATGGACCTTTATATTAGTAAATATATGGCATTATTTGCAAGGAAATTATTTATTTTTTGTATATGGATATCGTAATCATTGTATGTCTCTTAAATTTCAAAATAAATGATTGTAAGAGCGTCTAGAAACAAAATTTCAAAAATAAAAAAATGTTTAGAATTCGTGAAGACCTTCTCGAGAGAGAAAATCTGTGGAACACTCAAAATGTGCAACCCACGCAAATGTTTGCAAGGGCACAAGGGCATTTAAGGAGCACTACACACTTGCATGAGCGCCTTGAGGCAGTGTCGACTCATGCTTCACCTAATTTATTGAACCCTGAAACACAGTCCCTAGGAGCCACGATTGGATTATAGATCGAAAGTTGGGGATGTTTGAAAATTCACAGAAAGGTTCACTGAGTGTTGGAAAATGTATTTAATTTTTATTTTTGTATAGAGCCGAGGCTCTAAATAATCAAAGAAAAGCCCACCTTCAAATGGTGTCAAGAACTATGGTTTCAACATTGGAAATCTTTGAGATAGCCTTAAAATATATTTTTATCTTTAATTATAAAATTTAATGCTTCAAAAATAGTGTAGATCGAGCATATCTATAAAAACTTGAAAATTTTAAAAATTGATGGTCAAAGAATGTGTTACAAGATGTGCTGTTTTCAAAACTTGAAATTCATTTTTTCTCATGTCTATGCATTTTGATGTCGATATGATCAAATTTGAGGATATTTGGGCATCAAAACAACCTTTTTTGGTGAAATTTTTGAGGTGGGTTCTAATTCGATCGTTTAGAGGCTCTTCTCTATGAAAACTTTTCCTTTTTGTAATTTGTGCGTTTGGGTGGTCAATAGGACGATTAGGGCCTGACCAAGGTTAGGAACTCCTAACTAAGATCTCGGCAGTTTTGGAAAGTTGTACGATAGGCTTAGGTGTGGTTTGCCCTAATTAGGCAGGCTCGAAAGGAGAGTCTAGCCTAATTAAGCAAGTGTAGCTAATGGACTAGGCTAATTAGGCAAGTTCAGCGTTTTAGCTATAAGAGTTAAAGCCTAAATGAAGTGCCTTAGGGGTTCACTAATTGGTCCCTAATTGAGTGTGGTGTATGGATCATTGGAGTAGAGCAAACTAGGGTGCATGATGGTAGTATGGACCTTAGTATAGTTGGGCTAGAAATTGGGCGTTTGGTAGGGGGAAAACTTGAATTATTTTACCTTTTTATTTTTCCACAAAATACCCTAGGTTTCAGTTCTTTTCGGTGATTTAGAACTCCAAGCTTAGGACAAACTTTTTCTTAGTTAAAAATGCGGTTTGGAACTTAGGATTGAGAACAAACCAATTTTTCGTTTGAATTTTTATCGATCGGCAGTTTGGAACTTGGAGTTCCGAACTCCCAATTTACAATAGGGATGGCAATCGGGTTGGGTTGACTCCCGGACTAGGCAAGTCAACCTAAACCGGGTTCGGATCTATGTTTTGGACCCAGCGATCTAGTCCGGGTCTATGTTTTGGACCCGGCGGTCTGGTCCGGGTCCAAATAACTTCGACCCAACGCAAATCGAGTATTAGTCCCTATTTGGTTGGTTTGGTTCAGGTCGGGCTCGGATCCGGTATCAGTATAAAATATATTAAATATGTATTAAATAATATATAATAATTTCTTTAATTTCTAGACTCAGTTCTGATCCAGTCCTAGTCACTTGGACCCTACCTTAGTTCGGGTGAACCTGGCTGACCCGAACGGACCTGACTCATTGCCTTGGAACTTGAAGTCTAGATTCAATCATTGACAAAACTAAATAACTGAAAGCAATTATAAAACAAAAATGCTGATTGAACTCCAAACCTCACTTTTCACCAAAAAAAAAAAGAAAATTATTGGAGTTTCAAGCCAAAAAAAGAAATAAACCAATTCACAACTTTAAGTTCCGAACTAAAGATATTTTTGGAGAAAATAGTAAAATAAATGACATGATAGTAAAATTAGAAATTTATTAATACTACAAAAATAATGAGATATTCATGTTAATTTCCGTTTATCTATTTCCCTGAAAGCACTTTTTTATAGGGAAAATTACATAAAACCTCCCAAAATGGGCTTTCTAATTAATTTACCCTTACCTAGCTTTTTTTGAGCAACTTGCCCCTAACAACCATCATTCCTAACAAATGCCCCCAGTACAAAAAGTTCAAATTTTTTTTTTTTTTCCAAAGTGCTGTACCGGCATTTCAAAACTTCGGACTGCCCCTTTAAAATGCCGGACCGCTTTTTCAAAACGCCGAACTTTCCATTTCTCCAATAGCATAATCCCCGGACCGCCACAATGAAATGTCGGACCGCTCATTCCAGCAAAATAGTCGCCCGACCGCCTCTTCCAAACGTCAGACCGCCCTCTCCAACGAAAATGATTTGTTATGTATGGGAACAATATTTTCATCAAAAAAAAATATGAACAATTTGGATTGGGTATTTGCTAGGTTTTCCTAGGGGGGGAGTTGCTAGGAAAAGTTAGATTGGGGGCAAATTGATTAGAAAGTCCATCTTAGGGGGTTTTATGCAATTTAAGAAAAGTTAGATTAGGGTTAAATTGATTAGAAAGATCAATTTAGAGGGTTTTATGCAATTTTTCCTTTTTTCTATATGTTACTCTCTAGCATCATTATAAAACCTGGCTATTTTCTATCAAATCCTTAATCCACATGGGAATCAGTCAAGACCAACCGGTTCAAGGGTGGCCCGCTTCCCTCTAGAACCCCCCACCGCACCTCCATATATAATACACATTTTTTTTTAAGCTTATTTAATGTTTTTTTCAATTCCCTCAATATTTTAGGGTCACAATGGGTCGGGTTGACTTGGACCCATACCCGACTTGGACTCAACCCATGGGGTCCAAAACTTAGACCTGAACTAAAACTTAACAAAAATATTATATATATAGGAAATTTTTTCCAAACATAATATTTTCAAAATATATTTTACATGTATATTATCCATGTGTACATATGTTCAAGTCAAGTACGGGTTCAGGTTGGTTTAACTTGGACACGGACTCGACCCACTTCTGACTTAGGTCCACGGTTTTTGGACCCAAACTTGACCCACCAATCCAAAACATGGACCCCGACTTGAGCCCATATCAGGTCACCCTCAGTTGTCAGGCCTAATCGACTTGATTGCTACCCCTAGAATATCCACATTCATATAAGCACTTATTTTAATTTTTTATATTATTTTATTTATTTTTAATATTTTTCTATATCACTTTTCCTGTTCACTAATTCTACAATATAACATGAATCCATGGTTAAACGATCAGCCCTACCAACCCATGTTTTGAAATACGCTATCTAATTACCAATTTTGTTGAGCTGGCAGAAAAGTTCAATATGCCTGTTGCGGTGGAAGGAGATTCGATGAATGTCATTAAATGAATGAAGAAGGATGCAAAGTATCCTTTGTCTCTATCAGTGTTCATAAAATCGAACCGGAACGGTTAATCGGACATGGGCCTGGAAGTGGTTTAATCGGCCTAACCGGTAAACCGGTCGATTCAACCGCTCTAATGGGGCAAGTCTCGAGTCGGTCAAAAAAGTGTTGAAAAAAATAAAAAAAATTCAAAAAAAACATACTAAAATATGAAAAGCATATAAAGAATGATTAAAATAAAACACATTCAAATGAAGTTGAAAATTAATGAAAAAATGGATTTTAACCCATTTTATATTTTTCCAAGGCTATTTTTAAAATTTTATAAAAAAAATGAGAAAATATAAAAGTATTGACAACCAAAATGATTTTTAATCTTTACTATAATATAAATACTATTTAAAAATGCATTAAAATCAAATTCCTTATTTTTTAGATTTATATATATTTTTTAAAATAAAAATAAAAATACCTGTTGATTACCCTAATCAACCACTGGCCGATTCCGATCTAATTGGACAGTTAGCAGTTAGATCGGGCGATTTTACGAATATTGATCTCTACATAAATTGATTCGGGAGGCATATACGGTCTATTTGAAAATAGTAGTATCTTTGGTACATGTGTATAGAGAAAGCAATATGGGTATGTTTGTAAATAGTAGTATCTTTGGTACATGTATAGGGAATCCAATATGGAAGAGGATGCAATATGGGTATGTTTAAAAATAGTAGTATCTTTGGTACATGTGTATAGAGAGTGCAATATGGAGGTCGATCGTTTGGCAAAAGCTGGAGTTGCTACTGAAGGATTTATTGTTTTCGTTGTGTAATATGGAGGCAGATCGTTTGGCAAAAGTTGGAATTGCTAATGAAGGCTTTACTGTTGTATAAATTGCTAGACTTAGTTGTTTTTTTATTATTATTTTTTATTTTTTGGTTGAGTCAATGGAGTAAGAGAACTGGGCCCCTAGCCTTAGAAGGCTTTACTGTTATATAAATTGTTAGACTTAGTTGTTTTTCCTATTATTTTTGTAATATTATTATTATCATTTTTGGGTGAGTCAATGGGTTAAGGGACATAGTCCCTTGCCTGAGTAGGAATCGAGCCTCGTTGCAAATCGTCGTTGACCAATTGAGCCCAAGCTCTTTTCCTAATGGGTCAGTTTTAGTTAGTTTTTAGATTCTTTTACTTCGTGGTTTGTTGTATATGCCCTCCACGGATCTTTGTAACTGTTCTATTGATGATACAATAAATGGTCAATGTTTTTTCTATAAAGGTGCGGTTTGTATATATCTTAGGCTCTAAGTTAGAGCCTACCTTCAAATAGTGTCGATAGTGTCGAGGAATATGATTTCAATTATGAAAATCTGTGTAACAGCCTTAAAATATACTTTTATCTTTATTTATAAAATTTAAAGCTTTAAAAATAGTATAGATTGACCAATAAATGAAAACTTGAAAATATTGAAAACTGACCGTCCAAAAATACGTTACAAAATACATTATTTCCAAAACTTGAAATCCATTTTTTTTTTTTCTAATGTCGATGCATCTTGATGTCGAGATGATCAATTTGAGGGTATTTGGGCATCAAAACAATCTCTTCTAATGAAAATTTTGAGGTAGGCTCTAATTTGATTATTTAGAGACTCGGCTCTATATAAACTTCGCCCTTAAAAAAAAAGGGGTGCCAGTTTGCATAGAGCTTATGCTCTAAACAATCAAATTAGAGCCTACATTCAAATAGTGTCGAGAAATATGGTTTCAAAATTGAAAATCTTTTTGATAGCTTTAAAATATAATTTCATATTTATTTCTAAATTTAAAGCTTCAAAAATAATATAGAGATCTCTAAAAACTTGAAAATCTTGAAAATTAACGGTCCAAAAGTACGTTACAAAATACACTATTTTCAAAATTTGAAATCTATTTTTTTCTCATGTATATGAATCTTGATGTCGCGATGATGAAAGTTTTGAGGTAGGCTCGAATTTGATGGGTTAGAACCTTAGCTCTATATATAAACTTTTCCCAAAAAAAAAAAAAACGGGAGTTTCTTTTTCGTATTCTTTTGAAATAACAGCGTAATAGCATAGAAATGGACCAGTGTATTATGTCCGTTACTCTGAACGTTCCTTTCCGTCTGGAATGAAGAATTAATTTGTGACACCACCACGTAAAGGATAAAGTGGAAGGTCTTTTGTGGTATGACTTGGCACATGCCAACGTGGCATTCGCAATGACGTGGAGCCGTCAACAGGCAATCTTTTCAAACGTGCAGGCCGGTCGCGGATCTTCTGAATCTACGGCTGATAAATGCCGTTGCCTGTTCCGGAACTACCCCTAATCTGGTCGAAAATTACGCTAAAGAGACCTTTGTCTTGGAAATTTGTGGGCGCAACTCAAAACATAAAAGGGCTTCTTGGAACAAATAATTACAATACTGGTCCTCCCTTTTACGACTCGAAAGCCTTGTCGTATAATCGATGGCTTATAATGACTCGCGATGGACCTAAAAAGGGGTCATCCGCATTGGGAAGGGAAAGCTTTTTACATGCTGCTAGATCCAAGGAATTTATATAAAGCCACGTCTCTACTAACCATTTGATTTGAATAGATGGCTGAGATGGTTTTAATTAAAATGTGATTTTTAAGTACTAATTTTTTTAAATTTTTTTTTTCTATAAATCATATTGACACTAAAATTTGAGGTGTCATGTCCACTCACATAGTCGCACCTACGAAAAATATGAAAAAAAATATTCCTAATAAAATGAAATGGCCAAATATTCCTAAAAGATTATAGGATAGTTTGGACATTTTATTTTTAGAAATATTGTTTATATCATTTTTAGGTTTAACCATTGATAAACGCATCAAAAATTTCATATTCATATGATTTGTAGAAATGATACGTCACATCTAGAAGAAACAGTTGGAGGCCCACTTGCGACATTTTGGTTAAAGCTATTCCAACCATCTATTCAGATTGGATAGCTGGAAGAGAGTGAGTTACACCCATTAAGGATTGGGATACGTGGTTGGGATTGTAAAAAATGGGCAGAGTTTCTATAAGGTGTCAATCTTGAAAGATGCACTTTCATTGTTGGAAAGATTTATGTTGACATGAAAATATTTTTTTAACTTCAATTATAAAATTTAAAGTTCTAAAAATGATGCAAATCTAGTACTTAAAATTTTAAAAATGAATGATCCAAATAATATATTACAAGATGCAATATTTTCATGCTATTAATTTTTTTGTTAATGTTTTTGTCATATCCATACATCTTGAGGTTGAGATAATGAAGTTTAAGGTTTTCTATTATTAGAGGTGCGTGTTACTTTAATAATATAAGGTTGATAAACTTTTTATGTAGAAAATTATATAAATGTAAAATTTTGGTTTAACCCGACCTAATACGGTATATATAAATATAAAATATATAGCTATATAATTTAAGGATAAATGATCCTATAGGATTATCTCCCACCCATGTGTGTAGGACCCCCAAAAGATCACCATTAAAGTTGGTACAAATATCTAGAAAAGTCAAATCTCACACCCATGTGATAATTTTTATAGAGATCTGTGCCAACTTTAATAGTGATCATTTGAAGTCCTACACACGTGGGTGGGAGAGGGTCTTATAGGATCATTACTCTAATTTAATTTCTTTAAATATTAATTATATATTATTATTTATAGACCAGCACCCGACCTGAAGCGGTGGGTCAGTCCTAACCCAGTTTTGGGTCCAAGTTAAACTTAGTCAGGTCAGGTCCGGGTCGGGAAACTACCACCCCTAAAACAATTTGTGATGCACACTATCAATTCCACTCATTTCCTAAGAGGGTCTTCCAATTTTATGTAAAATTTTAGGTTCGCACAAGACGACGCCTTCTGAATTTTCCAAACTTTTCCTTCAAGTTCTCAAATATTTAAATTTCAAGATCTCATAGTAACTTGAAACCTTTGTATAAGTTCTAGCATGGCGATGGTGAGTAGTGCCTTCTTGTTCTATGTAAAATCAGTATATGCCTTCATTTGAATTTCCCAAACATTTTACAAGGTGTCAAATTTGAGCACATATGCTATGCTATCTCATGACTCCGGAGCATAGTTTATTTGTCCTCCCTCAGTCAGAAGACCTGCTTGGGAAGAATTTTTTATTCTTAAATTACGGGAACCATTTAAGAATTAATAGATTATAATTTGAAAAAATAAAATTTGAGTTTTCTAACATAAATCTTACTATCTAAAATTTTGACGATCTTTATTTAATCTTGAGACTTTTTTTTTTGAAGTGCATAAAAGGTACAATTAAGAAATTTTTTTTTATTGAGGTCAATCCATGGGTTGAATAGGTTACATCTCAAAATTTGGGGTCCTAAATTTTTTTGTAAGTGGGGTTTTACTTGAAGGAGTAAATGGACATTCTATTCCCACCGGAGTAAAATATCTTTTGGTTTCAAATATTTGAATTCCAAGGTCTCAAATCAAGTACAACAATTATAGGTTTGAAGTTGACTTATGCGACGAAAAACACCAACTTCACTTCATCGCACAAAGTTGACGGTTAAAATAACTTCGAATTTTTAATGTCTAAATTAAGTTTACTAAAAAAACAAAGAACTTTGGACCTTCAAACAACAAAATTAGAAGTAATTTGGAAACAATAAAAACTCAAAAAATTTAGGATATATATAAAGTCAAAATTTGTGAGGAACACTAACATAATTTTTTTTTATAAAAGATATGAAAAAATATATAAAGAGTTATATATTTCAAATCTAGTAGTTATGAATGCGTTATTGATTACACTTAAATTTATTTTTTAAAAAACCCCGAACTTCATGACATTCTCCAAACCTTTCAATTGACATCTAAGGATTAAAAATAATTATCACCTTCTTGTAACAAAGATAAACAGTACTCTCATATTTAGAGGACGGACAGTCCGGAGCTTCTAGAGAGCAGAGACTGTCCGCATGACCTAAAATTAATCTGCACCGTTAACCGGTGAATTGCTGGTTAAAATATATGAACAAGAATAACCTTGAAAATTTTCTAAAAAAATGGTATAATTTCATATGTTACGAACATTATCCTCAAAATTTCGTGTATCGTGAAAGCGCAGGGGATGGCATTTCCGAAATTCCTTCATTTACCAAGTGTTATTTCTTCAGTTTGAAAAATAATTGTCTAATGACGTTCATTGTTTAATTGGAGGAAATTAGGAATGGCCCGGACAGTATAAAAAGGGGCGTCCGTTTTTTGGGCTCTGCTCAACCATTTTCAAAGGAAGAGAAGGGATGAAGGGGATCTGTTCATAACTTTTGAGAGAGAGGATCCAGCCTCTCTCTATCTAGAATTAGCGTTATATCGGAGGTACTTGTCTTTGATCTCTGAAAATCATGTGCTTTCTCTTTCTATTTCAAATGACGATCGATTATCTCACTTCCTCTCTAGAATTTAAGGCAAAATCTAGGCATTTCTCTTCGAATTTGCGCTTTCTTTCTTTATTTCAGCCAGAGATCATGTCTCTTTGAATTAGTGGAGAATCAGAGGTGTTTATCTTGAAATCTGGGCAAATTCTGTGCGTTCTCTCTCTATTGCAGTTAATGATCAAGTCTCCCCCAAAAAAATTTTAAAAAAAAGAAAGAAGAAGAGTTTCTCTCGAAACCTGGGAAAATTTTGTTCTTTTTCTCTCTAGTGCAGCCAACAATCAACTCTCTTTCTCCCTTAACTGATGGAAAATGTGATGACCAGTGGTGTTTCTCTTGAAATCTAGGAAAATTCTATGCTTTCTAACGCTAATGCAGCAGATGATCAACTTTCTCTTTCTTGAAATTATCACAGTAATTAGAGACATTTTTCTGAAACTTCTGGTAAATTTTTTGCTTCATTTCTAATTCATCCAGCGATCAAGTCTTTTTTTAGTGCAAGTAAAGGTGTTTATCATAAAAATGGAAACATCTGTGCTCTCTCTCTCTGATCAGTTCGTTTATTTTTTATTGAATTTTTCCATGTCTATTGTATACGGATAACAATTTGAGGCATTTCTGAAGTATCTTTGTAAACTATGCTTTCTCTGTATCTATCTGATTCACCTTCCAACTTTGCATATGCGTTTTTAAGTTTTTGAGTTCTTTGCATTATTTTTCCCTCTATAACAGCCCATAATCGAGGGTTTTCTCTTCTTGTCCATGAGTCGTGTGCTTAACCTAAAATTCAGCTGAAATATCCTTGGCATCATTGGTAAACTTTTCTTTTTGTCTCTCTATCTGATTCACCTTCCAACTTTGCATATGCGTTTTTAAGTTTTGAGTTCTTTGCATTATTTTTCCCTCTATAACAGCCCATAATTGAGGGCTTTCTCTTCTTTTCCATGAGTCGTGTGCTTAACCTAAAATTCAGCTGAAATATCCTTGGCATCATTGGTAAAGTTTGCTTTTTCTCTCTCTAATGAAGTCGACGGCTCAAGGGATTTATCTCAATTCTCCATGTATCTGCACTTTTTCATTCTAACCAGCTTCATTCTTACGTTCTTTCAATTTTCCAGATGCTTCCTGTTCTGTATTTTTTGTCATAATTCAAGGAAATATGTTCTTTTCGTTTAAAATACATATATGTTAAGGAAATAAAAACTCAGGACAGTATTGAATTTGGGAAGTGCAGTAAAATAAGACAATGAAATTGGGTTATTGAATTTGGGAAGTGCAGTAAAATAAGACAATGAAATTGGGTCTGGATTCATTCTTACATCTGGAGTTTTGTAAATGTAGGCTGGTCCTTGATCCGCAACGCTCTCGATTCGAGCTGCAGTGCTTCTCCTTCTTCTCTTTGATTCTTGTTTCACTGGGAGGAAGGGGATATCTTTAGGTGGTACTGTGTTTCTGTATCTCCTTTTATTTTTCGTTTTTGTTCTCCTGCACAATTGTTCGAAGATGGGGATCATGTCAAGGAAAGTGCTTCCGGCTTGTGGGCGTTTGTGTTTCTTCTGTCCTTCATTGCGGGCGAGGTCTCGACAGCCAGTAAAGCGGTACAAGAAGCTATTGGCTGATATTTTCCCTAAATCTCAGGTAAATCTTCAGTGTTCATTTTTCGGTTTGGACTATCAGGGTGTATTATTTTAATGAAGTATGATCTCTTTTTAGTATTTATTGGCAGCCTAAACTAAAGCTTTTGTATTTAATTCTCAATATTTATTTTTGTGTTTGAATCGTCAGATTAGTTTACACATGAATCAGAATAATGAAATATAAAAACTGATTATCAGTTTTCTTTCCGTGTGTTTAATGGTGGGATTTAACTGATTATTTTGCTCTATTTTATTGTGATATGATTCTGGATTTTGGTAATGTTATGATAGGTTGATTCCATATTTATTGGATATGACTTGCTTAAACTGGCTCTTGATTTTTACTTTGAAAAAAGGTATGCGATAAGTAGTGAACAGTTTCTTATTGCTTGCTATTTTATAATTTATATATTGAACAATTATCTTGTAAAGATTGATTATATCAACTTTGATATCTTAAAGAAGTTAATTGTTATCATCACTGAACATTGACAGTTGTTCTACAATCTTTGCGAAGGGTATTCCCTAATCGTTCTGCACTCCAATCTTGTCCTTTATCGAGGTTTAATGTCTGGGATTTATATTTTGTTTTATCAGGATGAAGAACCAAATGATCGGAAAATTGGCAAGCTGTGTGAATATGCTTCAAAGAATCCCTTGCGTGTGCCCAAGGTATCTGCTACTTCTTTTTCCCTGTGTAGTATTGCTTTTCGTTAGTCAAATGGTCATCTGTCTTTGTATAGTCGTAAGTGTACTTTCTGCATTGTTTAAGTACCAGATTTAAATTCATTATTTGATGAGGTGAGTCCTCTTTTCTTCTGAACTAATGGTCACTGCTTCATTTGGTATATGAATTTGTAGAATGGCAAAACTACGATCTTCTGCATCATTTGGCCCTTAGATGCCTTATTAAGTAAGACATTAGCTCTATCAAAGAGCACATAGGCGTTCATTTTGCCAAGAAGAACAGGATATCTTTCAACAATATTGCCTCTTTCAGAAAGAAAAAAGGGCACAGTTACCCTTGAAATTTATTTTCTTCAACTTCTGTACTGTTTTGTGCAGAGAAGATCTATCATCATAAGAAATTTAAGTGTCAATAATTTATTTTAATTGTTAGTTTTCTGATTAATCATTAGAGGGCCATTTTTTCATGGGAGATTTACACTATGCATCTGCACCGTATTAACATATATGTGGAAATATTAATATTTTAAATGATCTTCAGGTACACCATCTAATATTAGAAAATAGTTTGGGGACAACATTACATGTTAAACTTTTTGAAAAGATGCTGAGATTCCAAGGCGAGTATGCCTAGTATGACACAATTCCAGAGTACATTTGTTCTAATTGCAATGTATGGTGGACCTACATCTATGGAATCCATCCTTGCATAGGTCAGGTGGGATTTGAACCTTGGTCCTACATTTCTGGAATCCATCCCTAGATAGGTCAGTTGGGATTCGAACCTTGGTGCCGTGGCCGCTAACCAATGTTCCAAAAAATTTCGGGGGCCATCTAGGTTGTTAGGGGGGTCTTGGCCGCCCAGTGCTATGCGGCCGCCCAGATTTTTGGGTGGACTAGGTTGAAGAAGAGGGGTAGGGGAATATGAGTATATGACCGCATATTATACCTTAGCTGGGAGGAAGGCACGAGACTTTGAGATTCTATACTCTTTCCTAACGCAACAACCTATTTTGAGATTGGAGGGCTTCTATACTAGCTAGCATTCCCACAGTAGTTCTCGAGCATGTGGTGTGGAGGCGAGTTAATAATTAACAACGAGGCGAGTTAATGAGGCTGTAGTTTACTAAGAAGGACTATTGCGATAACACATTCACACAATATAAAATATTAAAATCCCATAATCCAAAGTTCCAAACCAATGTAGCAGAGTACTAGTACAATCAAAACTAAAATGTAGTAATTTATAGGCACAATCCATAATCCATACTCCATAGGCCATACTACATGCTCCAAATCCATACCATTCCATAGTTCATAGTTCCATACAAGGATACATGCATATGCATAAGAGTAGAAAATAAGAAAAAAATTTATATACTCTAAAGACTCAAGAGTTTTCAGTCATCATCAGAAAAGTGGGGTAAGCTTCATCATATGCATCAGAGTCGAGCCCATCATCATAGTAGTCATCTCCCTCTTGAACATAACGTTCATTCCCCTCTATGACTTTTGCTCTTCTTACTATTCTTCTTTCCCCTTATTGCTTTGTGAAGATGATCTAGAGGCACTAGGAGTGTTGGCTGCTTTACTTGATGCCTCTTCGCCCTTTTCTTGCTTTTTTGCGTTACCAAACTCAAAATATTACATAATCTCCTTCCTGATATGTTCAAGAACCTTCTTACAAGGGCAACATCCCCCCAAGACCGGCAAGATGTTATTGAACCGGTAAATACCCCAATTAGTATCATTTTCACAATAATTACACCTTATAAAAAATTTGTCGTTCGAATTTAGGTCAAATCACCACTTTTACAAGAACATTGAGGAGACATTTCTATATAACAAGGCTCCTTTTCTTCCATTTTTGGTTTTGACCAATTCAAATGTTATCTATTCTCATCTCAAATATCTTCTTGAACTTTTTTACAAGCAGCAACATTCCCTTAAATACTAGCAAGGTGGTTCTTGAACCGGTTTGTACTCCTATTGGTATTTTTTTTCACAAAAATTACACCTTATACAATTTTTATCATTTGGATTCGGGTTATAACTATACTTCCAACCCGGATCACAACATTTAGAAAAATCAGAAGAAGACTTATCCAAATTATAAGGCTTCTATTGTTCCTTGTGTTTTATCAAACTCAGATATTGATTAATCCCCTCCCTGATAGCTTCGGGAACCTTTTTACAAGGGGAAAAATCCCTTCTAACTCTGGCAAGGTGCTTTTCAAACCAGTTTATACCACTATTAATATCTTTTTTGCAATAAAAAATCGTATACAATTTTTGTCATTTGGATTTAGGTTATAACCAATACTTTAAACTCGGGTCACCGCTTCTAGAAGAACTTGAAGAAGACATTGAAATAATAAAATCTCAAATATGAAGATTTTTAACTAGCCTTTTTGCATGATCTTCAATCTTCAAAATCGGCGATGTTTGTCCATCTCAAAAGCACACTAGTAAGCTTCTAAAATACAAAATAAAATTGAATCCAAAGCAAAAGGATGATGCTTGGATCAATTTCCTGAAACTATAAATTTTGAAAGTTCAATCCAATGAAATTGGAGATTGGATTTGTTTTTTGAGTTATTTTGGGTCAAGATAGGCTCAAAACAACTTTTGCTGGTTTATAAAAACATTCCCACCCCTTTTTTCCCCTTATTTGGGGGGGAAAAGGTTGAAAAATTTCCCTACTTGAGGGGCATTTCCACTCCCTAGGCAGCCTATCTCCTGGGCAACCCTCCTAGGGCTAGGTGTTGACCCTGTGCCCAGGAGGGCCGCCATTGCCGAGGCCCCCATAGTCTGCCCAGCCTGTAGGTGAGCCATATTTTGGATCTATGCTCCTAACACCCTAATGATTTACATAGGGAGGGAAATGCCTGAGCCCCTTCATAATTTTCATGCTGATAGTAGTACTTTCATTTTTTTAATATGATTTGTGGGACTTATTCTTTCATCACTATATTGTAATAATATGTATCTTCTTCATTGGCAGATTGCAGATTATCTCGAGCAAAGGTGTTACAAAGAATTGCGCATTGAGCATTTTGGTTTTGCAAAAGTAGTCATGTGCATTTACAGGAAATTGTTATTCTCGTGTAAGGAGCAAATGTAAGTCTTGGCTTTCATTTATTTATTTCAAAAAAAAAATCCTGCTTTTATTCTCATATGTTTGCAAATGACTTGTTGAATAATATTATGTGATACGCTTGCATTGCTTATGAGGATATCCCCTCCCCCCCTCTTTTTCTAGTATATTGTTAGTTGATGGATTTCTAATCTATTTTTTTAAACAAATATTATTAGGATATGCTTATTCAAGGAATAAGTCCATATTTATTTCTTACTGAAATATGAAGGACCATAGACCTTTTATGGCAACACATACCTGATTGATGGGTCTTGCTTAATCAAGAAATTCTCATGAAGCAAAACAGTACCTTGAACTTGTTGATCATAGCACCAT
Source organism: Amborella trichopoda (assembly GCF_054954075.1). Classification (NCBI taxonomy): domain Eukaryota; kingdom Viridiplantae; phylum Streptophyta; class Magnoliopsida; order Amborellales; family Amborellaceae; genus Amborella; species Amborella trichopoda. The sequence goes on from NC_142338.1 coordinate 7,966,681, forward strand.
GCCCTCTCTTTGTTGACAAGAAACCCAATTCTCAAAATATTTTTTAAACCCTTTCGAAACCATGATCAAATGCTGGTAAAAAATGGAGGGAAAGTCCTGCAAATCCACCTCCTCCATTTTTGTAAAAGCTCTCTCTAGATATCTTCAGCTTGTGATTCATGTAGAGGTATAGAGAACCATATGAGATTAGTGAGAGTTGGGGGAAGAGCGGGGGAATAGGAGAGAGAAAATTGATTTAGTCTAGAGAGAAGGTAGATGGAGTTTGAGAGAAGATAGAGAATGAGGGAGTTGGGAGCCGAGAGGAGGCGATCTTGGGGAAGGTCAGGAAGGGTGTTAGAGAGAAGGTGGTTCTTGTTTAAAACACCATTTTTCATATTTTTCCCTAGGGTTTAGTTGAGCCATTCTTCCAATAAAAGTATTCTTTCTTTCAAATCTAGTAGAACTGCTAGGGTTTCTCTTTCTCTTCAGGTTGTGAATCTCCATCTTGCTTCTTCAACGCTTCCCTTCTTCCCTTCATCCCATCTTGCCATGTAAGGTACATTCGTATGTTTTAAGTCATTGTTTTTCTTCGTAGTGTACGAAGATCTCATTGTTTCGGAAGATTTAATACTCAATCTTTGCATTAAGCTTCACTCCCATGTGATCCTGCACACCTATGATGTTTATAATGAGTCTTATGATTAGTACTTTTTTAGTTTTTAATTGTATGATTGTACAAAGTCCTATTATTATCCTTGTTTTTTATTGTTTGATCATTATACTCAACAAAGGCATAGGACTTTGTTTGCACATGATCGGATATCTAATAATAGAAACTCTGTGATGGGCTGGCCAATTATTTGCCAATAATTGGCCTAGGTCCATGACAATTCAATTTATTGTACATTTCTCTAGTGGTATTTAATATGTGGTTATTATACTCTTTTTATTTGAGTATTATAGTTTTTGTTTAGTTTTTGAAGATAATTTTTTTTGACGATTTGTAGTACTTGCGTTGCTTGAGTTAAAGAATTTGGTCATTAAAAATAAACTCATTTTTCTTGATGGTTTGTTGTACTTGAGTCTATTGTCTTGATTTGTTGATGGATTTCTCTTTGGGGGTATTTTTTCTCAAATAAAATGACACTGGACTCAAGGAGTGGCGATGATAACTGTCGGAGTACTGAAAGAACCACCGAAAATGGCTATAGTGGGTAAAAAGTCATCTAATAATAAATCCAAAGATAAAAATTCTCCTTAATATGGTCAAAAGGAAGCTCCCTGCCAAAAACGAGAAAGATCTGAGCCCAAGTAAGTGATTGGACAGTTTAGAATGAGGCATGGTCACATGCCGGTTAAACTTGTTTGTAATAGCAGAGGGTTCCAAACTTTGATTTACAATGCCATGAAGCCACCTTCTAAATTTTAGGTCGATCCAATATTGGATGACCAAGACAATGCCTGGTGAAGCTCGACCGTCCATTTTGCAGCACTGAGATGAGCCTTAGGATAGCCAAATTAACAAAGGAACTTATGGATTCCTGCATGAGAACATCATCAAATTCCTATGGATGAAAGACTCCATGTCGAAAGTCTTAAATTAAAAATTTGGGTTCATTTTGACACCAGATTAGTGAGATACTGTTGTCAGAACCTGCTACTTGCTGGTCAGTGGGTGGGTCAAAATTACAAAGAAACCACAGGGAAGCAACATCTGATTGACTTGAAAATTTTATGAAATAGAGAACATGAGTGGAAAAGTTAATGGTCTAAATTTTAGCTTAATCCAACATCCAGAAGGCCAATTTTCAGGGCTATCTGTGGGGTGGACCACGAAAACATTAAGGAGGGACCGTACTGTAGAAATGATCGATCATCTTGCAGCAGGCCATGAAATTTTTGGCCAAAATTTGGGGGGGCCATATCTCTCAATTCCCATAACCAAATGAGCTCAAAATTCAGAATGTTGTTCATTGCTACATGGGATTTTCATACATACATGGATTCATAGGGTTCTCCACTCATATTGAGATCAAATCGAGCCAAAATGTTAGGGGTTTGCACGAGTCCCCATCATCTTTGCTCATTCTTGGGGAGATATGATCCCCCCTGTGATTTTAGCTAAATACCCTTAGAAAACCCAAAAAGTCATAAAGACCCAAAGGGAGAACCAAGATAGGAGATTTGATCGAAGCTGGAGTTCGACTCGGATTGGATTGGCTCCGCCCTTTTCAGATCGCCTAGGTTCTAGCATCGAGTCGCTCGTTCTTTCTCGCTTAATGCAAGCAAAGGCATGGCTAAATTCCCCATGACGAAAAAGTGTTGAATACTTGATCGGATCTGCCAATAGATTGTTATGGGTAAGCCTCCCCCAACAATCATATAAGATGGGTGGTCTGAGACTACACCGACCTAAGGAATTCTCGGACCCACTATTGTAATTGTTCTTTGCACCCCCTTTATTAATTGAATGGATTTTTGCTCTTTGGTGTGCAAATCTTTGTAGTTGCATTTGAGTTAACTTTTTAGGAATGGGGCTGGGGTTGTGGTGGTAGCATCCCCACACCCAGTTACCACATTGTGGTATCCATTCCTACTGTTGACACCCCCAATTAACACCTTCAAAATGTAACTTCTTGATCTATTGACAAAAACGGGTAAGGGCTGTCTTCCCCACTGAATTACCCAAAAAAAATAATCTTTGTAGTTGCCTTCCTTCGGAGTCGATAAAAAACACTAACACACACACCACAAGCACGATCAAGCCCACACCTAGAGACACACGATTTTGTTATGATTGTCTGTGGTGCACATTATCTTTGTTTGATAAAAAGTTTGATCAACTAAAAGAGTCAATTTCGTGTTGGGGCTTTGTGGCCTTTAAAGGCTGTGAGGGCATGTAAAAAACATTTCTAATGGATTATACACTTCAGTGGGAGTGTATATTATTTGACTAACCAAGAATTAGTTGGTCTATGACTTTGGTCATGTCCAAAGTAATCCACTTCAGTGGGAGTGTGTATTGTTTGACTAACCAAGAATTAAGCGGTCTATGACCCTGGTCATGTCCAAAACCCTTTCCCCTAGGAATGTCGTACTATCAAAATGTTGGGTTTTGCTGCCTTTAAAGCCCTAAAACACTTGTAAAAATAATAATTTATTGTGGAATATACACTTCAGTGGGGGTATGTGTGTTAACTAACCATGAGTTGGGCAGTTTATGGCCCTGATTATGTCCAAAACCCTTACCCTGGGCATGTGGCACTACCGAAAAGGGTTTACAGTGGGTCATCCCTTGTTGAGGTCAGAGAGATACCAGGGATGATATATATAGGCCAGGAGAACTGTGTGGTCTTCTTTGTGCGGTTGTTGGCCTATGATAAGGGCCAAAGTCTCAACAAACTTCTGCATGACTTGTACACATGACAACCGCATTACTGAGGAGCAGCCCTATAGAGGGACACCTGTACATGTGTATAGAGAGAGCCCCTTTTGCTTTGTAGTGACAAGTGCTAGATTTGTTCGTAAAGGAAGGGGATTGAAATCCCCATTCTATGATCATGGTTCCACTGTTTGTTGTCCAACTTTGACAAGCCAGCCATGAACCCCTAAATTGAGACTATGGGTTATGGGTCCTTGTTGGGTTGGATAAGTAAAAGGTAGTGGATCATGAGTTTTGGATCAAGTGGAGAACCCTTAATGTTGCTAATTTTGACCCATTGGTATCAGTCTACTTTTAAATTATGCCATCGTTTAGTTGAATAAGAAATCTTTAAATTTTAAAATATATTTGATTTCCTATTCAAGTGGGAGTTTGAATAATAAATATTATCTTTGAACTTCTTAAAGATTATGAAAAATCTAGATAATACTAAAAGTGGTTATAATTCAAATTTAAATAGGAGTTGGACTTAGGTCAAATTATAAGGGGGTTTGCTTCCTAGTTTCCAACCAAAATCATTATGGCTGATTTGTGGTCAGATTGAATCTCTCTCACCCCACAGATTTCTTAAATACCCTAACGGTCTAGCTGAAAAATAAAGATAAGGCATACCTAGTAAAAATCCTATTCAAAGTGGGACATAAATTTGTTTCTTTTAAACAAGATTCTCCTTTGTCCTCCCTTCTAAAAAGGGTCATGCTACCCAAAATTTGATAAGACAAGGGTGCCACATTGAAACCATAATTAGGGTTTGCTGTTTGGAGAAAAAAAAGGGGTATGTCCAACCATAGGAAGATTTTATGCCTTCAAGTCTAGTCTTATTTGTTCATAAGGGTTTCTACAAATCCTAATTAGGTTTCCATGCTCTCTAAAACCCTAGAGAAAGAGGTATTGCCTGTGAAAGTTTCCTATCTCTGAAATTCCAGCAAGATAAAAAAGGACAAAAGTGCGCCATCAGTCAAGAAGTGGGGTGTATCAAGATTTGTGAGGGTAACTTCAGGTATCTTCTAGTAAGTCTTTCCAGTAGATTTAATAATTTTCAGCAATATTTTATATTTTTTTGTGAATTTTTAAGAACTTATTTTGTACCTAAAATCATAGTGGAAGATTGATTATTGCTCCTGGATGGCATCTATTATTTTGGCAGTAAAAGAAAATATTCTAGGTTGTGTTTAGGGTTTTAATTTTGGTTTAGAGCAGTGTATAGTGGGGCCACGTAAGTAGAATTCAGGTATATTGAATAAAATAAATTTTTTTTTTTTGAATTTAATACCTTGAGTTCTACATAGTCACTCCCTTTAACGAGAAGGATTTACAGCGGGTCATCCCTTGTTGAGGTTTGAGAGATGCCCAAAAAATGTTTGTAGGCTAGAGAGCTGTCAATTTTTTTGTTTGCAGGTGTTAGTCTGTGAGATCAATGGCTAAATCCTTAATAAACTTCCATACGACATGTATATATGATAGCCATATTATTGGGAAGCAACCCAGAAAAGTGATACATGTATATGTGCATAGGGAGTCTCCCTTTGCATAATAGTAACACATGCTTAGCTTACTTTTAAAATTGGGAACTATAACCCGTATTCCAAAATTGTGGTTCCATTGGTTATTAGCTAGCTTTGACGAGCCCATCATGAGCCCCTACATGTGACTATGGATCATGGGTTTTGTTGGCAGGGTTTGAGAAGATAGTTGTGGATTATGCTTACTAGGTCGGGTGCAATGCCCTTATAGTCACGTGGTTTGACCCATTATTACCAGTTCCCTCCTACATATTAGAAGTATTCATTTGAATTTTAGAAAATTTTTAGAATCTTTAAAATTATTTCTACTATAATTTCCTTTAAAAAGGGTATTTTCAATTATTTCTAATATAATTTCCTTTAAAAAGGGCGTTTTCAAACCTATATGAATAAGGAAGGGCACATGTGGGCCCTTGGATCCAGCCCCACATATGAATATTAATGGGATAAAGTTCTTGATATATCTTCCAAAATGATGGCTGATTTGTGGGAGGGGTGGCTCTGATTTATTCTCTCACCTCATAAATTTTCTAATTTCCTATTGGTCAAACTGAGTCGCTAGATAGGCATTGCTTGGGAGGGGTATTGAGATCTATATAAGAAGGTGAACCCCTTTTCATTATACACAATTTTTTGGGAGCCTCTCTCTCTCTCCTCCAACTCTTACAATTGACTCTCTATCTCTCCAATTTTTTGTTCTCTTCTTTCCTCTGTCTTTATAAGCGGTACATCTCCTAGTGTTTCAAAAAGCGCTAGACGGGTCCTAGGGGGCCTGAGGGGTCCAGGCTGCCCAATGCCTAGGCGGACGCCCAGAACCTGGGCGGCCCAGTTGAATCCAAATAAGGATTCTGCAATTATGTCAATATCAGTTATATGTATTGCAGTTCATAATTCAAGTTATACTACATATTAGCATTTAGCACGCACTCCATAAGCATAACCATAATCCATAAGTCAGTTCATACTCCATATCCAATTAAAACTTAAAATTTTCCAACCAACTAAATTATCAAACCAAGTTATCAAATAGTATCACATTAGTACTGCAGTACACCACCATGAGGAAGAAAACAAAATTGAATTATAAAACTATGAAAGTAGTACTTGAAGACTGAATCTTCAATAGTTCAATACACAATACTTCAATCAAAGTTCAAACTTCAAAGTTTAATAATTATTCAACAATCAACATTCATCATCCGAAAATCTAGGGTCAGCTGCATTGGCATCATATTCATCAGAATCGTCACCCTCCTCGACATATTGGTCATCCCCGTCCTCCTCCATCTGTTCTGAATCAACCCCTTCTTCCTCCTCTTCCTCCATCCTTGTTCTCTGTGCAGAAGATATAATGGCCCTAGGAGGGTCAACTGATGTCCCTGAAGCATCCATGATCATGTCCCATATCAATCCTTCATGCCCCTCGACCTCATCATCGACTAACCACTCCATAGCATGGTCTATATTTTTTGATCTGATGGGGTCTCTATTATCTCTCTTAGCAAACATGTCCTTCAAGAATCGATTGTACTTGACATAGACTAGGTCATTGAACCTCTTTGATACAAGCCTGTTCCTTTGCTTTGTATGAATCTAACAAAATCAAATGAAACTTATTAAAATCTAATATCTATAGTTCATGTATTACTTATAAAATTATACAAATTACCTTTACAGCCTTACCCCTTCAAAAGTACTCCAATTGCGCTCACAACTGGATGAAGAAGTGGTTAAGTTTAAGATCTGAATGGCCAACTTTTGTAAATTTGGAGAATTACACCCATGTTGGCTTCACCAATGGGCTGCAAAGATATAGAAAAAATGCATAAATAAATAATAGAATTACTTGATTACTTGAATTTGATGAAGATGAACTTAAGAATATTATTAATAACTGGACATCTCCCAAAGATTTTAATGAGCACTTGTAATTTATCAGCTCATCAGCGTATATAATATCCTGCATATCAGGATCAGTGACTAGCACCTCTACACACTCATTAAATCCATTCATAATTGTTTCATTTGTTTGTTTATCCTTGTCAATATAAAAAAAAGCTGGGTTCAAATAATAACCAACTGCATGCAAGGGCCGATGTAGCTGCCTATCCCACTTCTCATCAATAATCTCCCAAACAGGCTTGTAGCGGGTTTCTTCATTATTGAAATTTTGGGCTATCTCTCTTTTGCATTTCTCCATAGCATCATATATGTAGCCCATAGAAGGCTTGTTACTATCAACCATGTAAAGGATTTTGATAAGAGGAAAAAATACCTTAAGAGTGCCCTTCACCCCTCGCCAAAAAGCCTTAGAAAGGATAATATCTCTTACCTTCTTCCCAACCTGATCCTTAGACCACTTGCACGCTCTCTACTCATCTGAGGTAAACATTTGCCTCAACTGCACTCTCCTCGAATGTATGCTATCTAGACATAAGTACCAGGTCGCAAATCTCGTGACCCCAGGCCTCACAATCTCCTTCTTCTTTGTAAAGGTACGCATCATGCTGAGGGTGCGATGGTGGCTATAAATGAAATTTGTAACTAACTTGGCCTTCTTCACTGCGCCTGATATCTCGGTTAAACTGTTAACAGCCTCAAGCATGAAGTCTATACAATGTGCTGCACATGGTGTCCAAATGATTCTAGGATAAGCTATGCACAACAAATTAGATGCAGCAACATTAGAAGCAGCATTGTCTGTGACAACCTGTACAACAAGATGCTCCCCAACCTCCTTGATTCCCTTTTCTATCACTTGAAATATGTAATGGGCATCATGGATATGATCAGAGGCATCAATAGACCTCAAAAACATAGTCCCTGCAGGATAATTCACAAGCAAATTCATCGGACTTCTTCTCTTCCTATCACTCCAAGCATCAGTCATAATGGTAACCTCATACTGAGCCTATGCATCCTTCTTAAGTTCTACAACTTCTTTTTTTAAAAAAGGCTCTGAAAGCTCATATGGGGTTGGGGAATTCATCTCAGGGCCAAATTGGCCAATTGTCTCTACCGCAGCATAGAAGCTGCTTAAGTGAGCGGTATTAAAAGGAATGCTTGCCTCATAAAACCATGTAGCAAGATAATACGTAGCTCTATCTCTCTTTTCCTTATTGATTATATTTTCAATGGTGGTTTGCTTTTTTGTTTCTCTCCTGCAACCCTAGGGTTAGGCCGAGGTAAAAAACTATCCATAGGGCCTCTAACCCGAGGCTTCTTAGTCCCAGAACGATAAGCAATTACAACTGCCTTCCCTTTCTCCTAATAATGGATTGCTCAACCTATTGACATCTCTCCCCAATCCTTTCCTTATCACTATCATTATCATCAAAATTGACCCGAACCCCAGACTTAATCTCTGCCATAGAGGCAGTTATCTCATCTTTTTTCATTTTCACCATGTTCAAAAAATTGTTTATTTCCTCTTTAACAGCATCAAGAGTCTTTTTACATGAGGCAATATCCTCCCTGATACCGACAAGATGTTTCTTGAACCGGTTCATACCCCTTTTTGTATTCTTTTCACAAAACTTGCATCTTATGCAATTTTTATCATTAGGATCTGGGTTATAGCCATATTTTCCAATCGGGATCACCACTCCTATTAGATCCCAAAGAAGACATCTTAAAAATAATGCAAATTACTAAAGCAATAAAAAAAAATCACTTACTTTGAGTTTGATTGCTCAATCTTCAAATTTCCACCTCAAAGATGCTTCTAAATACTCAAAATCTTCTAAAAAACCTCCTAATAACTTTGCAAAACATCAAAAAGTAAATCTAATATCAATGGGTGATGTTTTGATTAATTTTTGTTAACTTTGAAAAACCCTTCGATCCTAAAAAATTCATCAAAAACTAGTTTTTTGGGGGCTTTCTCTTTCTAAAATTGCCTCCAACAAGTTTTAGGTTTCAAATGAACCTAAAACCCTAATTTTTACCCTTAAAAAAAAAAAAAAATGATCGAAATAGTCCCTACCAAAAGTTATTTCCTCCCCTGGGCGGGGCGTAGGCCCTGGGCGCCCGCCTACACGGGTTCCGTACCGCCTAGGAGGCCGCCCAGGGATTGACCTCCCAGATTAGCCGCCTAGGCCTGGGCGATGCGCCCAGGCCTTTCGGACCGCGTAGGCGTTGGGCGGTCTGCTTTTTGAATCACAACATCTCCCATAAAATAAACTATTAAAGGGTGGCACGCCAACCTAATTAGGGTTATGTGGTAGAGAGGGGCATGCCCAACCTAGGGAGTTTTTTTGCCTTCATGGTATGCCCAAGTTTGTTCTAAAGTCAAAATCCTAGTTAATAGGTATTACCTAAGGAAGCTTCTCGGCTTTGAAAATTCAGCAAGACTTATAAGGTTGGAGTGCGCTATCAGTTAGGAAATCAGGTGTGGGGTGTACTAAGTCCTATAGCGGTGACCCTAGACATAATCGAATAAGTCTATCCAACTGTTTATTTTTATTTTTCAATCATATTTCCATATTTTTACTTGCGCTTTTAGGAACATTATTTTTACTCAAATTGATAGTAGAAGCTTGGTTTTTTATTCCTAGATTGTAACTACTTATTTTGGCAATAAAAGAAAAGGTGCTAGATTGTATTAGGTTTTTAGAAGCAAAGAAAATTTTTGATTTTATAGCTTTTGAATTCCACATAGCCACATCTTTCATTTTGTTTTACAATATGAATTGAAAATTATGTAAAAGTTCAGTAAATAAATATATATATATATATATATATATATATATATATATATTTATTTATATATTTATATATCTATATATATGGAAAAGTATACAAAGAGACCATTTACTTTTGGTACAAGAAAATCACAATCACTCTGGTTCATCAGATTTCAAATCGGGTGGTTGTAGGAGTGTCATTGACTAGACTTAAAAGTTCAAAAAAAACTAAAAAAATTCAGACTTCGTGACACACCCCGGGCCATCCAATTTGACCTTTAATGACTAAAAGTAATTGTGATCTCCTTATAACAAAGATAAATGGTGTCATAGTATACAATCACTATATATATTGTACAGAGGTCTTGTGTGTAGATGATATTTTTCAGAGTTCATGTTTCTATTACTCGCATCCCTCACCGAAGGATACATGTGTTCGTTTCTATGTAATATGCATAGGAAGAGTGGGTTAGAGATAGAAAATGAGAGAGGAAGAGAAAAGGGTGTTTGGCTAGATTTATAAAAACAATACAGGGAGTGGCATAGAGAGAATGAGTTGGGTTAGAGAGAGAGGTGGGATAGAGAGAAAATGTAGAGTGGGACAATATCCATGATCAATTGGGAGACATGTTAACTGAATTCTACGCGCGACATCTTCCTCAATCTCACCATTTTTTCTTGATTACCGACCAAAGATATCAAAAGAGCGCTCTTTTTGGTATTATGCATGTTTGGTACACGAAAAATACGAAAACCATATCAATTAGAGGGAGAAAGTACCTGAAAAAGTATGGAAAAACTAGTTCAAAATTTTTATAGAGAAATTGATTCAAATTTTAAATTTAGAGAGAAAGAATATTAAAATTTTAAAGAGAGAAATTATATCACATTTTAGAGATAAAGTACCTGAAAATTTTTAAAGAGAGGAACCATCTCAAAATTATAAAGAGAGAAGCTATCTCAAATTTTAAATTTTAGAGAGAGAAACTATATCAAATTTTAGAGAGAGAAGGCACCTGAAATGTTTTAGAAAAAGACTGTCTTAAATTTTAAAGTTTAGAGAGTGAAAGTATATTTAAATTTTAGAGAGAGGAAGTATTTGAAAAGTTTTAAAGGGAGAAACTATATCAAATTAGAGAGAGAGTAGCTGAATTTTTTTATAGAAACAAACTCTCTCGTAATTTTCAGAGAGAGAAACTATCTCAAAATTTAATTTTTAGAGAGTAGGTACTTCAAATTTTAGAGAGAAACTATACCAAATTTTAGAGAGAGAACGTAGCAAAAAAATCTAGAGAGAAACTATCTCAAAATTTAAGTTTTAGCGAGAAAAAGTATCTTAAAATTTTAGAGAGGAAAACCATATCAAATTTTCGAGAGACAAGTAGCTAAATGTTTTTATAGAGCGAAATGATTTTAAAATTTTGAGACAGAAACTATTTCAAATTTTAAGTTTTAGAGAGACGCTATATCCAATTTTAAAGAGAAAATACATTAAGTTTTAGAGAGATCTTAAAATTTTAGAGAGAAACTACATGAAATTTTAGAGAGAGAAAGTAGTTGAGATTTTAGAGAGTAACAATCTCAAAATTTTTAGGGAGAAATTATATTAAAATTATAGAGAGAGAAACTATATCAAATTTTAAGAAAGAAACTACCTGAATTTTTTAGAGAAAGACTAACTCAAGTTTTGATATTTAGAAAGAGAAAGTATATTAAAATTTTAGAGAGTGAAACTATATAAAATTTTAAGTTTTAGAGAGAGTATATTAAAATTTTAAAAAGAGAAACCAATATAATCAAATTTGCTTCGCTTTGACCGAAGAGGCCGAAGCCTTCGGATTTTAAGCATAAACCGAAGCGAGAGTGTGGTATTGTCGCTTCGGTCAGATTCGGGCTGCTTCGGTCTACTTCGGGTCTGCTTCTGCCGAAGCTCCGGGCTGCATCGGTAGAAAAGAAATACATATATAAAAATATTTTTAAAACTTTTTATTTTAAAAATTTTCCATTATTTTTATATGGTTTATATATAAATATCTAATGTATTTATATTTAATTAAAAAAAAGTCCAAAGTCTTCCCTCGAATTGGCCGAAGCACCGAATTACTTCATTTTTCTCACCAAACAGAAGAAGACTCCGAAGTGAATCTGACAACATTGAGAGAAACTATATTGAGCTTTTGAGAGATAAACTACCTGAAAATTTTTAGAGAGATAAACTATCTCAAAATTTTCTAAAATTTTTATGGAGAGTCTCTTAAATTTTGAGTTTCAGAGAGAGAAAGTACATTAAAATTTTAAAGATTTGAGGAATCCCAGAAAATAATCCTTGATATTAGAAATCCATAGTTTTTTTTATTTCAAACATACAAAATTCCTAATTTCCTCATATCCAAACAGGCCTTTAAATTCTAGAGCATCCCTTCAAAGTTTTAACTTTATGTTGATGCCGCTTTGGGTCTCATCGATCAAAATTATATTGTCTACGAACAATATGCACCATGATACCTCATCTTGTAAGTGCTTTGTTAAGTTGTCCATAATTAAGACGAAGAGGTATGGGCTCAACACTGACCTTTGATGTAAAACCTATTGTCATTGAAAACTTACTCGTATCTCCACTAGTTGGTTATACTCTAGTTAGCTCTCCCTCGTACATATCTCTCACCAAGTCGATATAGTATCTGAAGACTTCTTTCTATTTTAACATGCACCACATTAAATCTCAAGGTAGTGTATCATAAGCTTTCTCTAGATCAATAAGAACCATGTGGAGGTCTTTTACCTTCACCCTGATTTCTCTCGGAAAATGTATTGTAGGTATAATTGGTTAATGTAGCCTAATATAAGCTGAACAGCTGCTTACTCATCTTCGATTATAAATACATGTGGAGAAAGATCTAAGTTCAAATAGGGCTATTTATCTACAACTTTAGCAAGTTATCATCCACAAAACTAAGCGAACTTGAGTAATTCAGCATGCAAGCTAAGAATTTGCTTCAATGCTTAGGAGTCGAGATTTCAAATCTAAAACTGATTGAAATATGTCCTTAAACTCATCATCATCATCATCATAGCTTTTTCCCAATTAATTGGGGTTGGCCACACGAATCATGGTCCGCCATTATGTTCTATTTAAAGCCATACCCTCAATGAGGCCAGAAGTCCCCATATCTTTTCGGTCTACTTTCAACCACATCCTTTTGCGCCTACCCCTTGTCTTTTTCAATCCTTCCCGTTGAACTAACTCGCACCTCTTAACAGGTGTTGTACTGAGTCGATGCCGCACGTAGCCAGCCCACCTAAATCTACTCTCTCTCATCTTATCGTCTATTGGTGCCACACCTAAACTTTCACGAATGGATTCATTTCAGATTTTATTCCTTCTTGTCTTGCCACTCATCCATCTTAACATCCTCATCTTCCCTATGCTCATTTTATGGATATATTGTTTTTTGTCTGCGTAACATTTTGTCCCATAAAGCAAAGCTGGTCTCACAGCTGCTTACCCTTCAGCTTCATTGGTATGTGATGATCATATAAAATTCCAGTTGCACATCTTCACCTCGCCCAATGCTGATCCTTGATATAGACTTATTGTCACTGAAAACTTAATCATCTCTCCATTAGTTGTTTTAGCGTTCCATCATACATATCTCTCACCAAGTCGATGTAGTGTTTGGAGACTCCTTTTTTTTCCAACACCCTGCAAATCAAATCTCGAGGTATTCTATCATAAGGTTTCTCTAGGTCAATAAAGACAATGTGGAGGTCTTCTCCCGTTGCCCTAAACTTCTCAGTTAGTTGCCTAAGTAGGAAAATAGCTTCGGTTGTTGACCTTCTTAGCATAAAACCAAATTGGTTTTCAAATACACTCGTTTCATGCCTTAGTCGTTGCTCAATCACTCTCTCTCAAAGCTTTATAGTATAGCTCATAAGCTTGATTCATCGATAGCCTGCACAATTCTATATATTTCGTTTGTTCTTGTAAATAGGTACCGCAATACTTTTCCTCTATTTGTCTGGAATTTTCTTTGTTCTTAGCACCTTGTTGGACAACTTCGTCAGCCTATCAATGCCAATCTCTGCCATGCACTTCCAAACCTCTATCAAGATACCATCTGGTCCTAAAGCCTTTCCTATCTTCATCCTTTTCAAAGCTTCTTTCACTTCTGATATCCTAATCCTACGAATGTATCTATGACCTCCCCCTTATTTATATCAACGGTTCCTTCTATCACTATGTTTCAATTGTGTTCGTCCTTTAATAATTTTTAAAAGAAACTCTCTACCTTTCTTTGATCTCGTCATCCTTCACCAAGATCCTTTGATCTTCATTCTTAATGCATTTAATATAGTTTGGATCTCTAAACACTTTTTCTCTCTTATTTTGTTAATTTGAAGACATCTTTTTCACCTTCTCTTGTTTCCAGTTTATTGTATCGATTATCAAATTTTTGCTAATTTGAAGAAATATGTCTTTAAACTAAATCAACTAAAATAAAATTGATACCAACCAAATTCAAGGCTAGCCTACAACCCAGAGAAAAGAAGATGACATAGAATAGCTTTAAATTAATCTCAATGGCACTCCGACAATGTGTTTTAGGGTTTTGATGTTTATGGTGCTTAAAAATTAAGGTTTTGACTTTTGAGGCAGAATTAGGGTTGGAAACCCAAACCCTAATTCTAAGGAGGACCTATTAAGGTTTGGGGTTTGAAACCCAAACCCTAATTCTAAGGATGACCTATTAAGGTTTGGTGGATTTTTTTATGGGACATATTTGCTATTTGGAAGGTTATGGGAACACAAAAATCCAAAGAAAGAAGACAATTGGGAAACCATTGAAGGAAAGAGAAAAAAATAGAACAAGAAAAAAAGGGTAGAAAGAAGAAGTAACTAGAGGAAAGGAGGAAGAGAAATATGGACTTGGAGTAAAGGGAAGAAGTAAAAAGAAGAAAGGGGAAGGACAAATAAGAGAGCCTGGGCTTAATTGGTTAGCGCTTGACGAATTGCAAGGGTACGTCCTAGGCTCAATTCCTACTAAGGGTAGGGGCCCTCTCCCCACTGACTCACCCAAAAATATGATTACAAATGGTATGAAAAATGGTGATAAATAATATTTTTTCTGAGAATAAGCTGGGGCTTGGCGGTAGTACCAACAAGCCCTATGATGAAGTCTTTGATTCCATTCTCACCAAAGGATAGGAGCCCAAATCCCCACTGACTTACCCCTTTTTTTTTAGCTTTTTCTAGTTCCTTTCCCTCCCTCCCTCCCTCCTCCCAAAAAAAAACAAAACTTTCTCAAAAATCAATCACCTAGGGCTGGACATCCCTCTCTCCCTCCTCCTCTATACGTAGTTGACTTGATACAATGACCCAAATACCCTACTTAAAAGAAAATAGTAACAGGACTAAAACCCCTTAATTCTCTACAAGTCATATATACTGCATGATATTTAATACAATTGAAAAGACAAGATAACCCCTATTTCACTCATTAAACAAAATACAAAGTAGAAACAATTAAATCCTCATCAAATAAATCTCCTTTTGGCCCCAAATAAATAAAATAATTATTGCACTAGTCCTAGTGAAGGTCTCAATGTCCTTATCGTTGGTGATCTCTGAATTGATAAAAATCAGATCAACTTAGAATCTGTCACTTTGGGAATTCTATGCAGAAGTCCAATTCTTTAGTAGCAGGATGGTTGCTTGTATGTTAAGAGGTGTTTTCTTTGTGTGTTAACCTGTAATAGTTCAAAAGTGATAATTGGTGATTTTATTGGATTATTGGTTTTAGCTTAATGGATGTGGGGTTTGCCTTTTGTTATTTCATCAGTTCTTTGTTCCTATATACATTCTTGGTTATGTTGTAGCAATTATATTATTATTTCTTGCATAGGCCATCATATGAATCTGCATTAAATCTTTGATACATCTGGACTTTCTCTTGTAACTTGAATGATTACAGGCCGCTGTTAGCAAGTAGCTTGCTGAGCGTAATACGTACTCTTTTGGACCAAACAAGACAGGATGACATGCGTGTTCTAGGATGCCAAACTCTTGTTGACTTCGTCAATAATCAGGTCTTTCTTTTCACTCATGCTGTATGGGTTATGTGATAAGATTTCGAACTTTTCATGGAGATGGAACATTGCCGTTCGAGGCTACTATATTTTGGCCTTATAAGGCCTTTGAAGTTCACTTCGATGCTTTGCGATGTTATCAGATGGATGGAACTTATATGTTCAACTTGGAAAGTTTTGTACCAAAGCTCTGCCAGCTAGCTCAAGAAATGGGGGAGGATGACAGAGGCTGCATTCTTCGATCGTTTGGTCTGCAAGCCCTTTCTTCGATGGTATGTATTCTCTAAATTTCAGCAATGCTTCATTGAAGTAGTTTTTAATAATATTTTTCACATGCTCTGATTTCCCAAAACCATGAATAATATCACAAAGAGTGAATGGTTTGTTTGTTCATTGCAATAACAACTAGTGCTCCAATTAGATGACTCTCTTTTTTAAGTTATTTGATAACTTAATGCAGCAATGTAACATGTAAGAACATGAAACTTCTCAACATATGTTGACACATGTTTATGTATATTTATTTAATATATATGCATGTATTTGCACACTTTTGTCGCTCTGTTTATGCTCTGACATGCATTTATGTATGTGTGGTTTTGGGATATGTGCTTATATGTTTGTGTATATGTGCACGTAAAGTCCCTTCACTTAAACCGGGGCTTTAAAAAATGCCAATCAGGAGTGGGACTAGTCCGTTTCCCACTATATATTGGGAACCAGCCGATTCTGTCAAGGAATTGGCCAATCCGGCCCCACCTTATATTTTCTATTTTTTTCAATTTTTGTTTTGTTTCCTTTTTTTATTTATTAGTCGATTCACACAGCCGGATCGTCTTTCCGGACTGCCAATCTGCCGATCTGGACCCATTTTCAAATGGGAAATTTGGGTCATCAATCAATTTTTCTAAACACTGACTCAAGCCATTGCGCATAGATTCATGCATCTCTAGAACTGCTTTGGATTTGGATTGGACTCGGCATGTGGCTGAGCGAAGTAAAATCAGGACCTAGAGGGTCACCGATGTGACTCGGAATATATCGACATAGGAGCAAAATCAAAGTACATCCACACGAAACCACAAGAGCTCATACAGGAAAGCAAAACATTGCAACTCCTCCCTGTGGGGGTTCATTGGCTTCCATTTGTTTCAAAAGACACTAAACACAAATCTCAAGTCTCCTATGTTAGGTGTTAAATGGGGTCAAATTAGGGACTGTACCAGTGCTCCTTGACCTGCGCTGTGGCCCAACTAACCTTACTAGGCTGGGTGAGTTGTTTGGCCTTTTTTTAAAAAAAAATTTATCTGTTTGATTAACATAATAACTTAACAGATTTTGTTAGCTTACTCTTAACGGCTTAAAATAGATAAGAAACAAATTAAAAGAATAACATATTGAGATATAATGACAACATAAATAAGAAAAGAATAATGCTATTTGTGTGTAGTTCTTGCTTAAAAATTTGTTAGCTTACTCCGAAGAACCACGTCATTCCTCAAGTTGTGGTTCTTGCCTCAAAATTTTCTCATTACATATGGGATTGGTACCTAGAGTCGATGTGGAGCTCGATTTATTCCTGGGGGAGATTTGATCTATGGGACTGTTAGTACCCTCTTTTTTAATTTGTTGAGAATCGATTTCTATTATTTGTGGTAATATTTTCTTGATCGAAGGGGTGGGCTTTGATGGCATCGTGATGAATGGATCTTCTGAAACTCTAACATCAATGATGTAAAAGAAAGAGGGAGAAAGAAAATAATTTAAAAAATTTAAAATAAAAATAAAGAGGGTGAGAATATATCCTCTCTTAGGGTGTACAAGGGAGTTCACTCAAAAGTTTTATCGCAAGATATGAAATAAGTTCTTCTCTATCCATGTTTCTTGTCCAGTAGTAAATTATTTGTATAAAAACACTAGATAACCTAACTTCCTCCTTAACAAAACCTAATCAATTAAAACTGTTCTATGGAACTTGCCTGAGTCCACTTGGACTCGGGCACGTAACTCGGCCTCGCCCCAAATTTTGTACAACTCGTGGTACATAAAAAAATTTAAAAAATCCATATATGGGTAAAAGATATGGGAATATTGTATAAAGTTTTTGTATATAATTTGGATGATTGGTTGCTGGTGAGTGTTTTTTGCCATAATTCCTATTTTTATATTTTCCTTTTTTTCTATTTTTGAATGTCCCGAATTGTAAATCAATTTTTAAATCCATTTTCTATACATTTTTTACCTTATTTGGAGTTTTTAAATCTGCTTTTGGTTTTGCTTTACTTTTACTACCTTTATTTTATTTTCCATATATATATTTTTAATTTGGCCCTATGCTAGACTCCGGCAAGTAAATCGGACTCGCCCGAGTCACTTGCCTCGGCCAAGGTCTGAGTACCTTGGTCGAGGCAAGCCCTTAACATCGTTTTAAAAATTGAACCTCCAACTCTACCCTTCAAGTCTCTACAATTAAAAAAATGTCATAAATAGCCTAACCTAAATAAATAAAAGAACATATGATCTAAACCTAAATTTAGTATAAAAAATAGTAAAATAAAAAAATAAAAAATATATTACATTAGTTGTATCAATAGCAAAGCTAGAGCTGAAAGTGTCATTTACTTATACTCCACTGAAAGGTGAGATGTTTGTTGAAATGATGATGACATTTTTGCTAGGATTTAGAAGCATTACTTCCATTTGATTGTGTGGGCAAATATTCTATGTGCATCGAAAGCCCAAGGGAAGATCTTGCAAATGCATAACTGAAAGTGGACAGATTATAGTCACTCAGTTGATCACTGGAATTTTCACGTCAATCTAGCAGGTTAAATATTTGATTTTCAGAAATTTGGAGAGGATTTTATATTTTAGAAAATAATTTCAAAATTGGAACAAGAAATTGAATAGAGAATTTTGTCACTGACTAAAGGGATATCTCGTTTATCTAATTTGAACTAAAATGATTTGCTTAGTTTGAGGGAAAGATGGTTTGTAATATTTATATTTATTATTTTTTAACTTGTTTCTTATTTATGTTTAGTTTATAAAAATTAATGCATTATTCTTTTAATTTGTTTCTTACTCTTCTTAAATTGTTAAGAGTTCCTTAAAAAATTTGCTAAGTGATTATACTTTTTAAACATTTAAATCTTTATTTTGTATAGGACTACCTTCTTGGTAAGTCTATTTTCGGCAAGAGGCTCATCTGTGGGTTTCCTCTATGCTTGATGTACTCCTCCTCTACTTCAATACAGTTAACAATTATCACAAAAAAAAAAAAAAGTTATGTGAGCATTGGAAACCTTGGGGTTAGATATCAATGAGATATTCATCAAGCGTAGAGGAAACCCACAGATGAGCCTCTTGCCAAAAATAGACTTACCAAGAAGGTAGTCCTATACAAAAAATGGGCTAATATAAGTACAAAAACCCCAACATAATAGAAAGAAAGGCATGTACAAAAATCCCCGCCACTCATGGTCACTAGTCAGAATATAGTGCTCCATCGTTAGCCGGCTGATCCGCCATGGCGTTGGACTCCCTCAAGGTATGCCTCCATGAGATAGTGATATCCCTTCAAATGTGAGTAATCTCATAAAAAATCATGGCGAGGTACCAAGGGCAAGGTGAGTAGGTGGAGGCCCATGTGATGATGCTCAGTGCATCTCCTTCGATGATCAGGGGTTGACCCCATGAAGGATAAAAAAGTCAGAGTACAGACAGAAGAGTCGTAGACTCAGCAAGTTGTGAGTCTGCATGGTCAATGTTCTTGGAGAAGGACAAGAGAATATTCTCGAGGTGGTCACAAAAGGCTCCACCCACACCTATCGGGCCGGGTTTTTCGAGTTAGCATCTGTCAAAATTGAGTTTGGTCTGGCCTTCGGGGGGAGGGGACCAAACACCAGATTGAGACTGGTTAGGGGTGTGGTTGTAGATAAGATGCTTCCATTGGAGCAGGAACGTCGAGGTGGGTTTTTCTTTAAAACATTTGTGGTTTGTTGCCCAGAAGATGACTGCGGCAGTTATCTTATGGAAGAGGGCCGGCACCTCAGTTTTGGCCCCAAAATTCTAGAGTTTCTCTCTGTCCAAATGACCCAAATAAGTGCTTCTATGGATGCCTTCCACAGTGTCCTGCCTACTTTGGGCCATGGGGTTTCGAGGGGGAGATGGTAAAGGGCCGGGACACAGGGAGGGGTAACCTAGTTGAAGCCGAAGAGTTGGATCCACCTAAAATTGGCACACCCGATCACATGAGAAGTGATACGGCTGATCTTGACCAGAATATCATTGAAGTTTGATGGACATCCGAGAGAGACACTGTCCCCTTTGGCGGAGTTTAATTAAAGCTGACAATCTTTTAGTTCCAACTCTGTAATTGGTACAACTGCTATTAAAGTTTCCTCCTAAACTCTCTGGTGCATCACCCAAGTTCTTGCAGCATCCTTATTGCACTTCAATTTCACTCACTCTGCACCCAATCTTGTCATTTAAATTCTTATAACAACTAGTAAGGAGCTCTTGACTATGAAGCTTAGGAAACTCTCCCGTATTCATGGAAATATATATCATTATTTTTGTGGCCTATAGGAGCACCTGATGAGATCTTCTGATCCCCTTCTGCTGCTCCATTTGCACATGGATTGCTCTTTTTTAGAAAATATTTATGAGTTTAGTATTGTATGAGAGAGCTCTAAATACGTAGCACCCAGAGTCTGGTTTAAAGGACACAACTGCCAAGTTTCCTTATCCTCTTGGAATTGGGTCAAGGAAAAAATAACTTCCATCCTAAACTTTGTTGTATTCTTGTATATGGATTGAATTAGGTAGAAACATACAATGTTAAGGGTTTTTGTGGATAGTTAATTAGACAAGGTCACTAGGGCTCGTGGCTCCTTGGGTTGAGGCTCCCTAATCTTTAAAATGAGTCTTGCAATGTGCTGAAAAATATCTGGGTGAAATTTTATGCCCTCCAGAAGGAGACTATCAATATCTATAGACATTTTACCATAAAATTTATGGAATTAGCATCTTATATGAACTCAAATTATGGATCTCTTCATCAACTCTCATGGAAAAGTTAGTAGTGGGTGAGATCTATGACAGTAGCAAAAGAAGCACAACATGTGATTAGATTGTGCGACATAGAGGAGGGAAGGAGGGAGGAAGGGGGGTTGGGGAGGGGGAGTGGGGAGGGGGAGGAGGGAGAGAGGGAGGGAGGGAGGGAGGGAGGGAGGGGAAGCTAGAGAGAGCTTTCTGAAAGGAGAGACTGATCATGGAATTTTTGCTGTTTCCTTTCTTTGTGAAGAGTTCAGTTGGAATTTAAGTTTTGCAAAGGAGGCTGGAAAGCAAGAGGAGTATTAATGCCATGTCTTTAACTATTTTGCTGGGAGCCCCTGTTTGCTGACTAGCACAAGTCACGAAGTTGTAATAAGATCTTGGGAAGTCTTCATATGAATCAACCAATTAATCATTGCATCTGAGTTTTCATATTTATTAAGCCATTGTGATTCGGGTCCATTTAGCTGATTCCAAGATAAGTTGGATGAATCAGCACACAATGCTGTGGAGTACATTTATCATTTTGTGTGTGTGTTGATTCTGCCTTAGAGCCTTGAATTTTTTAGCTTCTATGATGCTCAAGTTTTTTATTTCAAGAAATCCTAGTTACATAGATTAATTGTCTTAAAACACCATAAAATTGGGTTAATCATCAAATGTAGGAACAGAAACTGACCAAGAAGCTCACGCAACTGTATGCTCTTTGGAAAACATAAGGGCATTTTTGGTAATTTTAAAATTAACAGTTGTTTAATGTTAAGCTCCTTATGACTTGACCATGTTGACATTATAAAACCTCATTGAATACTTTAAAGGTTTGTGTTACTGTATTATCCATTGGAAGACATCTAAAGACACTGGACAATTGGCTTCTTTTTTTTGTTAACCTCCATATGACTTGGCCATGTTGACATTATAAAACCTCATTGAATACTTTAAAGCTTTATGTTACTGTATTACCCATTGGAAGACATCTCTTTTCAATGTGCTAAAGACGCTGGACAATTGGCTTTTTTTACCCCTCTTTTTTATTTCTCATCCTTTTCCTTTGCATGTAAATGTTTTATTTTCTTACCTTCATTGTTAATCTTATTTAATAGAGCAGACTGATGGACCAGGATTCATGTGACCCCAAATAATTGGGAAAAGGCTATGATGATTATAATGATGATTGTTAATGGTATCTTGTGGTTTGTGTTCCTTTACAGGTTTGGTTTATGGGAGAATACTCACATATTTCTGCAGAATTTGATGAGGTTAGCAAATTATGATTCTTGGATCTTTTCAAATGTGTGCAGTTTCATCCTGGATAATCTATTGGCTATACTGACTACCTGTTTACATGCAATCTTCCCCTTTTTTCTACACAAAGAATTGTCACATGATTCCTGAGACCAGCTTCTTGACATGTCCAATAGCTACATCCAATGGTTTAAAAACCGGATCGGTGACCCGGATCGGGCTTTCCAAAAACCGATCCGGATCGGCGAATCGGCGATCCGGATCGGAATCGGGTGAATCGGTCAGAATAAAGCTTCAAAAAAATCCGAAAAAATTATTAAAATTCATTATAAATATTGTTTTTTAGGAATTCAATAAAAAATGAGGGTACTCCATTAAGAATTTTCATGTTTTTGAATGAATATGCGAATATTGATATGTTCTTCCCCTGCATGAACCGCCATTCAACATTTAATTTACATCACACAAAAGGATAAACATAGAATTATCATGGAATAAGTATATCAACATACATGGACTACAATAAAGCATAAAATTAGTAACATACGATCTAAAAATAAAATGATAGACGACGTTGTTGTTCTTCTTGGTCACGCTGGTGCCATTGATTGAATTCGTTTGACAATTCATTGATTCGATCTAAAAACGAATCATCGATATTAGCGGGCGTCTGACTATTTTCAAATCCCTGAGTGTTAATGTTTTGTTGTGTTCCCAATCCAAAATCCCCGAAGCTTGTCCATCCTTCATGCTCACCTGCACTGTCGTGCTCATCCCTACACTGTTGCTGTTGGGACTCGATATGTGAATAATATGGCTGGGATAGGGTGGCCTCAGAATCATCATCTCTCTCATTTTCGATCATGGACTACAAAAAATTCGATCATGGATTACATAAAATTCGATCATGGATTACAAAAAAGTCGATCATGGATTACAGAAAATTCTATCATGGATTACAAAAAATTCGTTCATGGATTACATAAAATTCGATCATGCATTACAAAAAAAAACAAAAAATTCGATCGTGGCTTATACAAAAAAAGAAAAAAACAATTACATCATGGATAACAAAAAATTCAATCATAGATTACAAAAAACTCTATCATGGGTTACATAAAAAACAAAAAACAAAAAATTCGATCATGGATTACAAAAAAAAACAAATATTTCGATCATGGATTACAAAACATTCGATCATGGATTACAAAAAATTCTATCATGGGTTACAAAAATAAAAAATAAAAAATAAAATTCGATCATGGATTACAAGAAAAAAAAACAAACATTTTGATCATGGATTACAAAAAATTCGATCATAGATTACAAAAAATTCTATCATGGGCTACACCAAAAAAAAAAAAAAAAAAAAAAAAATTTGTTCGCGTTTTACATAAGCGATTTTAACTAAAAAATTCACCTCCAAGTGAATAAATTACATCCAATTGACTATATTTTCTGATAAACAACAATATAAGGAATCAAAAACCTAAATTTTTAACACATTATTTCTAATATATCATGAAAACAAAATCAAAAGGCGGAAAAAAAAAAAAAAAAACAGCGAAATTTGGTTCCGCAGACATCTCACTGTTCATATCAAATTTCTTGCTGTAATTGACCAGATTACGTAAAATTGAAAATTTTAAATCATACTAGACACAATAAAGATTAAAAACCCTAATTATTGAACTCATTTTGTTCAAAATATGCCGTGAAATAAATCAAATGGCGGAAAAAAAAAAAAACCCAAAGTTCTTACCTGTTTTTGTGAACCGAAGCCTTCAATCTCCAAAAAACTCTGTTTTTCTCAACGATTATCACAAATTAGTAACAAAAGCTTTTGATTCACAGCTTTAAGATCAATATGCCTACGAATTTTGAAAGATTCATGCCCTATTTAGCATGAAATTTCAGAAATGGCGGAACCCTAAACCCCGAATTTTTTTTTATCCAAAAACAACCAATTTTTTCACCATTTAATCCTTGAAAAAGCTGAATAAAGTTGTTTACAGCCTGCAAAACAGATCATATGCCGAAAAAAACAAAAAAAATGATCAAAAAATGACAAATTTGAAAAAATCCGTGAAGAACACGGTGCAACCCGTGTTCTTCACGGACTCGCCGATTCCGCACAGTGAATCGGCGAGTCACTGTGCGGAATCGTCCGGTTCTCTCTAGAACCGGACGATTCCCGGTTTTTGAACCGATCCGGTACCTTTTTCGTGAATTCCGAGTCGAACCGGGCGAGTCCGGTTCGACTCGGCGATTTTTAAAACGCTGGCTACATCAATAAGATAGGAGTAACATCTTTGCCTTTTTTCCTGGATGTCACTATAACTTGAGTTGTCAGTGCAATTTACATTCCATATTGATTTGTGTTTCCACTTCCGAAGCTTTCTTAAACATTAGTTATAGTAGTTATGTAGTTCATATGTATGTGTTTTGATATGAGTTCTCTCCTCACCAATCTGTGTATATTCAATTGTGCATGTGTACGTGTGTATGCATGTATATCTTTGTATAGAATTTTGAAACCCTAGCTCGGCATTTCTTTGACCGTACAACTATAGAAGTTTGTCTCTTTGCTCCAACTTTTAAACATAATTCATCTCTTTTGAAGTCAGTGCATTGCATTCCTGGAATACTCACCTGAATTTTGTCTCTCATCTCACCTGAAGTTCTCATCCATAAAAATGATCCCATTAATGAAACTGCTTTGTGGTTTCTGATTTTAAGGAATTTGTTGGCTCAATATTTGTATGGCCAAGCAGGTTAGGTGCATCTATTTGTGATTTCTTCTGTATTTTTTTTATCATTTACTTTGCACTATTCTCCACCTAGGTTATTTATGTCTGAGCATCTCCTTTCTCAAGGCTATTTTGCAAAGCAGCATTTCTGTTTTCTCTCTCAGGTAATTGTGAAGCATTTTGTGAAATAGGTTGTCTCGGTGACATTGGAAAATTATGGAAACTCCAAAGATAAGTCAGATAATATTCATCTGGAGAAGCAAGGTTCCAAGAACCACTGGGTCCAAGAAGTACGCAAGGTCGAGGGCCTTGTTTCACCCATGCCAGTTGCAACAAGAGTTGCATCCTGGAAAAAGATTGTCAATGATAAGGGCGAAGTCAATGTCACCACGTAAGTTATTAGTCAATCCACACTTTCATGTTTATATTTCCTTCATTTTTACCTTGTAATTAAGTTCTCAAGGTTGTAATTAAGTTCTCAAGGTTTCTATTTCATGATACTCTCCAGGGAGGAAGCTAAAAGTCCTATGTTTTGGTCTAGAGTTTGTTTGCACAATATGGCAAAGCTTGCAAAAGAGGCAACAACTGTACGCCGTGTTTTGGAATCTTTGTTTCGTTATTTTGACAATGGGAATCATTGGTCGCCTGAGCATGGGCTTGCAGTTTCTGTTCTATTGGATATGCAGTCTTTGATGGAGGCATCTGGTATATTAGTGTCTTTCATGTTTAATTTCTGTCATAATAATATTGCCTTTTTACATGTTTTCCAAGTTTATATGACTAGCTAAATTGTTTTGCTAACTAAGCATGTCATGAATCTTCCTTTTCGGTCTTTCATTTCTGATTATTTTGGTTGATGTACAGGGCAAAATATACATTTGCTTTTGTCTATCTTGATTAAGCATCTTGATCATAAAAGTGTGATAAAGCAACCTGGTATGCAGTTGAAAATTGTTGAAGTTACCACCATCCTTGCTGAACATTCGAAGGTTCAAACTTCTGTTGCCATAATTGGTGCCATAAGTGATCTAATGAGGCATTTGCGCAAAAGCATTCATTGTTCCATTGAAGCTGCAAACCTGGGAGATGATATAAATGCATGGAACAAAGTACTTGGTAGTGCAATAGAAAAATGCCTGGTGCAACTGGCAAATAAGGTTACGAATCTATTTCTACCTAAGGAATTTTTGGAACTTGACAGCTAGAAGCCTCATTGTTCTGTCATATGTTTACATATTAAACTGTGCTTGCCATCTAGCTTTTCCTTAAACATGCTCCATAAGTTATTTGATAGTTGATAATTTTCTGGAGACATGGTATAGATTTTTGATATACATTGATAGATCCAAAACCTTTTTATAGGCATTGTTACGCTGTTAGTTGAAACTAAAAGGAGAATGTGATTGCTGGTTTCATTTGGTTGGCAGGTTGGGGATGCCGGACCTGTTCTTGATATGATGGCTGTGATGCTGGAGAACATCTCAGCCACTAAAATTGTAGCTAGGACAACAATATCTGCTGTTTATCGAACTGCACAAATAATTGCCTCTGTACCTAATTTGTCATATCATAACAAGGCAAGTTTAGTGAACATGCACCTTTATATCTTTTAAATTTTTATTTCAGGACTTTTTAAGTATTTTCAATTCTGGTAGGCTACCTCTGTGAACATTTAATCCAACATCAACTTCTCTACAGGAATTTCCTGAAGCTCTATTTCATCAGTTAGTAATAGCAATGGTGTACCCAGACAATGAAACCCGGGTTGGTGCACACCGCATCTTCTCTGTTGTGCTGGTGCCATCTTCTGTTTGCCCTCGTCCACATCTCATTGCTGTGAACTCATCCAAGGCATGTGACATTCAAAGGACCCTCTCAAGAACAGTATCTGTCTTTTCATCTTCCGCTGCTCTTTTTGAGAAGCTAAAAAAAGAGAAGTCTTATCTACGAGATGGAGCCTTTGAGGAATTTGAATTAAAGGATGATGGAATCTGGGAGAAACCCAGGCATCTGGATGCTATGGATGCAAATCGTAAAAGTGATGCTGATGTGAAACTAAATTCACTGAAGTCATCCTGCAGTCGAGTTCAGAGTATGAAGGTCTCACAATCATTTCCAGTTTCTGTTACAGAGGGAAACTCTATGGGTCTTGCGAATATGGAAATGGTACCGGTTTTTAAACTCCTCAGTTTGTTCCTTCACAATCTTCTTGTTCTAATTTTTTTTTACTATCTAGTACTTACTTATTCCTTGCCAGTGAAATCATGTATTAACTGTTTATCCATCTGCTGAGATTCAGGAGTTGGTCTCGCTTAGATTGAGTATCCACCAAATTACACTTCTGCTTTCATCCATATGGGCCCAGGCACTATGCCCTGAAAATACCCCGGAAAATTATGAAGCAATATCTCATACTTACAGTCTTGTTTTGTTGTTTTCCCAAACAAAGGTATGATTTCTTGTACTCTAGATGCAACTGAGTTTGGAATTAAGACTTGTAGATTTTGTCAGCGTTATCTCCCTGGTGTGATGTTCGATAAGATTTTTGGATGGCTTTTGACTGCAACCTTTCACATTTTGCATAATGATATTGGGAGTTTTTTTTCTCTCCTAAATAATGGATTGCTATGTTGTATCCACCTTTTTCTCTATGGTATTCATAAATTTCCTTCTTTATGGTATTGAGTTTGGTTTGAAATTTTTTAGGATTTACCTTAATACCATTGCAATTGATAAGGCATGATCGACTTAAATGCCAATACAAGTATGCAGATGACAGAACGACATTGGACGTAGTAAATAATCTCCAAACTGTGTGCATAAACAGCCCTTATACTCATTTACAACATGAAGCACACTATATCCAAAACTAAACATAATGCAAGTCTACTTTCTACCATGCATCCTGAGGCATCTTATGACATACATCCTGCCATAGTTTCCCCATTCATCCTGTTATAGACCATGGAAAGCACTTGAACTCCCTTTTCCCATTTGACACCCAACTATTCTTTTCTTTTTCTTAAAAAATTATAAACACTTTTGAGTTTTCTGAAAGGGGACCTGTCGCCTTCTTCCCGCCCCCTCCCTTCTTTTTCTCCCTTATACAGTCTTTCATTGCCTACACCTGACACAACTATGTGTACTTCAACTTTGTGAAATAAAATGTGAAAAACAATATAGTGCA
The DNA here is from genome assembly GCF_054954075.1 of Amborella trichopoda. Taxonomy (NCBI): domain Eukaryota; kingdom Viridiplantae; phylum Streptophyta; class Magnoliopsida; order Amborellales; family Amborellaceae; genus Amborella; species Amborella trichopoda. Next base: position 7,994,637 of record NC_142338.1, read on the forward strand.
TTTTCCAAAATAAATTTAATTTTCTCACCTATTGAAATGCTAGTCTGCCTGAGGTTGGGATTGGATTAAGAATTTTACTGATTCATTGATGGGTTTGATCATATTTCAAATGCTTCTAATTGATTCAAATACAGCTTATTCAAAATCCAATACTCCCACCTAGAATGTAGCCTGAAGAGGTTCTCTCAAATACATGAGTGGACGTCCTTTTGAGCATTTGGATTTTGGATGTTACTTCTTTAATTGTCTAAGATAATGATCAGCTTCCAAATGTTCGTTTTTCCATCTTGCCATGTTTGAGTCGATTTTACCATCGCACTTCAATTCTCAAAGTACATAGAACATCTTCAAAGCAATTCCAATCAGGAATTGCCAAGAGTCAAGATAGCAACCTTGTCAAATCAGAGAAACTTGTGAGCTCCAAGAAAGCCAAGAAAACAAATGATGGATTATATGAATGTGCAAAAATAGTTAGCAATCTTGTGTACTGGCGGCCATTAGCATGATATGCAGCTGAACATGTTCATTGCAGAAATCCTTGTATCACACAGATTCAAGATTTTTTATTTTGAAATTTAAAATTTTAAGATTAGAATCATATGGTATCCTGATAGAGGTTTGGAAGTGCATGGGGGATATTGGCATATGCTGGCTTACCAAGTTGTTCTACAAGGCGTTGAGAAAATGCCAGACAAATGGAGGAAAAGTATTGTGGTACCTATTTACAAGAACAAAGAAGACATACAAAATTGTACGAACTATCAAGGGTATAACTTATGAGCCACACTATTAAGTTGTGGGAGATAGTGGTTGAGCAAATGACTAAGGCTTGAAACGAGTGTATCAAAAAATCAGTTCGATTTTATGCGAGGGAGGTCGTCTATCGAAAACATTTTCCTACTTCGACAACTGATTGAGAAGTGCAGGGTAAAGGGAAAAGACCTCCACATGGTCTTTATTAATTTAGAGAAAGCATATGATAAGGTACCTAGATATTTAATTTGGTGGGGGTTAGAAAAGAAATGAGTCAACATAGGTTATATTGACATAGTGAGAGATGTGTATGAGTTAGCTCTAAATAGTGTGCAGACAACTAGTGGAGATTAGAGAGACAAGTGAGTACTCAGTGGCGATGGTCCTACATCAGGGGTTAGCATTGAGCCCATATTGCTTTGTTTTGGTTATGGACGACTTAACCAACACCTACAAGATGAGGTGTCGTAGTATATGTTATTCGTAGATGATATAGTTTTGATCGATGAGACTAGAGGCGGCATCGATGCAAAGTTAGAATGTTGGCGGGATGCTCTAGAAACTAAAGGTTTAAAATTAGCCGGACTAAGACAGAATACATGAAATGGAAGTTCAGTTTTAATAAGAGTAGAAACAAGGAAGTAGTTAAGATTGATAGTCAAGAAATACCTAAAAGCGATTGTTTTTGATATCTAGGGTGATAATCCAGGAGAATAGAGAGATTGAGGAAGATATCACACACAAAATTAGAGTTGGAATGGGGGAAGTGAAGATGTGCATCCGGAGTTTTATGCAATTGCAGCATACCATTGAGATTGAAGGGGAAGTTATACAAGACTGCTATAAGACCAGCCATACTTTATGAGGTGTAATGTTGAGCTTTCAAGCAACAACATATCCACAGGATGAATGTAGTTGTGATGAGGATATTGTGATGGATAAGTGGCAAGACGAGAAAGTAGACCTAGGTGGGCTGGCCATGGGAAGCATAGATTTAAACAATAGCTGTTAGGAATTCGATTTAGTTCAAGTAGAAGGCTCTATGAGGGCAAGGGGAATGCCCAAAAGGTCTTGGATAGACGTAGTGAGAAAAATATCATAACTTTTGGTCTTACTGAGGGTATGGCCCTTGATCGAGAATAATAGAGGAATGGGATTCATGTAGCCAACCCCAAATAATTGTGATAAGGCTTGAATGATGATGATGATGAATTTAAGATTTTACTAGAAGTACAAAATGTATGTATAGAAGAATATCTTCCTCTTGACGTGAAACCCACATTTGAGATAGATAAATGAAAGCAAAGGTTAGTGTCCTCACAAATGTCTTAAATGAAATAAAAGTCACAAAAATTGAAATAGAAGTCGTGAAAATTGGTGACATAATGATCTTGACATACCTTGTTACAAGTTGTCTTTTCCTAGGTATCATGCAACTCTCAAACTATGTTGTTTGACATATTCACACACACTACCTATTTTCCCTTTGAGGAAATAGATCTTATGAAACTTGGGTTTCTTTTTGAAAGCGTCGTTGGAAATTGACATATATTTTTGTCTCACTTGAATATTGTTAAAAAAGAAGGTGCTCTTTACAAAGCCTGAGGTCTTTTGTCTTTACAAAACCTTTCTTGGAGTTTCTTCTATTTTCTGTTTATATGTCTTTCTATATATAATAATTCATCAAATATTTTTTTGAAGTGTGCCTTTACATCCAAGTCCAATATGACGAGCTTTATCAAATTTTAGAAATGTTCCTTCATCTTGAGGTTTATGAAGTTGCTCCTAGGAAAAGGTCTGAAGCTACCTTCTGACCTTTCCATTATATTTTATGAAAATATCCTCAAACTATCCCTCTAGAATTATGCATTTTTATCCCTGTAATGTGTGCCTACCATGCTTTGCCCTTTTATTGAAGGCTTAAAAAATACCATTTCTTATATATCTAATGTTGATCATATGTTTGCTTTCACATGAATCTCTTTTGAAATATGATATGCTTGGCTCACAATTACTAGAGGTGAAGACAAACTCTTACATTCATTAGTCATACTTCTATTTATTGGGTTCAACAAAAATAATCATGTTTATGTGGAGGGTCCATCTTATACTCTTGTGGTTTGTAGGCCTCAAGCAATGAAGCTCTCATTCGGAGTTTTCAGCTTGCATTTTCATTGAGAGCCATTTCTCTTGCCCAAGGAGGTAAGCTTCTCAATTGCATATTCAGATAAAGTACTTTATATGTCAAGATCAATTTTTGCCTTTAAATGCACAAAATGCTGAACTTGTTCTATTTGTTGAGATGCGTGATTGTTTTCTCCCAGCTACTACCCAGAAAGTTGTTACAGAAGTTGATCGGTAGCAAATGCTTGGAGTATCGTATGTACTGATAAGTTCATATTACTAGGATTAATGAGTCCAGAGCGTTACACTCTATCTATTAGAAATCGGACTGCAGCTGCCTTTATTCATCAAAGGTTTTCTCTGTTCAGCATATAAGATTTGAATGATGCCTTCTGTCATTGTTTTGTGCAGTTATTAGTCAAATGGGTAAAGAGAGTCATAGGATTCACAAGTGGGTCCATAGTCTAGCTACTCATGCTCATGACAAAGTTGAGAATATGTAGGAGTAAACATAACAAGTTACATGGTCGCACAAATCTGTAGCAGCCAAGGGACTGTGGAAAATACTGAAAGTCATAATTCGGAAATTAGAAACAACTTTCTTGCATTGAAGAATTATAAACTTCTTGGTAAGAGTTTTAAATTTACCCATTGTATTTTCAGAACAATCAGAAGTTTGTCTTTTAAATAAATCCAAAACAACGGTCTTGTAAAATATTTCTAGATAGGTTTTTAAATTTCAATATTAGGAATGTTGTTTGCACCCTCCCCCCCCCCCCAACCCCAACCCCAAACACACACACACACAAAACAAAAAACAAAAAAACAAAAAAAAAGTGTTCTTAAAAGGACTCAGCATGGATTTTGGGCTATTAAGTTTAAAGGGGTGGAAGTAGTCACAGGAGCAACCATTACAGTAAGGGCTGATGGAAAACCACTGCTCACTGTAGGCTGGTCCCCCTGCTGGTTTAAGCTTAAGCTATTCTGGCATTTTAAAGATCCCCTCCAACGGGCCTCCCATTTCTTTTATGCTTCGTTTGTAAAAGGTAATACCTGGTACATGTAATGGCTTACGCACGACATTTTTTTGCCTTTCAAGCGCTCTGTACTGTTGAAAAGAAAGGGTCTCTACCTTTATGGATATAATACAAAACATTGCTCGTTTGTGGCATTTTGTATTTTGTCGTGCCTGGTATTGTGTCTCCCAAAGCACTGATCCTTGAAGCCCAATGCCATCTCATGGGTTATGCAGCATAATCCATTTTGGAAGCATTTCAAATGCAGTATTGCCCTCTTTCTCATGTATTTTTATCTTTATTTCCATAAAAATAGAAGTGGCAGTCACTCTCCAGACCTGCATCTGGACCTAACAAAGCAAAATAGAACCATTCATAGTCCAAGCCTCTCTTGTGCAATACATAGATGATATGTGTGCACGTGTACATATAATTGCATGCATATGCATATAAAAACCTACACACTATATGCATGGAATAGTTAATCCAACAATGAGCTGTAAAGTACATGTGACTCTGTTTCTTAAGAAACTTCCCAGGTTCACTGTTGTATCCTGTGTTTTTCTGTAAATATAAACTTTGATTCAATGTTTTTGGAATGATATAAACTCATAATTTATGAGTTCTAAAATGTGTAGGAGACAATCACAAAATGTTGCTTGTTCATTTTCTTCTCTTAGAGGCCGACTTGTGGAGAAAAGTAACCTTATTCAGATATCTATTGGTTCCAATTGGGATGAGCCTTTACTTATTCAGAACTTTTTGTGTAGGAGAGTTTGCATCAAGCTGTGCCATGTCCATTTGCATCAAGTGGTTTTTCTCTAATCATTGCAAAAATGTGGTTCATGATTGCGTGCATGTTGACTTTATGCCATATGTTGTGGTCAATGGATATACATCTTATTTACTTATTTATTTATTTGACAAATGCATCTCTGGACTACAATTGGAATTCAATGTGTTCCACAATATTTTGGTTGGTCTTAGATCGTTTCCCTTTAACAAGGGTTGACTTATTCGGAAAAGCAATTTTTCATGAAATCTATCAGGTTCTTTACCACCATCTCGTTGTCGCTCCCTCTTCACTTTGGCAACATCAATGATTATATTTGCATCGAAAGCCTACAACATTCAATCTATTGTTCCTTGTCTCAAGGCAGCCCTTACTGAGAAAATGGTAGGTATTGTAGCAAAACTATTTGCATTTGAAATTATTTGAATTTGATAGGATCTTGTTGTTGTTTTCATTATCTAGTTATGTTGCAGAAAATAAATTGTGATATCTCATTCTAATTATGGCTGTAATTTTATGCATGCTTTCAAATGTCATGGATGAATCTTATGGTTAAATAAAGAAATCCAAACTTTTAATTTTAGAGATCCATTAGGCTATCATACTCATTTATACAAGTACACTTGATTAAATGTCAAACTGAACCTATGTCATCTGGTAGTAATATTCATTGCAACACAAGTATTTTAAATTTGTTGTAATTATTTGATTTAAGATCCCTTAACTTCTTAACTATTTGAATGCTAGCAGGAGAAAACTTGAACTACTATGGTAGGCTTAGGACATGAACTATAACTATGCACCAGAACTCTCTTCCATTTATGAACAAGTTTATGTAAAAGTAGCAAAGTGCATATTTTTACTATTCTACTTAACCGGGAATAGAAATACCTCAAGGGTACCATTTAGCAATACGTAAGTCTGGGAAAGTCCATTTGATCATGTAAGGGGCCAAGAAGGAAGAACTGCTTCATATTTGAGGCTAACCACATCCATCCCACCTTTGATGGTTGCTCCCATGGCAACCCAGGACCCTCAGGTGGGGGGGGTCTTTTTCGTGCAAGTGATGGCTGTATTTTGTTGACCTTTTCCCATCCTGTTGGAGTAGCAGGCTCCACTCTTGCTTAGGCTCTTGCCCTCTTCGAGGGCCTTAGCAAGTTTGATCCCTCATGAAGTCACGACCTGGTAGTGGAACGAGACCCCAAAAATATCATCTCTTGGGTATCTAATCGCTCATCATGGCCTTGGCATCTCAATGACATTTTCGAAGAGATATGGTATTTAACTAGGGGTTGCAGTATTGTTTGGTGCCATGGTTATAGAGAAGCCAATTCAGACGTTGATCTTTTGGCAAAGGAGGGGGCCTGTTCAAATTCCCCCTTGGGGAACTAGTTCTTGTGGCCACCTTCTCTCCTCAATCTCTCCGAATTGCATATCCTTTTTGTGCATTCTTTCGAACCTTTTGGGCTTGTATAGAGTGACCCTTGTAGGTTACGATACATCTTGTAATTCTTGTACTTTTATTACTTAGTAATGCAATTGTAGTGAATTTCACTAAAAAAAAAAAACCCATCCCACTCCCGAAAAACGTATTTTTAAATATCCATCAAAGGTGCTCTCACTCGGGCACAAATCCATAATTCTAGATCTTGCAACCCTACAGAGTTATTAACTTTTCATCATTGAATCTAGTGGATGCAAATCTTTGCTTGAGGTTCCAAGCATGTTCGGTGGACTATCTTGCCCGACAAACTAGAAAAGAGTTGCCCCACACATTCGAAATATTGTACCCAAAAATTTGTGGAAAGGACATTTTTTCAAAAAGAAAACATTCAAAATTGAAGTTTAGCCAACTTGAAATTTGAACAAAGAGCCACCTTCAAAAGACTTCCCAATTCTCCAAATATAACGATAGAGAAAATTAGCATAAAATTGGGAAGTGCAGAATATGCTTGTCAATACTATGTAGAACTTGAGGGGAATATGAATTTTGAAATTGCTGTGAGAGAGAGCCCATTTAGTAACTTGAACGTGTATATATCAATTATCAGCTAATATATTTTGAAACTTTACCTATTGTATAGTATTAAGTAAAGTTTTTTTTTTTGGACAAGGGTACACATAGGAATGGAACTTGAGACATTAGACTCTGAAAACCTAGCTTCTACTGTCTCGACACAAGCTTGTTTCCGATAGTATTAAGTAAAGTTGTACAAGTTGTCAAAAAATAGGCTATCCACATACCGGGAGCTCTATACAAAAACCACCGAGAAGGTGATGTGTGTCAAAAAATGCTGTACAATGAAAAAGAAATGGAAGAAAAGCCCAAAATACACAAAAAAAACACAGCCCTAAGCTTCTGCCATGGTTGCTGCTCCTCTAGCAAGAGCGTCTGCCGTGTGATTTGCCTCCCTCCAGGTATGAGTCCATGAAACGGGAATATGTTTGCAAAGGTCAAAGATCTTGTCAAACACGTGAGCGAGTTCCAAATCTCCAAAAGGGGGTGCCCCCCCTCCCCCTCCCTCGAGGCCCAAAGGATCACCTTTTTTGAATCTCTTTCCACAACCAGATTGGTGCTCCAAAGGGGATTGAAAAGATTGAAGCCCTCCAATGGGGCAAGAGCTTTCTTTGAGGCAGAGTCTGCTCAACCAATGGGTTTTGACAAAAGAGAGGAAGGGTTTGCGAAGGTAGTTTCTGAAGATTCCCCAATACTCGCCAGTCCCAAGTTGCCAAGAGAGCAACTGTAGAAGTTGAGTATGGTATTGTCAACTTCCGAAGTCTGCCAAAGGGGCGAACAAGGGATGGCGTTAGGCCTTAGCACGAGAAGTAAGTGCTAATTAAGGTGGAAGTCTAAAGCTAAGAACAGTGTTTGAAAATTCAGCCGCTCGATTGCCTAGGCGAAAAATTTCAAAAAACGCCTAGGCACTATCTGGGCGGTGGAATTATGCGACTTGTCTTTGGGCGCCCGCCTAGGCGCTACAGTCTGGGTGCCTACCTAGGCACCGCCTAGTGACAGTTTTCAGAAGGGTGAAAAAACCCTCGGCAGGGGTTAAAATATGTCATGTCCCCCCCTCTTCCCCCCCCAAAAAAAAAAGGGGGGGAAAAGGGTTTTGAGGGGTATTCTAAACCCACAAAACAAAAACAGTGGCTTTTAGTGTGAGAAAAACTCCCTAAAAAACTACCTTTTTGTGATTTATCGAAAGATCAATAAAGTTTTGATTTTTGTGATTTCTTCCCAAAACAAAGGCAATAGTTCGTGGGTGGATCTAGAACTTCTAATTGTTGATTTTGAGGCCTTTTGGTGACCCAATAGACGAAATTTGCACCAACATTGATTTGATTTTGATATTTTTTAAGTATTATCATATTTGAAAGAGGGTTTTGATTTTATTTTGCTACAACATATTATGTTGCGGATCATGTGTTTCTTCTTTTACGATATATTTACGTGTTTGATTGATGACTTGATGTATTTGTTTTTTGATTTTGCCTTGTTGACTTTGTGTATTGTTTCTAGTCTAGACTTCTAGTTTCCTACAATATATTTGGGATTTCAAGCATTTTAATGTCTTACAAGTTGCAATCTCTTTGAGACTTGTATCCGTAAATCTGTTATGTGATTGTACTATTACATATTCATCTATTTAACGAGGAGTTTGGGGCTCTGAAATTGCCCTAAAACCTCCCAAAGACTTAAAAACATGCCCTAAGAACTCCCCTGTTTTTTTGGTTTGCGGCGCGCGAGGGTTCAATTGTGGTGAGGGCACCCCTGTCTCTAGGCGGGCACCAAGGCGGCCAGTCACCCAAAACGCCTAGGTGCCCGAATCCGCATTTTTTAACATTGGCTGAAAAATGCCTGAAGCTACATTGGTTCAATCCCCAGAAGATGACCATGGCCTTGATGTTGTCCTTAAGGGCGTGGAGAGGGGAACTGCGGCCTCTGAAAATGCGGTTGTTTTGTTTGATCCAGATGGCCTAGAGAGTGGCCGCCATGGAAGCCTTCAAAAGTAAAATGCCCAATTTGGCCCATGGGAAAAATTTTGAGTATTGGAACAGGTGTGGAACAGATCTGGGGATGATCCAAGTCCAATGGAAGAGTTGGAGTAGGTCCTTCCAAAGAGTGCTTGCTAGGCTGCAGTGGATGAAAAGGTATGAGTTTATCTCCTCATCCACCAAACACATGACGCAACAATTGGGAGTTATGACGTCCCTCCTTTGTAGTTGATTGACAGTCAACACGCTCTTGGAACGGGCAATCCAATTGAAGAATTCAATTTTGGAGGGGAAGGAGGTCCAAGCTTTGGCGACAATGGGATGGAATGGAGTTTGTGGTAGAAGGAAGAAACTGTGAAGGAGCCATCTGCAGTTAGGGACCAAATAACTTGGTCCTCCCCATGGGGAGAGAGATAAACTGAGTAGAGGAGGCCTGAGAGTTGAAGGAATGCTTCGACCTATCCATAACGGAGGTGTCTCCTAAAATTTGGGTTCCAAGACCAAGAAGGGCCTAACAATTGGAAAGAATCTTCAACAGAGGCGTCACAATCTCTGGCCAGTCAGTAAAGATTTGGGAATCGATCTCTCAGGGGGGGTATGGCCAATCCAAAGATCAGACCAGAAATTAATACCCCCACCCCCCCCAGGTGAAAGTGAATATTAGCTTTGAATTGGTGAAGGTAATGTATGATCGATCTCTATATGCCAGAGCAAGAACTGTAAGATGTGTTGAGTGGTAACCAGGGAGGATGGAGGGCGAATATTAGCTTTGAATTGGTGAAGGCAATGTAGGATCGATCTCTATACACCAGAGCAAGAATTGTAACATGTGTTAAGTGGTAACCAGGGAGGATGGGGGCAATAATTATGGCAGAGGATAGTTTGCCATAGGTGTCCTCCTGAGTAGCCAGGCACCACCACCATTTGCCCTTGCCCAGCAAGTTCAAGTTATTCTTCTTGAGGGAGGGAATGCCTAAGCCACCTTGGGCCTTGGGTAGGCACACCGTGGCCCAAGAGATATGGTGGTATTTCCTAGAATCATCCTCTACTGACCACAGAAAGTTGCGCATAAGCTGTTCCAAGCGAGCTGCACGGCTGCCGGCATGTGGGAGAGAGACATTCGGAAGATGGAGATATTTGAAAGGGTGTAAGTTGCTGTCATGGTGGCATGTGGTTCATGCGCACCAAGGTCTTAGGCTTATGATATGGAATAAGGAATCATAATTTTGAGACCAGGCAAGCTGACCTGGGACTTGCCTTGGGGGATCTCCACCCATTTGGTTGCGGGATCCATTTAGGATAAAACTGGACTAAATTTGGTCATGTTCTTTTTCTAAAATAATAGTTTTTATAATATAGAATTCTATAAAATTCTGAGAAAACTTGACCTGAGACTTGACTTGGTTGGCCTGCTGGGTCCCCTGCTCTATTGCTAACTGAGTTCAAGTCCGGGTTCAGGTTTGTGAACATGTAAGAAACGATCCAGTACACTTGCAAAAGGTACATAACTATCATATATAGCATAAATGAGTTTTTGGTAGTGCTCCTTTTCTTTTATTATGGGTTAAGTGGGGAGGGAGGTTGTTTGGTTAGCAGTGAGATTAGAGCTTGCATCATTGTTCTGCATCAGTTAACACCCCAACCAGTAGGCTGTGAGCCCGAATCCTAGTGTTTATTTCTCTTTATTACCTATATAGAAGTCAAACAAATGCATAATTATATTATTTCTCATGACAATAACTTCTCTTTTTGTTTCATGCGTTGAATCATCTCAGGTTGATCCTTTTCTGCATTTGGTTGGAGACAGCAGACTACAGGTGTCTGATTTTAAGAAAGTTGTGTATGGATCAAAGGATGATGATAATGATGCCTTGAAGTTTCTTTCAGCATTAGCACTGACGAACAGTCAGGCAACAGAATCCTTGGTATCAATGATCATCAAGAGCTTAGGACTATTATCGGAGGTACATCCCTCCACTTAAGGACTTAGCACACACATGTACACCTAGTCAAGTTAATATAAAACATGAATGAATTATGTGAAATCGTTGCACATAAGCATTGTTACAGAGTGAAACCAGTATATAAACTTGTATCGTTGTCTTTGTAGTCGGAGTCTTCCACTATAAAGCGAGAACTGTTATGTGGATTTGCACCTGATGATGTCTGCCCACTGGGTGCTCAGTTGTTCATGGATACCCCACAGCATTCTTCCCTTTTTGGTTCAAAAGAATCTACATTCCTTGCTGAGGTAATTCCTTTGGAGTTTGCATTGGCTTTGTAGATATAATTTGTGGCAATCATGATATCTTGATAGTTTTTCTTTTGTTTAGGTCACTCCCTCGGTCACATTGACAGATGAAGAGCCTTTCCTTGAAATATTTGGAGATCAGGCAGAACTTGAAGACAATTTACCATCAAAGGAACCCCATCTTTTAAGTGTTAATCAACTTTTAGAATCGGTATGCTCATAACCTATATCTCTTTAGTTAACATGTGTTCTGCATTTGCTTGTATTCATGTTCGTAACTAAGAATGTGAGAGAGACGGGGGGAGGATACCATCAACACAAACACCACTAGGTAGTAGCTACTGTATGCGCAAAAAGGGTTAATCTTTAAGCATAGCAACAAATTTTGCCAAAATATTTGGGGAAAATGTCTGCATAAATCCTATGTATGACATATGATACAGAGAAGGGGTTGTCGACGATACATTGTTGAGACGAACAGTGGAGAGAAACTATAGTTGTGGGATGAATGTCCTTTATCAGAACTTTGGTTCATCTCCACTATCTGCCTGAGAATGGAGGCTGGATTCCCCAGCGAGCATTGTGTACCATAAAGTGCGGTACAATACACATTCCCCCACATATTTTCTGGTGATCGTATTCAAGAAGGAGCTTAGTGTTTCAATTTCAATTTCATGAAGAGAATTATTAAACATTTGCACCAATTGGAATTGCGGCTACTCCCCAATCAAAAAAATGCATGATTACTCTCTGTAAAAGATAAATTATTGAGTTCCATCAAAAGTTGGTGTCCTCTCTAAGAACAAATCATATATGAGACATTGGGAAAATACTATTTGTGCAGGTTTTGGAAACAGCACACCAAGTTGGAAGTTTCCGAATTTCTATCTCACCTGAAGTGCCATTCCAAGAACTAACAAGTCGGTGTGAGGCCCTTCTGATGGGAAAACAAGAGAAGATGTCTGCTTTCATGAACTCCTATCAGAAAGAAGAAATTTTACTTTTGCCAATGAGCTCACCAGGAGATTGCGAAGTAAAGCTGCAGTCAGCATGGCAGCTTGACCAAAGCTTCCAAGAGGTAAGTGTATTTTAGTTGTTTTCCTGAGTATACTGATGAACTTTTGCTTTTAAGAGTTTCTTAGTACTTCCTAAAAGATTTTGAAAATGTCGGTTTCCTGAAAATAAGGGGAAAATCTCAACAGAAAAGAAAGAAAACATATAAAATGGGAATCTAAAAGAAGGCAAATTAGATAATGTATTAGCCAGATTTTAATATGAATTTATAGTTTCCTTCCCTAAAACCTATATCTAAATTTACCTTCTTGGTTTTTTGAAGTCATAATTTTTCTAAATTTATAGCTTAGATATGTCCACTGATGTTACCTTTAAAAATAAGTTTGAATGCATGAAAATTTAGAAAATGGTAATGGAAAAGCCTCAGTGCTATTTAACATCTTATGATATTTCATTGGACACTTGCAAGGATGGGTTGGGACGAGAATGGGTTGACAAGATTTCCTTACTTGGACTGACCATCTACCATAAAACACATTGCAGAATCGGAATCCATTTATTGACCATGATTTCCCCCTAAATCCATATGGCTCAGCTTGTAATCCCGCATCGCAATGTTCTATGGAGTACCACCACCCAACTCAATTTTTTAAGCTCCCAGCCTCAAGCCCATATGACAATTTCCTTAAAGCAGCTGGTTGTTGACATAAATGAAAAATAAAATTATCCATGCCCTATCACAAATGATCAGTCTTACTTTTGCTAAGCAATGTATACATCCCAAATCAAAGCATTTATCAGCATTCTTTTTGGTGCAAACATATAGTCTTCCACCGTCAAATGGGTTCAAAAGACACATCTTGGAATTGTATGTATTCTATGTTGTGGAGGTATGTATCATATACACAATCATTTAATTCTAGGCATTGCATTTGTTTACGAGGGAAAATATCCGAGTTTGAAAGGTATTGCCTCTGGCTTCTCTTTCAACTAGTGTGCCATTATATTGTTCTGTTGAATCTAATCATTGGTTAAAGCTTTATATCATTACTTAATCATTCCCACCATTGTAATGGATATTTTTTAGCTTCTGATATATTGTAATATTTGGGAGAATAGACCCATTTAGTTACTCAGTTTTGTACCAGAGAATGTACATTGAAACCAGTCACAGATTGGGTTTTGGTGAGAGGAACAATGGTGTTGCAAAATTGTTCAGTGTGAGACACAGCAATTGGTTAGCGTGTAAGATCGGGTAATTAATGAATTTCTAGAGATTTGTTTTTGAGATACCAAAGAATAATAATTCACCCCATGATGCGATTTTCATTCTTCAACTTACGGTTTCGTAAAAGGAAAAAAGTTTATATAAGATTGCAACCTTAAAATGTAAAATTAAAGATGCACTTCACAAATCCATCGAAAAATGTTGTTTTAAAGTTGGAAAGCCCTCTAATTGACCATCTGCAAGTCGAGATATATGAATATGAAAAAAAAAAAAAGATTTTGAGTCTTAAAACTAGTGCATTTTGCAACACATTATCTAGACCGCTCATTTTCAAGATTTTCATATGTTTATAGATCTACTTGATTTTAACCATTTTTGGAGATTAAAATGTTATAAATAGATATAAAAAATAGATTTTCAGATTATTCTAGTAGTTTTTTACACCAAAATTATATATTATGATAAATTTTGGAGGTGTCTCAATTGGATTGTTTAAGGTTGTATGGAGGTTCTCGCTCATTAAAAGAGGGCCGAGATTCATTGAAAGAGGGCCGCACCACTCTCTTTCTATTCGCGCTCTCTCTCGCATGTCAAATGATTTTCTATCTCTGAGGCCTTCCAAATGATTAATTTGTTTTTTCTTTTTCTTTTTTTTTCTGAGGAGCTACCAAATGATTAAATTGGCATTTACTACAGGAGATGTTTTAAGCACTTTATAATGGAAAAAATTTATAAAAGTTGAGGCTCTAAATAATCAAATTAGGGCGCACTTCAAAAATTCGTTGGAAAAGGTTGTTTTGATGTTCAAATATCTTCAAATTGATGGTCTAGACCCCAATATGGATGGACAGGAGAATAAAATGGATTTCAAAATTTAAAAATAGTGCATCTTGTAATGTATTTTTGGACAATAGATTTTCAAGTTCCCATAGATCTGTTCGATCTACATTATTTTTTAACCTTTAAAAGTTATAATTAGTGGTGAAAATATATTTTAAGGCTATCGCAAAGATTTCCAGTAATGAAACCACATTTCTCAACACTATTTGAATGTGTGATTGACTTTGATTGTTTAGAGCTTCAGCTCTATACAAAGTTTTCATATTACATATAGATCGAGGCTCCAAACAATCAAATTAGAGCCTACTTCAAAAATTTCACTTGATGAGCTTATTTTGATATTCAAATGCACTCAAATTGATCATCTCGACATCAAGATGCATGGACATAAGAGAAAAATGGAATTCAGGTTTTAAAAATAGTGTATTTTGTAACGTTTTTTGAGCCGTCAATTTTCAAGATTTTCAAGTTTTCATAGATTTGTCAATCTACACTATTTCTTAAGCTTTCAAACTTTATAAATTAAAATTAAAATATATTTTAAAGTTATCACAAAGATTTCAGTATTGAAACCACTAGATACTATTCGAAGGTAGGCTCTAATTTGATTGTTTAGGGCCTAGGCTCTATACAAACCGCACCCTTTACTGCTTATACGAACCGCACCCTTTACGGCTTACAGAGGGTACGGGATTGCATATTACAAGACCATTTGTACTCACATTATTTACTGTCAGTCCAAAGAATGCCACCATGATATGCAGCTGTTGGATGTTACACTTGTAGCCTTAGATTGTATTGCTAAATTAAAAACGAAAAATTATTTTACCTAGTGCGAGAGAGGGAGAGAGAGCGAGTGGGGGAGGTTTAGGAATAAGCTAGAATTAGGATTGTGTGTCTCAAGTTCTCAAACTTTAGAAGCTCAAACTTTAAACACTAGGCAACGGAAAAATTAAGGTTAAAACTGTCAGAAATTTTAGGGATCACAAAATTTTTGTTTGTTATATAACCTAGGATTTTGTAAATTAGGATATTAATAAATTTGTCAGTTTTAACTGGTCAATGAAGTTTTATTGATGGGATGGTGATAAATGAATGATATTTTTTATATCCTTGCTCTATAATAAGTCTAACAATTAATCTTGACCATTAGATGTAAAATCTTAACCAAGCTCAAAGTTCAAATAAATTTTTTTCAAATTTTGTGACAAGCCCAAACTATCAAATCTAACATAGGATGGTTAGAAGTACGTGCTTCCAAATTGGCACCTTTGTAAGGATTGGCAAACTAGCATA
Organism: Amborella trichopoda; assembly: GCF_054954075.1. Lineage (NCBI taxonomy): Eukaryota > Viridiplantae > Streptophyta > Magnoliopsida > Amborellales > Amborellaceae > Amborella > Amborella trichopoda. The sequence goes on from NC_142338.1 coordinate 8,009,945, forward strand.
CTGAAAATTTTACCTATGTTATAGAGCGACCATGGAAAAGCCCATTGGATATATTTGGAACTCTAAGGAAATATTTGATAACTAGAGTTCCAAAAGATGAATGTTGTGGTTTAGTATCACTTCATTGTTTGTTAACAAAAAGTGCTACAGGAAAATAGTTGTTGGAAGTTCTTGGTTATTAAAACGCGAGAACGTTAGCTTCCATCCCCAGCCCCTATTATTTTAGAAAGTTTGCTACCCGTATCCTCTCTCTAACTATTCTCTCTTTTTAACTATGCTCTCATATCTTTCCTAACTCTATTTCCTTTCTAACTATTTGTCTTTTTCCAACGGGCAAGCTTTATATGCTTTCCCTATAATAGGGAAGTTCTATCGTTCCTTTATCCAACCGTCCATTTTGAATGAAATGTTAAGATGCTCCAATCACAATGTTATGTCTCTACACTATTTTATTTTTAATTTCTTTATATAAACTATTCTGACACCAAATTTTGAACGTCTATTTCTCTATTAAACTCGCACTAGCGAAAAATATTAAAAAAAATATATATTTTCAATAAAATAAAATGACTAAAATACCTTTGAAAGTTTCAAGGGGTATTTTGATCATTATATTTTATCAAAAATTTATTTTTAATATTTTGTATATGTGCGCCCCAATAAGAATATGAAACGTACCAAATTTCATATTCATACAATTTGTATAAAAAAAAAATACTTTAAGACATCAGATCTAAGATCCAATGATAAGTGACTCTCTTGATTAAAATTGAACGGCTGGATGATAGGAGGAGGATAGAGCTCCTATACTGTAGGGGGAGCATAGAAACCATTCCCTTTTCTAACTCCTCTGTCTAACTAAGAGATGGTAGACCCTCTTGCAAAATAGGGTACAACCTCATGTTCTTGTAGTGCACATGTTTTGAAGGTTGTACCATTTGTTTTACAAATGTTGTACAGTGAATGCAATTGAAACAAGTTCAAAAATTTTCTTTCTTTAAAAAATGGATTTACTCACCCCAGGTATCAAAAGTGAGTGATCCGTCCAAAGTAACCCTAAACTAGTGATAAATAAGGAGAGATAAGCCACCCATCTAACGACCGTTAAATGAGAGGACCTTTCCCCTCCTCTTCTCCACTCATTTGTTCCCACTTTTTTGGCTCACCTGTGTTCTTGGCTTAAGAAGGCGTAGACCGAGATGCAGCAGTAACGTCGGTCAACCACCCCAATAAATTGCAGAGAGAGAATTTTGGGTGTGATACATGATGCATTTATGATCACATTGTTCATCCCAAATTTTATCCGTCTCAAAGCAAAAAAAAAAGTTGACTTTTTTCCGTCATTTTAATTCACGTTTCTCTCGCGAAATGTGATACCTCACGTGTGCCTGTGCAGCCTAAAATAATACGTCGGACCGGCTATTGATTTTCAAAATACATTAATAAGGCATAATATGTGTTGGAATGGCTTCTAACAAAACATATTGGTTCAGCACGTTCACTTTTTATATTAAAATTGCAGGTTTATGTTGAAATTGTGTTGGTTCCGCTTTCCAAACTCAATTTGTACCGCCGTTAGACTGGCTTAGAGAGAAAGTGGGAGCATCTAAGAAAACGGAAAATGTGGATTAAAATAAAGGTATTTTATTCATAAAAGACCTTACTTTTTTACTTGAGGTTGGTTATAAAAATAAAAGTTTTGGGATTAAAAGTGTGATTTATGAGATTATATATAAGACCATTTATATTTGCTACAAAGAGCTCATAATTATTCTTGGACATTAGATGTCCATTGAATGGGATTATATACCAGAAGACTATCTATCTTCGTTATGAGGACACAATCGGCTTTGGATACTTCATAAAGTTTAAGTGTATTTTTATTATTTATTTATTTAAATTTTTTCTTTTGTGAACTTTGAATCTAATCAATATACTCTTACATCCACTCGATTTAAAATCCGCTAAACAATAGTGAGTTTAAGCTCTTTGTACAAGTAAATAGGCTCTTTGCTTACTTTTCCATGTTTTATTTAAGAAAAAAGTTTATATAAGGGTCAAGCTCTAAACAATCAAATTAGGGGGCACCTTAAAAATCCACTAGAAATATTATTTCGAAGACCAAAAATCCCCAAATTGATTATCTCGATCTCAAGATTTATGAACATGGGAAAAAATAGATTTCAAGTATTGAAAATAGTCGATCGTGTAATGTATTTTTGTACCGTCAATTTTTTTAGATTTTTCAAGTGTTCATAGATCTACTTGAACGACACTATTTTTTAAGCTTTCAATTTTGTAATTAGATATGAAATAAAGTTTCAAGCCATCACAAAGATTTCTAATACCAAAAAAAATTTCCGACACTATTTAAAGGTATGCTTTACTTTAATTGTTTGGAGCGTCAGCCCTATACAAATTACACCCTTTAAGTAGTGGACATGGTTTCTATTAGTCCACTGACTCGCATGCAGAAATGCAGCCCCTTGATAATTTGTTTTTGAAATAGAATTTAATCTATAATATTTAACATGTAGATTATTAATATGTAAAAATTTAAAAACCAGAAATTATATTTTTAGAGACAATATTTGAACCGTTGATTTTACTTTTTTTTTAGAAGACTATTAGTTATGGTGTACATGTACACGTTCTTCAATGGATGATGTAGATCTCCAAGCCGGCATAGTGATACCAAACATTGGGAGGAGAGAAATATCTAGTACACTAAGGTAAGGGGGTATTCATAATGGGAAAGTATATGATAAGACTATTTACTTTTAGTACAAGGTGGTCATAATTAATCTTGACCATTGGATGTGAAAGTGAGTGGCTGCATTTATTTTATTGACCAAGCTCAAAGTTCATAATAAATTTTCTCAAACTTTGTAACACTCTCAAGCTATCAAATTTTAACATCGGATGGTTATAAGTAAGGGAATTTATTGTTAATATACCTTTATTTTAGCAAAATTGAAAAAAAAAAAAAAAAAAAAAAAAAAAAAAACCCTAACTTTTTAAAACCTCGCATACATCTTTTCTCACAAATTTTGTTTTTGTTTTTACCAAAATGACCTTCGCGGTAGTCTTTTTACCGTAATAGATTTTAGGGAAATTATCGCTAATATACCTTAATTTTTAAAAAATTTTAAAAAAACCCTAAACTTCTCAAAACCTCGTCCACACCCTTTTTCCCAATTTACGATATTTTATGGACGAAAATACCTTTTATGGTAATCTTTCTACCGTAACGAATTGTGACCATTACGGTAATTAAAATACCGTTGTAAATAAAGATAGCATTACGGTACTTCTAGTACCGTAATAACATAAACATCTATTACGGTACTTTAATTACCGTAATAACATAGAGTATTACGGTAACTAAAATATTATAATACTTTAGTATTACGGTAATTTAAGTATGTTATATTGCCCAACTCAACACGAAAGATTTTTTACTCTCTCGAGCATACTATTTATTTATTCCCTCGACAAAAATCCACGCTAACTGTAATTTTTCAAATCTCAAATTTTTAGGATATAATCTCTGCTTAATTTTTATATGGTTATCAAAATTTTAGAACTAAAACATGCTTAAATCGGTGTTTTTGAGCGAGAGAAAAATGGTGTGGACAAGGTTTTGGGAAGTTGGGGTTTTTTTTTGTGATTTTCTTAAAATTAAGGTATATTAACGATAATTTCCTTACATTTTAAGCTTTACGGTAATTAAAACACCGTAAAAAAATTCACAGATTGTTACGGTAATTTATTACGGTAATAGTTTAAATTATTATTACGGTAATTTAATTACCGTAATGTGTGGGGAAGTCTTTATGGTATTCTTATTACCGTAATACTTTCCCAGTCAATTCCAAACCCCCATTGGTTGAAAAGCTTCTAATATCAGGGCTACCCCTATCCTCCCTTCACGGTAGTCTTATTCGGAGCAGTATTTTTCAAAGAATCTATGTTTCCATCGGAGCATGATGTGTATCTACTCTCTCGCTCAAAAAATGCCTATTTAAGAATGTTTTTGCTATAAAATTTTGAGAACCATATAAAAATTACTAAAATATTTTAGAAAGAATTGAATTGTGAGTTTTGCGACACTTAAATCTAGCTATTTGAAAATTGGATAGTTTCTATTCAATCTTGAAGTGTTAGGTTTTTCTAGTATACAAAAGAATTTACTTGAAAAATTTATTTTGCTGAAATTATTCTATCAGTAGTAGAGATTATATCCTAAAATTTGAGATTTGAAAAATAGAGCTAGCATGAATTTTTGCCGAGCGAGTAAATAGATAGTAGACTCCCGAGAGAGTAGAAAATCTTTTGTGTTCTTTTAATGAGGCGTGAGAAATATTACGGTAATTAAATTAGCTTAGTATTACTTATAGTATTATGGTATTTTAATTACTGTAATACTCCTTCAACTTATAACGGTAATAAAATTACCATAATACTAATTAAGGTATTACGGTATTTTAATTACTGTAATATTATTTACGGTAAAAACCTATCGTGAAGATTATTTTAGTCCAAAAAAAGCCAAAATTTGTGAGAAATGGTGAAGGTGAGGTTTCGAAAAATTTGGGTGTTTTTTTTCTGATTATAGTAAACTATAAGTATATTAACGATGATTTCCTTATAAGTAACTTGTGTAAACAATTCCATTTATAATTTAAAATTTGTTTCATATGGGCTGGACCACATTTCTATATATGTTGTCTAGAAAGTGTAAAACATCTATCTTAAAGATAAACGCAAGTAGATGTTATATCTAAAAACAATGAATAACGGTCCAAATGTTTTCTTACTAGAATTATTATTTTTAATTTTTAAAAATTATTAATTTTTTCATATTCATGATACAGGTTACACGTCCTTAAAATTTAACTCTTAAAATCCATCTCAAAAATAGATTTATTAGGAGCCCGCATTTCTACATATGCGGGCATGGCCGCATAGAAACCGGGTCCTTTATAATTTCCCTTGTAGTGAATGCCATGATCCATCCAGGGATGATGAATGGCTTGACCTATACGATGCGTTGGTCATTTACAGAAAAGATTAGGATTGTTTAGGTCATTATCTCTCGAAGATCCTTGACCGTCACGAGCTTGTGCATCAATAGAAACATGCCCCATCGATCTCTGTCTCTCGTTGCGTGGAGCGACCTTCTCTCTGCAGCATAATTTCGGAACCTAGCATCGGGGAGTTTGTCTGGTTGCCCTCTGCCTTGATTATCGCGATTTCTCTCTCTCTCTCTCTCTCTCTCTCTCTCTCTCTCTCTTCATTCTGTGAGTTTTGATGTATTAGTTTTCTCTCTCTATACATGTTCTCTCTTAGCTATGTTGTAACAGTTTTTCCCTCTACCCTTCATTAATGCCCCTCCTCTCTCTCTCTGTGCTCGGAGTCCGTTTCGCTTGAAATCGGAAGTCACGATTCTAATATACTCGAAAAATTTCATCTGACATGAACATAGTACTTGAAGCAATTGTAACCTATGGCTTCAATCTTTAGAAGTGTGCTCTCTACATATTTCAAGATTCAATTTTTGCTTTGACAAGAATCAATTTTTGCTGACAAGTTGAACTTTGAGGATAATTTGTAGGAAGTTTGATTATACTTATACATAATTTCTTTGATTTGAATACAAACTGTAGCTTAGTGTCACAGGCTTACAGCAGCGCCATGTGCTCTTATACATAATTTCTTTGATTTGAATAGACACTGTAGATTTAGTGTCACAGGCTCACAGCAGAGCCATGTGTGCTCAATATCTTTACCGTTTTTATGGCTGCAACTGAAGATAGATGAATTTTAAGAAAATTGGGTGAGACCCAATTTTCTAATCTTTCTAATCTAGATTTTATTATTGTACAATTGGAAAAAGGAAAACCAAACCCAAGAGATTCCAGTCCATGATGCCATAGTCTCAAAAGCACTGTGTTATAAGCAATATAGAACCCCTTGTCACGACCTAGATTATACAACTAGTCATTCTTCTGCTCCACAGATCAACAACTTCTTCCTGAATGCCTTTTTTGGTGTAAAGATAAAAATGCATATCCATGATTTTGTGAAACTTCAGATATATATATATATATATATATATATATATATATATATCTTAGAGAGAGAGAAAGAGACATTGTGCCTAAAAAAATATTCTTTTGGGAGAAGTTAATTATAGTATTAAGTAAGCTATAGTTACAGAATTATATCTCCAAAAAATGGCATCCCACACATCTGGTGCTCTGTACATTATCTAAAATAGAAGGGAATAAAAGCAGTAGCCACATGTGTAATAGGATAAGAGATTTGATCACTTGTATTGAACTTTAGAAGCCTACTTTTATGAAATTTAGCTACAGAAGATTAATAGCCCCAGATGTCAAGATCCCAGAGAATTCATGAGTTTCGAAGTGATGAAAGAGAAGTCATGGTAATGCCTAGTGGTGGTGTGCTGGATTAAAGTAATGGTGGCATGGTTGCATTTTTTCATGCTTTCTACAAACTTGAATGGTTCTAGAGGTCTTCAAAGCTTTCAAGCCAAGAGTGCCCAGAATATCCACCTGAAAAGAAGCTGGTCAGTGGAGATCCAATATTGTGGTTAAGATTCAATTCAACCAAGACTTGGTCTTACAGTGGCATCATGCTGGAAAAGAAATTCAGGGAGATTGGGGAAGCAGATCCATCTACATTGTGAGAATAGTGTGATCCCTTGTCATGATTGTAGATCTATTAAATTAACACACAAAATTTTATATTAATTCATAGTATATCTTTTAAATCATATCATTTTTTTTATAATTAGCTTAAGAGTACCTGATACTAGTATTGATTTTATGCCATATTGATACTTTATGCAAAGTATGTACAAGTAGCGTGCCAAGACATTGTTGTGTCACTATGTAGTCACATCGTTGCTTACGTTTCTAGTTTCATGTGCATATTTATTATCGTGCATGTTTATTTCTTTGTGTCTAGCTTGTAACAGCTGCATGGAACAAATGTTCTCACCATTCACTGATCTCTTCTTGGATTTCAGTTGGAAACTATGTTGATTTAAGAAGCATATGCTATGTGTAGCAGTAACATACACTTAAAGGTCCCATTCTTTTGATGCTTTTTTTTGATGCTTTTGTTCAGTCCAGGAGTAATCACCCCAAGTTATTAAGCTTGTTGATTCCTCGTAAATTTGAAGATGCAAGAAGTTCAAGAACAATCTAATCAATCAAAAGGTGATTTATCTTTATTGATTTATCATGCATGACCCATCTAGGGGGCAGATTTTTTGTCTTTAAATGAATCTATTTTGAATCTATCGATTAATTTTTATTTCTTTCTATAGTTTTTGTTTCATGCTGAACTTTTTTCTGTCCTCGTTGGTTTTTGCATTGTGTAGAAGGGGATGCAGAAGCTACTCAGCTGTCAGAAAAAGGTACTTTCTTTATTCATGTCTTGAAAACTTTTTGTGTTAACGTTTGTTTCATTCATCCCCTGCGTTTTAGAAATGTCTCTGTAGTAAAATTTTATTTCATCTGTAGATATACACATTATGGCACCATTTTTTTATTGTTATCCTTGTCGGCATCATGCATTTATGCTAGCATATGAGTATGCTGTTTTCTGACAGCAATGTCTTTAGTTGGAGTAGTCAATAATAACGCAATGCTTGTTCTTGCTGGTTCAGTCTTTCTATAGTAAGGACTGGGGGAACGCCCCTCATATATTGTAGCTTAATTATTCTTTTGATTATTGTTAACTGATTGGAAGAAAAGATATTGGCATATTGTTCATGTGCTCTTGTGCTAAGGCGAGTTTGGTGGTCATAGGACACTCGTCTGAATGACATACAAAGCGGTTTGTGGTCGTGCTTAAAGAGGACATTCAATAATGATATGTCATTATTTATTTTGAGACTGATTGTATATATTGTATTAGGAAATAAGATGATTACACATTTATAATATTGTAATGTTCATACAAACTAAGTTAACAGCTTCAAAAAAAAAAAAAAAATGTCCATAAACTTTTGTAAGCCATGTCTCCTACCCATACATCAATATAGAGAGGCAGAGTGCGGAAAGTATTTTTAGTCACAAAAATGAACAAAGGGAAGGTGTGTGTGTGTGTGTGAGTGTGTGTGTGTGTGTGTGTGTGTGTGTGTGTGTGTGTGTGCGTGTGTGTGTGTGTGTGTGAGAGAGAGAGAGAGAGAGAGAGATGCAGATCAAGGAGATCTCTATAAACAAATTGTGAAGTAGCCGTGCTAGTCAGCATACCTGCTAACAAGCCCCAAAAAATGGGAGTAGGAGAGAGAGAGAGAGAGTGTTGACAGAAGAGGGAGAAGGGGGTGGGGGATATGTAGGGAGGGAAACTCAATTTTAAGCATCCCCATGAGAGCTTTTTACATCAATATGTGACATGTGGCTCCCTGCCTAGCCTGAGTCCACTTTGGAGTTGCCCTTCCTCCAAACCTGTTTGAAACAAACAGCACTTGTTCTTTTGAGAAAGTTAACACTTAAATGATAGGAATAGATGTGCAGAGACCTAGGCAAACCACGGGCGGTTGCACTAAGAAGAAAGAAAAAGATAAAAGGCAAAATAAAAAAGCCTTCTTTTTGAAGGTTACAGTAAAAAATGCAACCCAAAAAAAGATGCCGATCCAAAAAGACATGCCAGTTTTCAGCCATTGATGGCACTGCTTTAGCTAGGGTGTCGGCTTCCTGGTTTCCTTTCCTCCAAATATACCTCCAAGAGGTGTGCATACTGCAGAGGTAGTCAATCTCATCAAAATACTGAGCCAGGAACCAGGGTGGTGGGGAAGAAGAAGGCGTCTGAGCCCAAGTAATGACATTCTTGGAATCTCCCCCAATAGTAATAGAGGGGAAGGTTAGGGGTTGAACCAGCTTGAGCCCTTCCAACAGTGCAACTGTCTCAGCCTCCATAGAGTCAGCGTGACCTATAGATTTAGAGATAGAAGCCACCGTTGTACAAAGGTGGTACCTGACGATAGCACCTACACTCGACGGCCCAGGATTTCCGAGGGAGCAACCGCAAAGTTAAGCTTGGGATTTTTGAGTGGAGGAGGTCTCCAAAAGGATGCCCAAGGTAAGCGCTTGCGGCTGTATTGAAGAACAACAGTCCAGTCTTGGAAAAAGGCCGAAGTAGATAACCCTTTGAATCTGTGGTGATTAGACCCTCATAATACAACTGTGGATTTGATCTTGGCGAGGACTTGTACCACATAGAGTACTCCCCCCGAAAGATTCTATTGTTGCATCCAATCCAAATAGCCCAAAGCAAGGCTGCCACCGAAGATTTCCAGAGTAAAATCCCAGCCTTAGGCCAAGGAAAGGTTGCAGAGCAGAGAAAATGGAAGGTACATCGGCGGGAAGTACCCACTGTATATTGAAAAGGCTAAGAAGTTCCTCCCTCAGATAGAAGGTGTAGGGATAGTGCAGGAACATATGGGCATTGGTTTCCTCATCTGCCAAACATGAAACGCACCGGTTCGGAAGAGGAAAGCCTCTTCTTTGGAGCTGGTCAACTGTGAGCACCCTCTGGGATAGGGCCAGCCACATAAAGAACTGAAACAAACAGCACTTGTTAGCACACTGATTTGGACGAATAGTGTTGTATTCTCCATGGCATCATGGTCGCTGTTGCGGTCCAAGAAATTACATTTTGGGAGCTTCCTTCTGCTAGAAATAGTTGACCCCCAGCTGATGTCGAAGAGTTTGATGCCTTCCAACAGGGCCCTAGCCTCGGCGATGGCAGAACTTGTGACCCCAATAGGGCCTGAGAAGGTGAGGACTACCTGTAACTGGCAGTCACTGAGCAGTCCACCTATCGCTGCTGGTCTAGAGTTGCCAAAGGAGCAAGCGTAAAAGTTTAATTTGATGAGATTTGGCACCAAAGGGGACCAATGGCTCTGTTGCTTGCTTCTCATAGATTTTGAAAGCAGAATAACCCCTCCAATTCGTCATGAGATCTTCTTGAGAGAAAACCTTGATTTCCTTTTGGCTTCTTGTCCAAAAGATATCTCGGGCTTCAATTTGATTCCTACTTCCGAGATCTGGGCTCCGAAGTACGACTGTTTGTTCTATCCATATTCCTCAAATCATAGCCGAGACCGTTGCACACCCCAGAAAGTCAACCATTGTAGGATTTTATTTTATTTTATTTTTTGGGCGAGGGAGGGGGGGTGGGGGAGCTTGGATTTAAGGACAGTTTTGTAGTGTACCACCCAATTGAAAGCTTGGGATTTTGGTGGTAGGGGAGAGCCCACACTTTACAAGTTAATTGTCAGGTTGTATTAATTGTTTCTTTTTTTTTGAAGTCCTCAACCTTCAGGCACATTTCATGCTAATCATACACTAATATTTCTTCATGTACACAAGTGATTCTTTTTTCTTTTGGTTATGCAACCAATGTGCCTGATTTTATAACAAATCAAGTTGGCCATCCAATATATATATATATATATATATATATGAAAATGATCCTGTGAACTAGTGAGCTCACAAGTAAAAATGAGCCCAACGGCTTAGATTGAATCTGGGGGGGTGGGGGAGCTTGGATTTAAGGACAGTTTTGTAGTGTACCACCAATTGAAAGCTTGGGATTTTGGTGGTACGGGAGAGAGCCCACACTTTACAAGTTAATCGTCATGTTGTATTAATTGTTTCTTTTTTTTGAAGTCCTCAACCTTCAGGCACATTGATGCTAATCATACACTAATATTTCTTCATGTACACAAGCGATTCTTTTTTCTTTTGGTTATGCAACCAATGTGCCTGGTTTTATAACAAATCAAGTTGGCCATTCAATATATATATATATATATATGGAAAATGATCCTGTGAGCTAGTGAACTCACAAGTAAAAATGAGCCCAACGGCCCAGATTGAATCTGGGCCGATTTGACGATCACGAATGCCCGATAGTGTTTGAATTTTAATTTTTTTTTACAAATCCAAATCACTTGAAATTTTAGGCGTGTGTTCATAAAAAATAGGTGAATCTTTGAAAAATATCAAAAAAATATTTTACATGAAAATAGTGACCAAATACCCCCGTAATATTTTGGTCAATTTATTTTTTGCGGATTTTTTTGATATTTTTATTAGGTGCGGCTTGATGAGAAGAACACACGCTTAAAATTTCAAGTGATTTGGATTTGTAGGAAAAAAATTAAAATTCAAACACTATCGAACATCTGTGATCGTCAGATCGCCCCAGATTCAATCTGGGCCATTGGGCTCATTTTTTCTTGTGAGCCTACTGGCTTACAGGATCATTTTCCTATATATATATATATATATATATATAGATTCTAGAAAGACAAAGTCTCGATATTCAAAAGGAAAGAAAAATACCTTTCCTAAAATTTTTTTATAAGATCACTCCTTTAAACAAAAGGGAAAAAGAAAAATACCAGTTTGTTATAACTGTGGAAAAGTAGGACACTATAAAAATAAATGTCATATGAAAAAGAAAATAAATGCTTTAGTAATAGACCTTGAAATAAAAAAACAATTATTTGATATCCTCTTAATAAAAAGAGATGATTTTGAAGAATCTTCTGACTCTGATGAAGAAATGCTTATCGGAGAGATAAATGATAGAGAATTGATTTTCTCCAGTTCAGATTCTGAAACCGATTCTGAAGATATTAATTATCAGTGTAATTTCTTGAAAGGCCTAAACTTAAATACTCTGACCAAGGAAGAAAATCTCATAATTGACCTAATTGATAAAATAAGTGACCCTGAGGCTAAAAGAGAAGCCTTAATTCATTATATCAACATGGCCAAAGAACCTTCAAGTTCTCTTGCTCCTAAACCGACTCTTATTCCTACTAATGAAGATTACAGCTTTAGTGATATTTTGAAAAGAGTTCAAAATAGAATTCAAAACCAAAAAGAACCCACAATTCATGATCTAAAAAATGAAATAAATGAGGTTTGAAATGAATTGATAACTGTAAAAACTAAAATACAAATTCTTGAAATAGCAGCTACTAAAAATGAAAGTGGAAATGAGGAAGAAAGTCCGGAAGAAGAATTTAATAATTTGATGCATGATTATAATCAAAATCTGTTACCACCCGAAATGGAAGATACACACCCAAAAGTGAGAGACGATCCACAAACTTCCAATAACTGTAATATGTTGAGAAAAATACAAGATTATAAATATGCCAACCTCTTGAATAAAGTAATAATATAAAGATGGTTTATCATCATAAAAATAGTGGTACAAAAAGAGTTCACTTTTCAAACTACTGTTCTTATCGATTCAGAAGCCGATCTAAACTGTATAAATGAAGGACTGGTTCCAACCAAATATTTTAGCAAAACAACACAAGTTTTGAACACTGCTGATGGTAGTAAAATGATAATAAAATATAAACCATCTGATGGAGCAATTTGCAATAATGGTGCATGCTTTAAATTTCCTTTTATAATGGTTAAAGGATTAAGCCAGCCTGTGATACTTGGAACTCCCTTCTTAACATGCTTTACCCCATTAGAATTGATAATACTGGGATAAAAGCTGATATTGAAGGATATGAAGTAAAATTTGACTTCATTGATAAACCAAGAATTCATAAAATAAATAGCATAAAAAATAAGATTTCTACGAAAGAAAGATTTCTCTTTCATTTAAAAGAAGAGGTTAAGTATAAGACTATTGATGAAAAATTTACATCACCACAAATACAAAATAAAATTAATAACTTCAAAACGATACTTGAAAAAGAAGTTTGTGCAGAAATCCCTGACGCTTTTTGGAATAGAAAACAACACATTGTGGAACTTCCTTATGAACCAGGCTTTAACGAACAAAAAATTCTAATTGAAGCCAGACCAATACAAATGAATAGCAGACTTCTAGAAATTTGTAAAACTGAAATACAAGAACTTCTTAACAAAAAACTAATTAGGAAAAATTCTTCACCTTGGAGCTGTGCAGCTTTTTATGTAGAAAAAACTTCGGAGATGGAAAGGGGAGCCCCACTCCTTGTTATAAATTATAAACCCTTGAATGAGGTTTTGAGATGGATTCGCTACCCGATTCCAAATGAAAGGGATCTCCTTGATAGATTACTCTATACCTGTATTTTCTCAAAGTTTGATGTAAAATCAAGATATTGGCAAATTCAAATTTTGGAAAAAGATAAATATAAAACAATATTTAATGTTCCTTTAGGGCATTTTGGGTTAAAAAATGCCTCTCCAGAATTTCAGAATATTATGAATGATATTTTTAATCCATATACTAAGTTTATTATTGTCTATATTGATGATGTCCTCGTATATTCTGATAATATTGACCAACATTGGAAACATTTAAATATTTTTTTTAAAGCTATAAAAAATGTCGAACTGGTTGTTTCTGCTGGGAAAATAAACCTTTTTAAAACAAAAATTAGGTTCCTTAAGAATAATATCTTTCAAGGAAGGATAATTCCTATCGATTGAGCAATTGAATTTGCTTCCAGATTCCTTGACATCATAAAAGATAAAAAAAAATTACAGAGATTTTTAGGATGTTTAAATTATATTTCAAATTTTTTATAAAGATTTAGCTTCAGATGCTAAACCATTATTCCAGAGACTAAAAAAGAATCCTCCAGATTGGATTAATGAGCATACCATGACAGTTAGAAAATTAAAACAGAAGGCCAAAGAATTACTTTGTTTAGCTCTATCCATTCCTACAGCTTTTAAAATTATAGAAACCAATGCTTCTGAAATAGGATTAGGAGGTATCCTTAAACAAAAAATCCTAGATGAGGAACAACTTATACGTTTTACCTCTAAAGCCTGGAATCTAAAGCCTGGAATCTGGCACAACAGAAATATTCTGCTGTTAAAAAGGAGGTCTTAGCAATAATACATTGTGTCACGAAATTTCAAAGTAACCTGCTTAAAAAAAATTCCTCATACGGACTGATTGCAAATCAGCCAAAGGCATATTAGAAAAAGATGTCAAAAATCTTGTCGTCAAGCAAATTTTCGCTCGATGGCAAGGTATTCTTTCTGCTTTTGATTTTGATATTGAACATATTCAAGGGAAAAATAATCATCTTCTTGATTTTTTGACTAGAGAATTTTTGCAGGGAGGGAAGGAGAAGCCAACATCCGAGAATACAGCCGATGGATATAGTCCCTAGCTCAGGACAAGGCCTGACTTTATATAATAGCCCAGGAAAACACCTGGCTACAAATAGTTCTGGCCCAGGAAAATCATTGACGTCCTCATCAAATCCAAATGCTTTAATAAGAAAGCAAGCTCAAGAGATTCAAAGATCTCCTCAACAGTCCCTTTTGAGCTTTAATAGTTTAAACCCTGATAGAACTCCATTTCTTGATACAACATATATATATATATATATATACTCGTAGAGTATTATTATTAGAACTACCTGAAGCGGTTCTATTCGATAGTGTTCTAAACAAATTTGCCATTTTATCTTAGTTTTTTTTCTCTGAGTCAACTGGAAAACAGTCCCTGCACCTTGCGGCTTTCCTGGCTCACGATGGTCTTTGGGTCACAGCGACTTTAGATATGTTAACAAGATAAAATGTACAAATTGGTTCAGTTTTTTACTGAATAAACTCGACTTTGATACTATAAATAGCAGAAGAGGAACCAAATAAAATGCATAAATAAGAAAGAGTAACATTCATACATAATAACATTGATTTATAAAAATAGAAACAGAAGTACAAGATTTACAGAAGCAGAACAATGATAGGCACCTACATGAAAGTTTGAAGCAGAGGTGAGAGGCAAAAAACAGACTTGAAGTACTCACAGTAACCACTCAAACTTACAACAATGACTCTGAAAGCACTTACTTACAAAGTATTAAAACCCTAGCTGTGATATTCAGAAGGAAATCCCAAGGTGCGTACTTCTGAGGCCTGGTCCTCCTTTTATAGAAGAGGGGAGGGCGGACTCCAAACGTTCTAAAGTCCGCACCGACAAGGTAAGATGCCTTTTCTTTCACATCAAAATAAAAGGTAGGGTAAAAGCAAAGGTAAGGGAAAGATTCTTGTCGGCTTTTCACTGCAGCAACAGTGTTTTTTGTCAGTAATAATGCTTCTTTTACTGTAACAATAGTGATTGGCCTGTTGACAGTCTCTTTTTATTGTCATATTTGGGACACGTGTCCTGAATGGTGATGGAGTAGTACCATCCCTGATATTTTGTCTAATTTATTTGGGAAAATATTCCCATACAATCATCTTCGTTTGGAGGATCCAAATCTTCGGTTTCTACATCATTATACAGAAAGAAAAATATGAGTTTAAAAGTAGTTTTTCAATAAAAACGATTGAAGAAACTCTCTCAGTTATGGAAAATCAAGATAGCTTTCAACTCTTTTCGACTAGAATGATTGCAGTTCATATTAAAAGGGGTTGTAACTATCTTCATATAGGTCTTGTACAAATAGCAGTAAAACCATTAACTAGAGAATAACTAGAGAAGGACTAAATAATTCGGTTTTACTATGTCTAAGAGATAGTAGACATAGAAGATTCAGTGACTCTCTTTTAGGGATCGTTGAGTCGAGTGTCTGCAATGGACCTATATATTTCAATTGCTTTCCAAATTTTTTTGTGTCCCTAATCGATCCAAATTTATTAAAAGTGTTAACTCTTAATTTTAAAACTCAAGGTTTTGACATGGACCCTGGATCCCAGAACTTGGCTTTTGTTTATAGAATTTGTTATAAGGTCATGAACACTCTTTGTCCTAATGCAAGATTGATGGATAAAAAAGGACAAACAATATTTTTTCAAACTAATATGGAAAATCCAATCTTGTCATGCGTAAAGCTATATGCTGGAAGCAGCTAAACTTACCTGAAAATTGGTGTATACAAACTGAGACTCGTTTACCTATTTTCGAAAATAAAGAGCCAGAACAAATAATTGAATATCCAAATGGAGAAATTGAAATCCAATTTCCATCCCTTAGAAGAACCAGATTGAGTATTCCAAATATTGTTTTAGCTCCTAGGATGCCTGCTAAGAATACTGTACCTTCAACTTATACTTCTTCTAGAAGTTCGACTTCTTCAGTACCTCAATCTAATTATGAAAAAGCGCATGATGACAAAATCATTTAAGAAGGATTAAGAAAAAATGAAAAACATGTACAACATCCAGTTCATACTGTAAATACTCCCAGCTCTTCTCAGACTGAGCCTGATGAGCCAACCATGTCTAAATTTGATTTCAAAGTTTTGACAATTCAAACCTAAGATAAGTTTGCCATAGATAAAGCATGGGTAAAAAGGGATTTTCTGTCTGAAGAAAATAAACAAATAAGGGAATGGTTCCTCGAAGAATTTAATGAAAGACTGAAAGACCTCTTTAATTGTAAATTTAATAAATTCATGATACAGCATAAAACAAATATAAATTCTTTTAAATGGCTTAGGTATATCCTTAAAAAGAGAGGAATAAAATACCCAGAATTTCAGGATAATACTATTCAGAATATTAATATTATCCAAAACACCTTTCAAAACTTTCATACAGTTAAAGGAGAAAGCATTGAAGCTATCCATCCTCCTGTAGAACTACAAATAGAAGATGACCTCATTACTACTTCAGTCTCCTTTTCAGGACGATCTATAGTAAATTGGAATATAGATGGAATGTCTGAGAATCAAATTCTCGATCTCATGAAACATATGACTATGTATGCCACCGCATGTAAAGCAAGTGGAAACCAAGACCACAAAATTGCTAAAGCCATTATATGTGGTTTTACTGGATAGCTTAGATGATGGTGGAATTTTCATATGGACGAAGAAGCCAAAAATCAAATCTTAAATGCTACTAAATAATGGGTTGTTAAATGTGAGGTAGGACCTGGACAGGTCACTGATGGAGATGCAATAAATACTCTAATATATACCATTACACTTCGCTTTGTGGGGAGTACAACACTTTTATCTGCTAGATCTGAGGATCTACTTTCAAATCTTCGTTGTCCAACTCTCTCACATTTCAAATGGTATAAAAAATAAATTGTAGGGAAAAGTTCTTCACCCTGGAGCTGTGCAGCGTTTTATGTAGAAAAAGCTTTGGAGATTGAAAGGGGAGCCCCACGCCTTGTTATAAATTATAAACCATTGAATAAGGTTTTGAGATGGATTCGCTACCCTATTCCAAATAAAAGGGATCTCCTTGATAGATTAGTCAATGCCTGTATTTTTTCAAAGTTTGATTTAAAATCAGGATATTGGCAAATTCAAATTTTGGAAAAAGATAAATATAAAACGGCATTTAATGTTCCTTTCGAGCATTTTGAATGGAATGTAATGCCTTTTGGGTTAAAAAATGCCCCTTCAGAACTCGATTTCTTCATATAGCATATATATATATATATATATATATATATATATATATATATATATATATATATGGAAAAGTTTTTCCAATGCCGATAGGCAAAAATGAATAGTGATTTTGCTTACCCTCATCACCGTCCAAATTTCATCGCACGGTCACGATTGTCCGGTAGTGTTTTATTTTCATGTTTTTTCTACAAATCGGAATGACCTGAAATTTGGAGGGTATGTACATCTTACTGAGGCGCATCTAATAAAAATATAAAAAATATTATCTGCAAAAAATAAATTGACCAAAATGCCCCAAAACTTTTTGGGGGTATTTTGGTCAATTTTTAATGTAAAATATTTTTTTATAATTTTCGAAGATTCCCCTATTTTTGATTAATACACTCTCTAAATTTTAGGTCATTCCGATTTGTAGAAAAAAATGAAAAATGAAACACTATCGGACAATCGTGACCGCGTGATGAACTTTGGACGGTGATGGGGGTAGGCGAAATCACTGTTCATTTTCGCCTATAGACGTTGTGTAGTGTTTTCCTATATATATATATATATATATAGTTAAAACATGAAGTCCTTTTGGGACTCGACCTGGTTCGAGCCTAGTCTTAAAGGATTTGGGAAAGTCTCAACAGACTCAAAAAGTCTCACAAAGGAAGGAAAAGATTTTTAAATATTAAGTTTCAGATGAGTTTCTTATGACTCGGAAGGCCGTAACTCATGTAGTGCCCCAGGCTAGTCGACTTAGGTGAGTCCTGAGTCAACGTGTCAGATTTTATAACATCGTGAAAAAACATCAGCTCTGTTCTTTCAATTTTCTTTTCCATTGTTCAGTTTCTCTAAAGATGTTTCACTAATAGGCTGCATACATGTGTAGCATGCATGGCTGGATATTGTAGGGACATTGAATGACTAAGGATTATAGAAGATGTGGTGCCACGTGAATGGAACCATTTGATAACATAGTTTTAGGACTCTTTTGAGGAGTGCGAGAGACTAGTTGAAGCATGGTGCATCTTTAGAGGGATCGTGGTGGCCTTTGGCTGCAAGAATACATGGATCAACGGGTGTGCAGCTGCAAAGACATGGACACCTATGTCAGTGACCAACATGGGCACTTGCATCAGAAACGTCAGCCCTGAAATTGGCCTTTCAGGCACAGCACGTCTTATTGCATTGAGAGGGGCTGGGTGGGAAGAGTGCGCTTGAGTACTTTAGTAATTATATCAACTAAAGAAAAGGTAAATATTAAATAGAAGCTTCCAAGTTTCTAATTCAACGTGCTTGTCATGTCTTTGCTTGTTGAGATGTGCAAAAAATCATGGACACACTTGTCCAAGTTACATAGCTGCTCTGCCAATTTGGGGGCCTTGGTCTTTACCTTTGTTCCATATTTATTATCTAGGTAGTTGTGTTGTTTGAGCAATCACAAACTGAAGCTTATTTATTATAAAGTTCATCTGCATGTGTCGCTGGTTACACCTTGGTCAGCCATTGGGGATACATATTTTGGGGGAAGGGAGTGTTCTGTTAAGATTTTCAAGTGAGTGAGATATTTTGTATTAAAAAGTAGAAATGGTTGAAATAGTTTATTTAACCTGGAAAAATCAATGAACAAGATATCTGGGTTGGTATTAGTGTTTGTGCATGTGGAGAATGGCCCTTGGTCTTCAAGGAGGTGGTCAAAGGGATATTAAGGACAGCTGATTGGTAGCAAAAGGTGTTTGGGAGTCCAAGATCGAATTTTTTTGGTTGGAGTTGCTACACCAAAGGTCCCAGACTTCACAGTAAGATTAAGTTAAGTGTAATAGTGTCATGTAGCCATAACTTTGAAGAACTTTGGAATTTTCTCATGATAAAAGCAAAAAGTGTGATTGATGGTTGGTTTATGCAGAGCCTTTCAGGGTGGTCACATTAGTTTCAAGAAACCCCTTAATGATAGCATGACCGCGCTGGAAAATACTGCTCCCTTGGCATTTCCTGGGTGATCTAATTCGGAAATACTCTCATCACAAGTCTTACTTCCTCTCCTAGCAATGCTTCCTGTAATCTATTCATGTGCTTCAAATAACAAATCCTGTTGGAGTTCTTGCATTAATGTTCTTTTTAAGTATTGTCCTTATTTTGTTATCCTCTGAAAACTGTCTGCATATTTTTGGCTGAAGTCTCCATATGGTTTTAAGCATACTCCTTCGATGATCAGCATCTATGCTTATGGAATCTGTATTCTGATATATGAAAGACCCATGCAAGTAATTCTTTCATTCTTAGGTAAGGTACTGAAGTCCTCCTACCATGCTTTGGTGCTTTTCTGGTTCTTCACGTAGTTTCCTTCATCCGCTCTTAATCTTTGGTTGAGGGCTGTTAGAGTGGCCGATGGCTTGCAATGCAACATTTTGGTGTGATCAAGTAAATCAAGTGCATATTTATGCTAAGATAAACGGGGTGCATCCTTAATGCGATCCACTTCTATCCCCAGTGAGGATAGTTGTCATGAATCTGTCATCTGAAATCTGTCCTGAAGAAATCTTTTGATCTCAGCGATAAGAATTGAAGGACCTCCTGTAATAATGTTGTCATCTACAGATAGGAGGATAATCATAATCTGGTGCTCTTGTGGATGAAAATAGAATGATTCATTACTGTGCTTATGAATCCCTAACACTTTATTGCACGATAAAAGCTTTGAAACCAAGTACAAGAACCCTGCTTCAATCCATGCATAGATTTCTTCAACTGACATACTCTGAAGGATCCTTCTAGCCAAAACTCCATATACAACGCTTCTTTTACCTCTCCATGAAGAAAGGCATTCCTCTCGTAGAGTTGGAAAAGAGGCTACTCAAATGGTGACAATTTTGACAAGAAGGCTGTAAGTTTCATCATAATCTAATCGATGTTGTTGATTAAAACATCTTATATACCCCATCGCTACCCGAAACATTCTCTCCAACATGCCTCTTCACAATTTCCCAAGCTGATATTTCTTTGGACATAGCTTCGACCCACTTCGGGTTGTTTGTCGCCACATGATAGCTGGTAGGCTCCTTTCGTTTGAGAGCTTTACATTATAAATACCTGATAATCATGTGTGAGGTTTTCATGGCTTATCCATTAATTTATAGCAAACTGATAGATTGGCGAATAGCATGATTTTCTGCGCTAATTCTGGCAACTTCTCCACGTTCAACATGGCGTCCTCTTAGCTCCAGACTCGTGTTATGAACATTATCATCTTGCTACCCTAGCATATGTGTATTTTCAGCTTGCTGCCCTTCTATGTGCCACTGTCATTTATTTCTATGATATACAATCACCTTCATGGTTGCAATGTTAGGCTGCTCATTTGGCTTTCATTTATGATATACGATCACCTCTTTGGATGCAACATTGGGCTGCTCATTAGATGGAGTGTCATCATCTTCAAGGTGTTTGGGATCTTTGGCAATGTATTGAGGCACACTCTCGTCAATGTTGCTAAGTTGATGAGTGTTGTTAGGAGCACACCCCAAACAAGATAACTCTTTCATCTCATTTATTAATTGACTCATGGTTACAATGCCCTAGAAAAACATTGACATCATCATTTACTTTGAATGAAGGCGCTAATAATATAAGCTTCCTTGATTTGTCATCCAAGACATGTAGATGTCCTTGCCGATCTGTTCTAGTTAATGTGGCCCCTAACAAGTATCCTTCAAAAGCAGAAGACTGTTTGGAATAGGAAATTTTTCTTATTTTCTTGAGTCAATTGAGAGATAGATATAGCACTATGCTTGATCCAGGGAACCAGAAAGATATTATTTAGAAAGACAGGACCAATGGAGGAATTTACAGAATCATTTCATATGTGAGTGATGGGAAGTGAGAAACCATCCCCGACTAATAGGGGACCACTGCCAGAATAAGGATAAGAGATAAGAATTTATCAGGATCACCTGAAACATGGTTGGCTACTCTGCCATTAACAATCCATGCTTGATCATTTGGTGAAGTCAATGACATAGTCTCCATTGTTGCATCATCCCATCTTGCGTGGGTTACTTTTATAACATATTACACAGTGTAATATATTCTCATCAGTTATTTTAGAAAAAAAGACAATCTTCATTGGAGTATTAAGGGCAGCGACTTTGTGGCTATTGTTCGAGCTTTATCCCTGTTGATTATAGTAATAGTAGCAGTCCACTATGATGCGGTTTCGGTGACTACAAATCTGGCATGTCACATCCTTATGTCCAACCATACTATTTTGTTATAAATGATTAGGTGTAGGGAAAAGACCGTGTTATTAGTTAGTGGAATGAATGAGCTCCAACTCTTCCACGACCTCTAATGCCATGATATGTCCACGACCACCTCTTTCTCCATTATAAAATGGAGGGTTACTGATCGTGACTAACACAATGGATCATGGTTTTGAGCATCTTTAGGTGTAGGTTTATTTTGGAAGAGGGTCGTGTTCAGGTAGCAAGGGGCACATTTGTGAAAAAATTGGAAATGGGGGGCTTGGGGATATCGTAATTAACAAACATCCTATATGCATTGTCTTTTTTACTTGGTGGTTCTTGAATCATGTTCAGTTGATCATAAAGCCCCTTTTTGGTTGAAATATTCCATGACTGTCATTTTTCTTGCTTGCATTGTTGGACTGCAAGCCTCAAATGCATCACACATGACTCAAAAAGGAGACATGAAAAGCCTTCCATAAATTTGCAGCAGTTCGCATTCCCATAACCTGTGCTGGAGTTTCTTCGGAAAGAGGTGTGTTGATTCATCCAATGAGTTGCTGGTCATTAGCAACCCGTTTTCATAACAGGGGTTTGTGGAAACAATGCTCATTTTCCATCATCATCAATCTCTTCCTTTCTGATGAGTTTGGAAGGAGGTTAAGAATATCCATCTATGTCATGGATTATGAGTCCCTTCTAGATTGCGACATTGGATGAGGTCAACTTGGTGGAGACCATTTAGGGGAGCACATTTGGGAAGAAAATTGATGTGAGGAAGACATTATTGTGAAATGGAGAATGACGTTGGGTAGAGAAAAGAAGAGAAGAATGTGAAATTGACAAAGTAGCAATGAATGAAAAGATAAAGAGCTAAGGGAAATCATCAAGTTTCTGAAATTAGGGTTATTGTTAAGTTTCTGAAATCAGGTTATGTTTTTTAGGGGAAGGATGAGAGTAATTAAGGCTTTTGAGAAATTAGGGTTTTGATGAGCGCGAGATCCATAGTTGGAGATTAGGGTTGAAATTAGTTTTTTTTTTGGTGAAAACGGAGAGAGAAATTAAGTCATTTGAGAAATTGATGAAAAAGAAGCTTAGGTTGGGACTCCAAAATTTCAATGGGTAGAGAGGAGAGAGAGAGCACGGAGTGGGATAGGGCAATATTTTCTTTTTTTTGTACGGAGTGAAGAGAAAAGGAAGAAATGGAAAAGAATATCAGAAGAAAGAAAGAGTGACAATCAAGAATGAGATTCAGGTCACTATGAGAATCAAGAAAGAGAAATAAGGTATGGTTTCTATGAGAAAAAGAGTGGATAGCCAAGAATGAGATTGGGGTTTATATGAGAATTGAGATAGAGGAATAAGATATAGTGAGATTACGGAAGGTAAGATAGGATTTTACCTTGTTATGGGTTTGTGTAGAATATCCAGCAACCTGCTCTGATAAAATGTGAGTTTGATATTCCACAATAGGAAAGAGATATTGTAAAGACATCAAAAGCTAGAGAGAGTGGCTTAAATTCCCAAATCAGTCCGTATGCAGCAACATCTTCATTATATAAGTAAATATTACATGGTTGGATGTTTGGGTTTGTACAAATATGTTTTTTTTTTTAAGTTGTTAACTGTTGTATAGATCATAGTTGTTGGAAACGCTTGGGAAACCGAATTGTTTTAAGAACTGGAATCACGGAATCGCAGCCAGCTAGAAGATTCTTGTCTTGGAATCGTTGTCCGTACAATAGGAATCACTAGGAACGAGATTCCTAGTTTTTGAGAATTGTGTTTCGATCGAAATAGATCCAAGTTTCATCTACATATGGAATCGAGATTTCTTCCTCATTAGAATCGGGATTCCCATCCGCCTGAAATCGACACTTCAGGAGTCAAGATTCATTAATATGCAATCAAGTTTTCGACATCTATGGGACAGAGATATGTTGTTGTTTCGAATCATGATTCTAACATATTTGGAATCAAGTTTTTGAAGTATATGGATCAAAGATCCATGTCAGTTTGAGATCGAGATTTACAATAATATGGAATGTGGAATGCGTTTAATGACCCCTACCAGGAATCGAGATTTCATTTTTATGAGAAGGAAGCCACAAGCACATCTTGAGCCTTATCAACTTTAGAACCTATATTGGATGTCTCTTATTAGAAGGTTTCTCGAATTTTAAAGTGATTGTGTTGACTATTGAACTTATGGTCATTATATACAAAAGACAAGTATTCCTAAATTGTGATTTGGACGTCATTATTATAAAGACAAAATACGATTATGTTTATGCCATGGTTTTACTTTTAATTGTATGTGTTGTATTTATGAATTATATTTTAAATTTAAAGTAAAGGCCATCCATGGTGGCACAAGTAAAATAATGAAACCCTGCAACCACTAGAAGCATTCGAAAGAAGATTTCTACTCCAATTGACATGGAATCAAGATTTAATCCACGCTAGAATCCAGATTCGATATATTTTGGGAACGTCTACCCACAATTAATGGGTTCAAGTTTTCAAAGATGTGTTGGATTGAGATTCCGAAATTAAGGAATCGAGTTTCCTTGATTCCGATAAATGGTTTCTAAAGATGTGTTGAATCGAGATTCCAAAATCAAGGAATTAAGTTTCCTTGGTTCCAAAAAATAGTTTCTAAAGATTTGTCGAAACAAGATTCCAAAATCAAGGAATCGAGTTTCCTTGGTTCCAAAAAATGGTTTCCATGGAGATTCCTTAACGAAAACGCGGAATCGGGTTTCAGAACCGAAAACGCGGGGTCAGTGGAGCTATGGTATAGATAAATAGGAGATGCAATGATCAATGAGAGGACCCACAGACCGGGCCTCTCAGCAAAAAATGGGTTAACCCAAAAGGGCCTTATACAAAAAGTGGGTGGGGCTTATAACATTTCCCATATCAGAGGATATTCAAAAACCAGAAGGTCTGGAGGGGTAAAACATAAACACAAGTAAGTTCCATAAAGCCCTGAATTGTTAAGGATCCATTGCGCTCGCACCAGCCCCTTCCTTAGCTAGACGGTCTGTTAGGTCGTTTGATTCCCTCCTATGCGTTCATAAGACAGCCGTATCCCTGCAAATGTGCATAATCTCGTCATAAATCGAAGCAAGATACCGGGGGGAGGAGATTTTCCAGACGCCCAGGTAATTATGTTTTTGGCATCTCCTTCAACCAACAGAGGTTGTCACCACGCAGGGTCAAACAACTTGAGACTCGAAAGGAGGGCCATGGATTCGGCAAATTGGGAGTCAGCGTGTCTTGGAAAAAGAGGTCTTTCTCAAAAAACCAAATCTAGGAAAAAGAGGTCAAGATGTTGTCTTGATGATCTCTAAACAACCCACCCACCCCTGCTGGTCCAGGGTTACCAATAGAACACCCAGTTGTTTGCATGAGCAGGCCAGGGGGGTTTAAAGAGGATGATGTCTTTCCAATTTTGTAGCATTGGGTTTGTACACATGCAAATGCCCTTAAGATCCACATGTTTTACATTGTGAAATAACATAACGAAAAATGGCAGTAATGCCTGTTATACATGGTACATAGTCTAACAGATCATACCCTGAGAATTTCATGGGTGTTATGATTTGTTCCAATTTCATTTTTAACTCTCACATTAAATACCGATGATGTTCTATTCCTTGTTTATTTTCTTTTGGATAGGTCTGTATTTAAATAGATTCAGAAGATGACCTTCCATTCTATACATCCAATATTTGGTGGTTCTTGAAGTGGCAAATAAATGGCAATTTATTGTGCCCTCATAAATACTGTGAGAACAGATGTTTGTATAGAATGGCAATTGATTATGCCCTCAATTCCTACCAAGGTAGGGGCCCTCTCCCCACTGACTCACCAAAAAAAAAATATCTATCCAAATAGTCTATATTCAAATACTGTCTTTGATTTCCTTCTTATACGATGCTAAGAAGTGAGGCCCAAAAGAACGTGGTTGGAAGTAGTCCGAAAAGATAATAGAGCAAACTGGCAGACTAGGATTCGTGTAGCCGACCCCAATTAATTGGGAAAGGCTATAATGATAGTGATGATGACGATGCTAAGAAGTGGAATCATTTTTTTTAGTTTATTGCATGATTTTACCATTGATCATGAATCTTTCTGGGAATTGTGTAGAGAAAATGGCCCATTCATCTTATTCTGGTCATTAGATTGAGATTTTATGCAACTATGAGTTCCAGTTGGGAACGAAATTATTTCACTCGATGTTTTTGTATGTGTTTAGATACAATCTTTTATTTATGTACAATGCTGCTCTTTCTATCTTTCAAACAAAAGAAAATAATTATAATAATGATGTTGTTGTTTTCTTTTGATAGGTCGGAATGATGATGATGATGAGATCACTGTTGAACCTGCATTCAAGCATGGTGAACTTCCTCAAGATAATAAGCTTCCCCCCAAAGTTGACTCTGCGGTGGAAGTTCTTCATGAGAAAGTTACCAAGCAAATCATCAAGGAAGGTCATGGCCAGAAGCCGGCAAGATTATCGACATGTTTCTGTAAGGATAACTTTGATCACCACGTCTCACCACGTCTCATTAGTTCATAATTACATTCATTTGTTGCATATGGTGCCTGATTGTAGTTTCACCTTCTTTGAGCTTAAATCTTGATCTGATAACTTACATCACCTCATCTCATTAGTTCATAATTACATTCTTTTGTTTTGTAGTTCTCACCTTCTTTGAGCTTAAATCTTGCAAATTCATTGGCTTACACATGTTTGCAGTAATTTTTGTAAGTTTGCAAGTACATTGTAAGTTTATCAATAATTCTGGTTACATCACTTCCTATATTAATGGTAAATGCTCTTTCATTAGATAAGTTGTTATTAATAATTAAAAAACCTTGAATCAATATTGTATCATGTTTCATCTCTTCATAACTATAAGGCAGCTTCTTCTTTTTTTTAAGAATTCATCTTAGGGGTTGTAGAGATAGAGATAGTCGAGGATACAAAGTTTTGTATCAACTGTCGAATATCATCTGATGTCCGGGACATTGTCATATTTGCGTCATGAATAGTGCTGGATGGAGGGGTCTCTACTTTTAGTCCCTTGGAAGCATCATTAGCAGCTTGGCATGCCCTGTACAAAAGTCTTCGTGTATCGAATGCCCGGTTGCCTTGCCGAAAAGGATTTCGACATTTTGTGATAATATGCCCAGCTCGTTTACAATAAATACAACAAATTTTCTTCTTACACTGGGATGCTATATGACCATATTCTTTACACTCATAACATTGCAGCAAATAGGGATCCTTTTGTGATGGTGTTCCTCTATCCCGTTGAGCTACAAGTACAAACTCTATATCCTTCTTTCCTTCAATGGTAGCTTGCATCGTGATTCTTGTTTCCTCATGAAGTAATTAGCCGAGAATAGCATCCATATTTGCTATATTTTCGCAATTCAAAATATTGGCTGGAACAATCTTATAGTCTGGGCGCAACTTTATCAAAAACTGCGTCACCTTCCTGTCACCATTTATCTCCATTAAGCTCCGAATGCAACAAGCACTAGTGATAGCCTTCAAGTTTACATATTTATATTTTGTCCACAAGTTCATGAAACCAGTATAGTATTCTTGAATGTTTTTCTCCCTTGACTATAGGAAAACATATCATACTCTGATACCATGTTAAACTTCTGAATCTTCCCGAAAAATCATTGTGTATTGATTAATCATGCAAAATATACAGAGTCCCCTATACATATAGGGCTAATCAGTTATTGATAATAATGAACTAATCTAGTCTTATTAAGAAAGTGCTAATCAGTTATTGATAATAATGAACCAATCTAGGCTTATCAAGAGAGATATCTACATGAAATACTAGATAACTTAAAATTAAAAATTATTCTCAACTATCTATATCTCCTCGACTATCTCTATCTCTACAGGGGTATTTGTTTCTAAAGTTCTACCCTCATTATTTTTTTCTTCTCAAATTGCATCAAAGTTGTGAAGCTACATGGTCTATGATTTTCTTTTTAGTCCCAGAGTTATTGAAGCAACCTTTTCCAAAATCTTAAGAGGTTCTCTTTTTCTCATCATTCATCTCAGTCATTTCCACCCTCCCTATCACTTTTCCGTGCTACCGTATTGATTATAATTAAGATCAAGCAGTGATCTTATATTCGCATGGTCAATTTAGGCTTGTGTACTTTTGCTTTATAGAAGTTTTTAATTATCCAATATTTGTGCCTTGAAAACGGATGGACTTAAATATGCTCTATACTTATAATGAATAGAGACTCTTGTTGCCAAATGAAAATGCTTATGTTGGATTTTCTTTGGAAGGAAACAACTTGTGTTTTTCTTCGAATGCTCTAAGATAGATATATTTCTGGAGAGTTTTATGAAAATTCTTAGTCCTTTTTTGCAGTCACTAGGATTTATTTGTCAATTAAAGCAATTGATGGTTTTGCTGGCAGTGCATTACAGAGCATGGACAGAAAATATGCTGCACAAGTTTGAAGACACATGGCAAGAACAACAGCCTCTTGAACTGATTTTGGGAAAAGGTGCATCAAAATTTTTTCTCTCAAGCCCATCACTACAAGTGAATGATAATTTTTTATAACTTGCCTAGAATTGGTTCTCAATATACAATCTTTCCAATAATATACTTTGATTAATGCGACTTTTGTTGCATGGTGCTTTTATGGAATTGATTGCCTTAGTTCTTTGTAGATAAATAACGTTGTAGATTGTTTTGTTATAAGAACACATTTGAAATTCAAATCTATTTCAGAAGCTATTATATTTTGTTTCCTTTCATCACTGTATCATAGTCTTTAAAGATAGATTAGCTTTTGACAGCCTCTGTGACATTGTTTTTCTTGTTTGGCAGGAAATTTGCTTGGTCGTGCAGCGTTTTACATGTTTTAGCTGCTAAATTTCTGCCTAGATTTCTAGAGCAGCACCACAAAATATTTTGTTGTCGATCTTTATAGACTGGTAGCAACATCAGAAATTGTAATCAGAATTTCATCTCTTTAATCTTCTGCTATGTGTTATATTATTGCTGTTGAGCAATTCAACTAAAATTAAACCAGACGCCAAGCTACCAATCGAAGAAAAGATACCCAAGCTGGCAGTGGTTCCTGTCTGGCTTAGGCAGGGCACTTTGTCGTTTGCCTTGGTTTAAGTTACTTTCATAAAATAGATTTAACAATATTATATGTTAATATTAAATGTTTAAAATTAGAGATAATAAAGCATCGTTACCAGCTCAGTTGGTAGTTCGGTACACACTTGTAAGAAGCACAGTTCCTAATCCTATTTCTCCCTGCGGTAGCTTGATTAGATTTAGTAGTTTTCTGATCACAAGGAAAACTACAGATAGGCGATTGTTTCTTACTATCCAATTACTAGGATTCCTCTAGCAAGTTCCTATCCGGCTGCAGTGGTGTAGCTTCTTATTAGTCATAGGTTAATTGTATTTTGGTCATTTGGTTTTCTATTGGTGTTGCACTCCTTTAGGCGCTTCCTTTTACGGGCCATGCAACGGTTTCTCAACAAGAGGGAAATTGCCGCATAGAACCAACTGGTCCTTTACCAGGTGGTACTGAACTTTGATTGCTTCTGAATCCAAGTCAGTGATGTAGGCTAGGTGGTTATGGTGTTAAGGGTCACATCACAACATTTAAGGTTTGAAACAAATAGTTAACCTACCCAAGACAACGAATTGGAGCCTGGTACTATGAAATGCTAATATTCTTGAACTGATACGAAGCTAGAGCCAATTTATGGGTATATATGTTCGACTAATTGATTGATTTCTCTGTCACCCTTTGAGTTCATCCCCGGGTACCTTCTTGTTTGTTTTCACATTTCATCCGTATCTTTAGATGGATGTTCTTGCATATTTGGTGTTGCATGAAATTTAGCTCCCAATTATGTATGATTGAGAACCTTTGCAGTTTCAAATGCAAAAGGTGTTTAGTTGCTTACTTAGCATGTATGAAATAGAATTCAGTAAACCTACTGTCATTCAACAATTTAACCCTTAGTTTTTGTGGTTAAACGAACAATTGCAGACTTTTGGTTTTGTGAAGTATGATTTCATGTGCAATAACTTACTTTCTTCTACCTATACACAGAGAAAACCGAGATGACAGGATTGGGTATTGGTGTATCCAGCATGAGAGCTGGTGAACGGGCATTGTTACATGTGGGTTGGGAATTGGGGTATGGTAAAGAGGGAAACTTCTCATTCCCCAATGTCCCCCCTATGGCTGACCTGTTGTACGAAGTCGAGCTAATTGGTTTTGATCAATTCAAGGAGGTCAGTTTACCAAATGGTTCTTGGATATGACATGATTTTCGCTTAAATGTAGAGAAGTATACCCTAATCCATTTTGAACTATACTCCAAAGGGACATTCATTGCCCTTTCCTGATGACAGACGATGGAGATTCACCGTAGTGGGGCCTACTGGGACATCACCTAGGTATGGCTAATCTTCATCATCTATCATCAAGAATGGGCATTGTGTGCTTCTTTGGATTACCATAAACCAATCCATTGGATTATGGTCTACCCTTCCTTAAATATATCCCTTGCCCTTGTGTTGACTCACCACAATTAGATGAAAGAGCACGTATACTATGGTCCCGTGTGAGCAATCCACATACTCCCTCGAGAAGATCTACTTCGAAGGATTGTTTCAATCTGAAATTTTGAGAACCACCTAAGAATCACTAGATGATTATTTTCAAAAGAAAAACTTCGAATTTTGAGTTCTCCAACACTTAGATTTAACCATCCAAAAATGGATGGTCTCTGTTCAATCTTGAGGCATTAGTCTTTTTCAATTGCATGGAGAGGAGTTTGGGAAATTTTCTTTACTGAGATTAGTCTATGGGTTGAAGAAGTTATATCCCCAAAATGATCCTAAAATTAATCCTAGATTGGGTTTTACTTGAGGGAGTAAATCGACGGTATATCTTTTGGCTTGACTAAATCCCTTTGATGTCTACTAGGGGAAGGCTCGTAGTGATATGACAGTGGAGGAACGAATTGAAGCTGCAGATAGGCGAAGGATCGAGGGGAATGGCCATTTCAAGGAGGAAAGACTGGAGGAGGCTATGCAACAGTATGAAATGGTTACTAATTCTGATTTCTGATTTTGTTTTGATAATTGCCTATTGGTATGATAGTTTCTCTGTATAGATCTTCTCAAATACCTGTTTTTTTGTTTCAGGCCATAGCTTACATGGGAGATGACTTTATGTTCCAGTTATTTGGGAAATACAGAGACATGGCCTTGGCTGTGAAGAACCCATGCCATCTGAACATGGCAGCATGCTTGCTAAAGCTGGAGCACTATGAAGAGGCAATTGGGCAATGCAGCATTGTACGTGCATCTTAGCCAGCAACCCGATTTCCTTTCATCTATCTTTTTTGTGGACTCCATGTACTTTTTTTTTTTTGAAATTGTCAACGGTGGAGTCCATGTACTTATTGTTGTTTGGTTTTCTTGGTAAAGTTAAAATGTCTATTGAAATCATTTTCTTTTTGCAAAAAATAAAATAAATTGTTAAGATTTTTCAAAAAATTTGTTATGTTAGTCACCATTGTTCAAACATTTGGCCAGGTCTTAACCGAGGATGAGAATAATGTTAAAGCATTATTCAGAAGAGGGAAAGCGAGAGCCGCTCTAGGACGAACAGACGATGCAAGAGAAGACTTTCAGAAAGCAAAGAAACTTGCACCAGAGGACAAGGCAGTGGCAAAGGAGTTGCGCTTGCTAGCTGAACAAGACAGGCAGGTGTATGAGAAGCAGAAGGAGATTTACAAGGGAATCTTTGGGCCCAGACCTGAACCCAAACCAAAGAGCAGGATCCATTGGATCGTGGTCATTTGGAACTGGCTGGTTTCTCTAGTTTATAGAATCTTCAAGTTTCGAAGGCCCAAAGCCGATTGAACCCACATTCAAAAAGCAACTTGGTTCCTCATGTTGCACATGTTCAAGGTCAGAACTTAAAGAGTTATTTACATTTTATATATATATATATATATATATATATATATATATATATATATATGAGAAATGATCCTATAGGACCCTCTCTCACCCATGTGTGTAGGAACCCCAAAAGATCACCATTAAGGTTGGAACAAATCTCTAGAAAAATCAAGTCTCACACCCATTTGATAATTTTTCTATAGATCCGTGTCAACTTTTATGGTGATCCTTTGGGATCCTACGCACATGAGTGGGGGAGGGTCCTATAGGATCATTACTCATATATATATATATATATTTATGGAAGATACTACAAAACGCCTATAGGCAAAAATGAACAGTGATTTCGCCTACCTTCATCACCATCCAAACTTCATCGCACGATCACAGTTGTCTGGTGGTGTTTCATTTTTCTTTCACTAATTGGAATGATTTGAAATTTGGAGTGTGTATACATCTTAGTGAGACACACCTAATAAAAATATGAAAAAATAATTCGTAAAATATAAATTGACCAATATATTTTGCGAATTATTTTTTTGATATTTTTATAGGTGCACCTCACTAAGATGTACACACGCTCCAAATTTCAAGTAATTTGGATTTGTAAAAAAAAAATGAAAATTGAAACACTATCGGACAACTATGATCGTGCGATGAAGTTTGGATGGTGATGAGAGTAGGCGAAATCACTGTTCATTTTCGCTTATAGACGTTGGGAAGAGTTTTCCTATATGTATATATATATATATATATATATATATATATACATATGGGATAATCTAAATTTAACAACCCTTCAAATTACAAGGTTCAAGATAGAGAGAGTTGTGAAGGATGGATTTATTAATTTTATAGTCTATTTTTTAAAAAAAGTTACTTTTGTGGGGCAATTTTGTAAATATTACTACAAGATAAAGGATACTTTTGTTCGCCCTATAAGGGTAAAGTTGAAATTTTAACTAAAGGACAAGGGCACTCTACAAATAAAGTTCTAGGACACTAACTTTCAAAATGTCATTGTACTTTTGTGAAAATTTCAAATTTGCCTTTGCTTGATGGTAAAATTACCTATTTAAATAATGTTTTAATAAAAAAAGTAATGATTATTTTGACAAATACACCCATCACAACCCCTTCTAACTTGAACCATTGTATTTTGAGGGGTTGTTAACTCTAGAAAAACCCTATATATATATATATATATATATATATATATATATATATATATATATAGAGGAAAACTCTTAAAAACGTCGATAGGCAAAATTGAAAAGTGTTTCGCCCCCCCATGGACATGTTATGTCCGTTGCAGTTGTCTTAAAAATCGCTACGGATCTACGGGAGCCATGGCGGTTTCCCGTGTTTTTTTGCTTAAAAAAATACCGCCACGAACATGCTTTATCCGTTGCGATACCACAATGGACATAGGAGGTCCGTTACGGTCTTTTAATTCACACCGTCCAAAAAAATCGGATGGCGTCGAGCTATGGGCGAAAGCACTGTTCGCCCATAGGCATTGCGTAGTGGCTTCCATATATATATATATATATATATATATATATATATATATAGGGTAATGATTTCATACAACGGTTGTATAATAGTATAATGCGAGTCTTCAAAAACCATGTTAGAGACATTTGTTTGACACAAATTTTTAAATGTACACTCTTTTCATTCTACGGTTGATCACAATTTTTTTTTTTTGAAAAAATGCCCTAGAAAGTATTTTTCTAAGCCAATTAATATAAGCCATCCATTTTAGTGAGATAGTTAGATATAGGCCTCAGAAGGATTTTTTTTCTTTCCAAAATTTTTATATAGTGTTATCGTCATTAGATTAACAATGCTAAAAAAGAAAAACATGATTTTGAATTTGTTAAGGCCTAAATCTAGAAATTCACCAAATGGGCAGTCGAAATTCATTGTCGGAGGCTACTAATTTTAACCATATCTAGGGTACAAATTGAATTTTTTTTTCGTAGGATTGATTATGACGATGAAGAGAAAATGTGTGCAAAATTTGGGGTTATACAAATACCAAAAACATGGTTTTCTAGAGGTGTGTTTGCATTATACTACTATACAACCGTTGTATGAAATCCTTTTCGATATATATATATATATATATATATATATATATATATATATATATATATATATGTGTGTGTGTGTGTGTGTGTGTGTGTGTGTGTGTGTGTTTAGAGAGAGTGTGTGTGTGTGTTTATGTAAGGTGTTAACCTTATAGTATATAGGTGAGGTGCACTTCAAGAAAAAGGATTTCAAGTCTCCAAAATAATGCATTTTGTATGTAGTATATTATCTGGATCGTCCATTTTCAATATTTTTAAGTTTTTATAGATTTACTTGATCTCCAATATTGGAGCTTTGAATTTCACAATTACGGGCACAAACAAATTTTTAGACCATCCAAGAGTTTCCTACATCGGAACTGGGTTTTTGGCAGGGTTTGGAAGTGCACCTTGATTTGATTAAGGTAACCACTTTTAAAAGACCATGTTTGTGGTATTTCTGTCATCCTGAATTTTGTACTGATGCTCTCTTCATCCCAACAATTAATACCAAAAGGAAAAAAATTGAACTTACACCCTAGAAAAGGTCAAAATAATTCACTCTCCTATAATGAATCCAAACTGTCCATTTGGTGGAATATATACTATCTATAAGAATTGGGATGAAAAACATCCTCTAAGGTCTAGATCTAATTATCCCATCAAATGGACAGCTTATGTTAATTGAGTTAAAAAAAGATATTTCTATGGTGTATTTTCAAATTTTGTTTTTTTGAGATTGTTTATCATAATGAATTGGTATATATTCAAAAATTACGGTTAAATAAGTGCGCTCTTAACATGGTTTTTGAAGATATTTTTAATTACATTGCTATAAAACAGTTGCATGGCTATGTTCTATATTGGATCACAATTTTGTAAAACATCTCCCTGCTTGATTTCAGATGGCGCAGGTAAACGCAAGGAATTTGTTCTATTTTCTACTATTTATCTTAAGGATTTCAAAAACAACAATGTTGCTCCTGAAGATGTAGTGAACTAGACTTCAAACATGAAATCCTGCTGATCAGCGAATGTAGTAAGTTGGATCGTTTAGATATGTTCTATCTTCCTATTTTTGAGTGTTACTACTGTACCTTTGTGTGTGTGTGTGTGAGAGTGAGAGAGAGAGAGAGAGAGAGAGAGAGAGATTGGCTAACCCTTTCATACTTGTGATATCTAGTGTTTCTAGAAATTGTATTCAGCCCTGAATCACTAGGGCAATCGCTTTCCAATTTACCCAATTTGAATCAGTGATTCTTGATTGAGGCTGCTTTAGGCCCTCATTAGGAAAGATATTGAGAATTGGGAACCCCCTTGTTGCCCCCTTGGTTTCGGGTCGATTTTTTGTCTTGACCCAGCAATTTTTAGAGGGATTGTATACTATAAAACTTTTTTTTTTAGTACAACGAAGTCGCAATTACCCGTACCTATTGGATGTGAAATCAAATAGTTAGGGGGTGACACAGATCAAGAAATTTATTTTGATTTTTGTGTCTAATCAATCACACCTCCATTCACTTGATTTCACATCTAATGGTCAATAGTGATTATAGCCTTCTTGTGTTAAAAGTAAATGGTCTTATTGTATACTTTTCCATTTTCAAAATGCTGATTACATCTATAAAGAAATTGAATTAGAAAAAAGAAGAGAACCGAGATACATTGGACCCGGTACTTTAAAGAACATTGCCCTGTTTAGAAACTGTAGATGGTTATGAGAAAACTGCTGCAGTTAACCATTTCAAAGAAACGAAAAAACTGTTCATTAACTTGGAAGTTTTCTATCTTCTCTTGTTTCTTCTTCAATTTGTGAAAAAAAATAGTGTTGGCTTATGGTACCTTTTGATTAGACAGTCGGAATGGCTGTTTTAAATGTCTGACCAGATCCAACTTGCATTAGCATGTTGCTAGACGATCCGTTGATTCTGCTCCCTATGTGGATGTTCCTGTCTATATCTAAGGGCTGTTTGAACCGAGTACTAAATGGGTTTAATACTTTCTCCTTTATCCTGTTGTGCAGGTTTGGTACTATTGGTCATTTGGGTGGGTGGGTTTTGGTGTGTAGAAAATGCTGCTAGAGTGATTTTTTGGTGATAATGGCCAGACCAAATAAGTCTATTTTCTTCTTGTTAAAATAACAAGCTATTTCTCTATGAAGATAACATCCCAAAGTGGGCATTAAAGGCCACCCAAACATCACCATGATCATAATTAGAGCATTTTTCTAACCATTTGAGGTCGGTTATACGAATCTTGATTCACGATTTTGTTCTATCATCAGCCATATTCTCATATCTTTTCTTACTACTTCCAATCATGTGCTTTTGAGCTTACTCCTTATCCTTTTGGAGTTATCCACTTGAACTAATTTACACTTCCTAATCAGTGTTTTATTGGGTCTACAATGCATATGGCCAGTCCACTTAAGTTTACTTTCTCTCATCTTATTATCTATTGGAGCTACACCTAAATTCGCCCTAATGATTCATTTAAAATTCTGTCCTTTATTGTCTTGCACACTTAAGTCTATTTTTTCTCATTTTGTCTACACATGGCCAGCCCACGTAAGACCAGCCAAACATTGGCTTCAAAAATGTGTTACAAACCAACAAGTCAGGAATACTTCGAGAATGCTCGGAAATTACTTTCATATCTTCTCACAACATTATTTAGTTCCTAAAATCTGGTAATTGGGGCCTTCTTTCTTCTTCTTTTGCCATTTACAGCTATTTATACGTGCCTTCTAGAAGCTCATTGCATTTTTCCATATGGAAATTTTACAACGATGCATCTCCTGCAATTTCCAATGCCTCAAAACACAGAAGTTAAAAGTTTGAAACCCACAAAATTATCAGAATTGGAACCATTTTAGAGACACAGAGAACTGACTTCCTAGATATAGAGAGCAGCCATACCATTTTCTCATCTAGTGTCATGGGAAATGGTATGCGCACCAATGAAGGATCGTGGTGTGGGCAACAGGAGATAAAGAATTAATAAATGAAGTGGTGGTGGAGTAGTATAAAAGCTAATAACAAACCATAGAAAGGTGTTTTGGTGAATGGACAGTGGTTGCTAAAAGGGGTGTATCTATGATATGTAAAGGTATTGCTGCGTACAAAGAGTATTTCCTTAGGTAATTCGAATGATGGTTGGAAAATGTAATGATAACATTGTTTTGGCCATGGATTGGAGATAGACCGTTAAAAATTATAATATCTAGACCTTTTTAAGAAGGAAAGAGTTCATACAAGGTGCCAACTTTATACTACTTAAAGGTGCACCTAAACAATTCTCTAGAAAAAGTATTCTATATTAGAAAACCCTCTAATTGATCATTTCAACCTTCAGATATATGAATATGAAGGAAAACAAAGAATTTCAAGTCTTAACAAGAGTGCATGAGTTGTCTGGATATTTTATATTGAAGATTTTTGAGTGATCATAAATCTGTCCAATCTGTACTATTTTTGAAAATTTATATTTTGCAACTAGGGATAAAAATAAATTTCAAGCCATCATATAGTTCTCAAAATCAAAAGTACATCTCAAGGAAAAATTGAGCAGTATGCCTTACTTCTGCAGTGTAATGAAGGCGCCTTATATAAATCTCACCCTTTTCAAAAAATGATCGATAATAATCTGAAAATAATGGATTTGTCTTCACTCTTGAGGATTATATTAGTTGGTCTATTAGGTCAGGCACAACAAACATCCAGATTTGGTGATAGCCCAGTACATGAATTTATAAGTCCAACAACATTATTATAGCCCATGTAAGGAAGGTGGGGTTTAATGAGAGTCGTCAACTAAAATGTATGTTTATATTATCTATCTATATTGTTATCTATTGATAAGGCCAGATGGAAGGATTCAAGTTTAGCAAAGGTATGGAATCTCCCTATTCTTTCCATGGAGGCTCTCATGTGGATTGTGTGTCTCATTGAATTTTTAATTTTTGAGATGCTAAGGGAAAAAGTTATACCGCGCAATGCAGAAAGAATGAGGAGAGAGGAGATCTTTGTTTTTGTTTTTAGATATTTGTATGTTGGAGAGATGTGGGATTGGGTAAAGAAATGGATGACCAAATGCCTCTCTTTGGACATGCTAAACATATACTCGAGAAAACATGCGTTATTTTCAGATTGAGAACGAGTTTCGTGGAAAATACATAGGTATGCTATAAAATAAGTGTGGAAAGAAAGAAATGGCAGTTGTTTTCAGATTGAGAACAAGTTTTGTGGAAAATACTTAGGTATGCTGCAAAAGAATTGTGGAAATAAATAAATGCAAAGCTTTTTAATGTATATGTGTTAAATAAATGAATTTTTATTATAAAAGTTTTTTTCCAATTAATTAGAGTCGGCTGCACAAATCATTATCCACTATTGTGCTATATTAAGGGACATATCTTCAATTAGGTTATAAGTCTCTATATGTTTTTTCACTACTTCAATTATGTTATTTTGAGTCTATCTTTACTCTTTTTTAGCCTTTTAACTTAAATTGGCTTTACCTTCTACCGGGACTGCACATGCAAATACACCTCGAGTCTACTTTCTTATTGTCTATTGGTGTCACACTTAAATTTTTCTCTACAACACCTGTTAGAAAAAATGGAGTATGGCAACTAAATTAAAGAATAGTGAGGCGGAAGATTGGGCATATGTTAAAAAAATATTTTGGTGTATAAAAAGAGAAGGATTGATGTACATAATGATAGGGAAGTGACAAGCGAAACCTGTTGGGATTCCATTTAATCGATTGAAAATAAACTGGGATTTTATTGTGGTTGAAGCCCATGACATTGCTACATTAAGTAGTACTGATTTTTCTATTTTGAGAGCTAAAAGTGAATTTGCCCGATTCTTTCCCATCAACTACTTTCATACACTTTCAAATATGTTAACGGCATAAATACACATATGCATTACTGATGTATACAGGAAATGAGTAGGTTGTGATGGAGATCCGAACACACAGCAAGTAGTCACACGAGTATATTTTTTGATTGAGAATAATAAATTCCGGGCGGGTTGCTGTTAAAAGTTGTTGAGAATGGCCATCCAAGCACAATAAGCACCCACAATCCTCTGAGAGATGTAGACATAGAGAGCAAAGGAGAGGCTCATCAGCAAAACATCTCTCAGGTCCCCCTTGCGCCTGGGCCTGACCCATCTTTGCATCTCAGCCACCACCTTCTTCATTGCCACCACAGGCCTCCAACCCCCCTCTCTCTCTCTCTCTCTCTTCTTTCTCTCACCTTCCTGGGAAGATGGGTTTTCTTTGTTGTTGCCGTTGCACTTGCAGTTGCAGTAGAGAGATGTGGGAGGTCTGGAGGTGGGTTTAGAGAGAGAAAGTTGTTTTAGAGAGAAGTTGGGGGCTTTGTGGATTGAGGGCCTCACTGATTTGTAGAGCGCCATGGAGAGGGTAGATTCGTAATTTTGCTTGGTATTTGTGTTGGAAGAGAGAAGATGGCGCTGCTCAGTGGATAATAGAGGAGGGGTTAGCGTAGGGCGCCCACAGATAGGGGAGATATTTTGAAGAAAATGACGGAAATACCATACCAATGTCCTGGGATTTACGGGAACGACCCTTGGCTATTTGAATGGCATCCCAACCAGGGCAGTTTTAGATACTGGTGCTCAAGGTCTACGGCCGCCCCGCCCTGCCCTGTTGCCCAGGTTTAAAAAGTAGGGCCTGGGCCACAATTGGTGCCCTGAGGGCGAGTTTAGGGCCAGCGCAGACCCTGTTCGGCCTGCCTCTTGTTTTTTCTTTTATTTATTTTTAGCCGGGCCTATCCCAGCCGGGGGCCCCTTTAGGCAGGCCTTATGGGCACAAGGCCCAGGCCAAGACCGAGGTTGGTCTTGCCCGTTGCTACCCTTTGCAATTTGAATGGCATCCCAACCAGGGCAGTTTCAAATATTAGTTCTTGAGGGATAGGACCACCTCGCCCCGTAGCCTAGCTCTAAAAAAGTAGGCTTTGGCCATAGATTGTGGCTTGAGGGTGGGCTTAGGGTAAATGCCGACCTTGTTCGACCGGCCCCAGCCCTCTTTCATCTTCTTTCTTTCATTTATTTTTAGCCTAGCCGGTCCCGACCTGGCCCTAATAGGGCAAGGGCCATGCCTAAGCAGGCCCTATGGGCACAAGGGCAGGGCATGCGAAGATTGGTTAGGTGCGTTGCTACGCTTCTCAAGGGATTTATTTCACCCTGAATTCTCTTACAACATGTTGGTCCAAAAAAAAAAAATTTAAAAAAAAAGCTTGAAAAATGGAAGGAATTTATTTCAGCATAAGGTTTTGGCATTTACATCATGTTATCCCTAATGGAACCCATGAGTTTGTTTCGTCGTAAAATCTGAAAAGCATTTTGAGAAATGGTTTTTTCTCATTATAAAATTTTAAAAAGAATTTTGAAAAATGGTATTTTACTCAACGAGCATTGCTGACATGGGTCACTTGATTTAGCCCATTAAGAACTCATATTTAATATATTTGAGCTCGCCTTAGCCCCTAGAATCAGATTGAATATATTATATAATGTTGCAACCTTAGTGGTAGAAATAAGATTGCTCTAATGTATCTATTTTTATTTAGATGATGTAGATTTGACACAATTTCTAAAACAATGTTAATTTGTGAACCATCTTTTGAGATAGTGTCTAATCTACATCATCCAAATAAAATAGTGTAAATTACTATAAATTATTCCAAGTTTGTTGATAACAATTTGTTTCATGGAAAAACATGATGGCACATACGTTCAAATATATGAATATTAAGATGTTATAGCAACAATAAGTTCTTGTGAATTTGTGTGGTTCAAATGTATGAATATTAAGATGTTATAGCAACAATAAGTTGCATGTGAATTTGTGTGGTTTAAAGCAATAGTTGGACAAATTGGTACTCCACATGCACATGGTATAAATATGCATTAATGTAATAGTGATGTTTCATTATTGTCGAAAAGGGGGATACCATGTTGTCGAGAAAAAAGTAAACATGTTATTGTTTCGACTAGTGTTATTATGATTGGACTGACCACTAAATTGGTAAGGGGTTCAGTCAAAACTGGTCAAGTCAGGTCAAATCGATTTGATCAGATTTTAAACGTATTGAAAATATATTAATAATAATTTAAAATATTTAATATATTAGAAAAAAAAAAAGTTTGACTATTTTGTTTTACCAGTGAATAAGTTTAAATTGACTGGTTGGATTGGTCAAAACTGATCAAATACTGGTTTTAACTAAAATTTGATTAAACTTGATTTTTACTTTAGATCAAACCAATCAAAGCACTGGCAGGCTGTCCAACCAATTGGATCGCTAATTCGATTTGGTCTTGATCACAATGATTTCGACCCCTTTTACTATAAGAAAGGACCAAGTATAACTGTACAAAACATTTTTTAAAATTTGAAATGCCCAAGACATAATAGGTTTTATTTTCTACTGGCATCCAATATTGAAGTGCATTCATTCATGTGCTTGAGGATGAAGCGTCATGCTTGATTTGCTTAGTTATTAGGTGGGATACCTTGTCTGATTAGTTTTTTCTGAGTTATTAGGTGGGATACCTTGTCTGATTAGTTTCTTCTTAGTTATTAGGTGTTTTACCCAGAGATTCATATGTCCCGTTTGATGCATTATCAGACTCATATGTTTTGATGACCAACAGTGACACGGTTTTATGGAGTCTCTTCAGGTTACAAGAACACAGCCATTGGGTGGCAAGGGTGATTCATAACATTTGCACAGAAAGGTGTCTTCACCAGTAGACACTAGTTACCGGATCACACCAAGACACCAAAGCTAAATTACCAAAACGAGCCCGACCTGTACACCTGTGCGGGCCAAGGGCACCTCTTTCACTGATGCAAGTATGAAGTGTAGTTGGAGCCAAACTACCAAAATGAGAAAATGGTGTTTCTTGCTCGACTAGAAAAGGCTCCTGTTGCATGATGCGAGTGTGGGAAGTGCAAAGTCCAACTAGAGCTAAATTGCCAGAATGAGCCCCACCCGCACAAGTGCAATATGCAAAGTGCAAAATGCACCATCAAGGGCCCTTATGCGATCTTACAAGCACATGCATATGCATGTTTTGCCTTCTCTTCCCCTGGGTTTTAGAGCAAAATTGAAGAGGATATCCATATATTTAAGTATGCCTTCTCTTACTCTATATTTCAATATAAGATAAATAACCCACTATTTTTTCTTACAAATAAGACAAAATACAGTATAAAAGATATTATTTAAATAATACTTGGTATTTTCCAAAGCAAAACACAACAACATTGATTGAGGCATCCGTGTCCTAACGGTGTATCATTTTGCTACCTCCTTTGACCATTATTATAGAAAGGGAAATCTCATTTGTTACCTTTCTCTTCTAAACTTCTATTATTTTAATCTCTCATTTTATTTAGGGTGAGGTGTGTATAAGATGTCCACCTTACACTATACAAGTTAGGCACCTCTAAATTTTACTGGAAGATGTAGTCCGGTATCAGAAATCATACGAGGTTTGAAAATCCATGTTCAACCCTAATTGTGAAATTCAAAATTTCAAAAGCGATGCAAATCGAGCAAATCCATAAACACTTGAAAAAGATTGTCCAAATAACATGTTACAAGGCGCACTATTTTAAGGACTTTAAACTCTTCTCTTTCTTTTATTTATTTATTTATTTATTTTTATGTTATTCATCTCGAGGTCGAGATAATCAATTGGAAGGTTTCCAACTCTGATGTGCACCTTCTATAGTATAAGTCTACAATCTTATACAAAACTTTTTCCTTATGATGGTTATGCAAATTTATGTGCATCAACCAAATTAAATGGATTGCGTTATGCATAAGAGCTCATGGGAGCTACACCTTGCCCTACTTATACAACTTGCACAGCACTGTCAACTGTGGCAACCTCTTTCATGTAGGCAATATACACCAGCAATCCAATCTTCCATGATGATTTGCTTACCTTTGTTTACCTGAAACAAATCTTCCATGATAATTTGCTTACCTTTGTTTACCTGAAACAGTCTAAAGCATTCCCTTTGCCATCTTTTATGAACCAATTCATGAGAATTGTCACCACCATCTCATTTCTAACTATTATTACGACCTCATTGACAACAAAGCTTTATGTTTTCAGGCTATCGGCACTTGGAGTGATGCTCCAATTCCTAAAGCATAGGTTGCCCCTGACAAGTTTTTTTTTGTGGTAGTTCGATGGGGAAAGGGTCTTGTACCGTAGTAGGAATAGAATTTAAGATGTCGTGTTTTGACGCTCTGCTAAAAGTAGAAACGAATAAACGTAAAAGTAGAAGCACCAAGGGATAGATAAATCTCTTTCAAATGAAATAACTCGAAATCGGGAATGGGGTTGGGATATCAATTGTTGGGGGGCTGATGCCTCAATATAACATCCCACCCTCCATCCCATTGATGACATGACAAAAAAAACTAAATAACCTGAAATCACCCACGCAACCACAAGAGCTTAAATTAAGCTGTAAATTTAACACTCCTCACTAATTTATTTGGTTTAACTTCTCACACCATTAGTCGACTTAAATTTGAGATAACCAATTTGAGAGATCAATATATAACTCCTCATGAATCTACCCTTTTTGTAGCTTGATATCTTAAGTAAAGCCAACTTTGATGACAAAACTAACCAATTTCTCACACCTGAGCCCAACCATGATTATAGTCGATTTTCATTAAGAAAGACAC
The DNA here is from genome assembly GCF_054954075.1 of Amborella trichopoda. Classification (NCBI taxonomy): domain Eukaryota; kingdom Viridiplantae; phylum Streptophyta; class Magnoliopsida; order Amborellales; family Amborellaceae; genus Amborella; species Amborella trichopoda. The sequence goes on from NC_142338.1 coordinate 8,053,411, forward strand.
AAGATACACATAAAAAATAAATAAAAAAGAGCTCACAATTATTTTATTTTACTTTATGTTTGTGAAAAGCAGAAGACTTCGATGGCATGGTTAAAAAATACCCTTCCTCTAATGTAGGTCTACATTTCTTATTCTTTGGTTTCTATCTCTTCTTCATTGGTTTTATTTACCCTGAGAAAATGTGAAATGAGGCAAGGAAAGACTTAAGCTTCCAGAGAGGACGGTGAGGAGGGAAACACTTTTGAGATTTTATAAAAGACCAGCTTAAAGTACTTAGGTTGAGAGAAAGAGAGATGAGAGAACAAAAATAGAGGGGAAAAAAATAACCTTTTTAATTTTGGGAAAATCACAAAATCCTATTAGGAATATTTTATAAATAGAATGCCATAGATTTTGTATTGTTTTAGTAATTAAATATGAAAATAGTTCTCTAACTGTAATAGAAATGAAACTCAAGACATCATATTAAGGCACCCACTACCTTAGTCATCTATACTTGTATTGCCTTAATATTTAACGTGTTTGAGTGAAAGGGACAATTCATAATGAACTAAATACTCACCCAATGCAAAAATAATAATAAGGTAAGTGGTGCGAGTGCATATAAATTTTGATGCAGGGAGATTACCATCGGGGGCTTTTTTTTATTTTCTTCCTTTCATCTTTTATATATATATATATATATAAACTCTCTTTTAAATACAAAAAAACTCTCTTTTAAACACAAAATGGCTCATAAAAAGGACAAATGGATTTATTGCAACTTTTAAAATGCTCATGTAGAGGTGGGAGGGCCAAGCTCACCACCTAAAACCCAAGGGGTCTAACATCTTTAAAGACTATATCAATATCTTTTTTTTTTCTTTAATAGCCCCCTTTTTTTTTAAAAAAAAAAAAGTTTATACAAGGTTGCACCTTGTACTATAGAAATAAGGTGCAAGTAAAAAATCCAATAGAAACCTTCCAATTGATCATCTCGACCTCTGGATGTATAGATATAAAAAGAAAACGAATTTTAAATACTAAAATAGATGATCAATATATGATTTTATATTAAGTCACATTAATCGTCTCTTTTTAAGATTTTCAAGTGTGTTTAGATCTATTGCACTATTTTTTAAATTTTTAAATTTTATATTAGGGTAGACATGGAATTTCAAACCATCATAGGGTTTCCGGAACTATATCTCGTGGCAAAATTAGAGATGGTGCACCTAATACAAACCTCATCCCTATTAAAAACAAGAAAAATTATTTGATAGGGTTGCAACCCTATCAAAATAAGTAAAACCTCATCTTATAATTCATCAAAAATTGCAATTTAAGTACTATAAAATATTTACATTGATCATCTCGGCTTGAACATTATGGTTGTTAAAAAAAAAAAATTAAGATTTCAAATTCTAAAAATAGTATATATTGTAATAAATTATCTAGACTATCCATTTCGTCCTAAAAAATAAGCGTTAACCAAATCTATACTATTTATTGAGTTTCAAAATTTATTATCAGTGTTCAAAATTGATTTTAGAATCATTATAGATATTTTTGTTGCCAAAAGTACTTTTTAGACAAAGACTTAAGGTGAGGCTTTATTTTGTTTTTATAGAACCTCGGCCTTATAGAAACTTCATCTTGCTGTGTACGTGGGTAATTCTGCAGACGTCAGCCTTTCTTCAATGTCCGTCAACTCCAAATACTAAAATTTTGGGAAATGTTTTTGAGAAAATAAAGCAGTTTTAATGTGTTTATGTTCTTAATTTTATTTTCATCTATCTGGTAACGATGTTGTGTGACTCCCGTTTTGGGTGATAATGGTTTACAGTCTCTCTCACTCCATTACATAGAGTTTTCCCATTCACATGAGATTATTTGTTTTTATCAAGCGCCTGTAAAAAAAGTTATAAAAGTTGCTAAAATTTTATAGAAAAAATATGAAGTCAAATTTTATAATGAAGCATCGAAATAAACATATATGGCGAATAAAATATGTTTTTGATATTTTTGCTAACATCCAATAATCTACCAGCAAGATGACAATATTTTTCAATCGAGGTCAAAGAAACTTTTGATTTTTTGCAATATGATGGAGTTTTTTATTTGCCATCCAAATTAGGTCTTGAATTTTGATTTTGAGTTTTTTAACACGTTTAAAATGGAAAATTGTTCAATGCACGCTGGACTTCATTTATACATTTGCGGTTCATAAAGTGTAAAACATCCATCTGGAATTCATTTATATATGTGCGGTCTAGAAAGTGTAAAACATCCATCTTAAAAATAGGTATTCCATCTAAAAACAATGGAAATGTATTTACTTTGACCAAGTACTCTGCTAATGTAAGATTGCTTATTGCACTCTCGCAGGAAAGATTTACAAACTGAACATAGTATTGAACTTGAAAACCGCCCATCATACTCAGCCTTAGCTGGAGAGCTTAGTGCGACACAAAAAAAAACGGTCCAAAATTTTTCTTACTAGAATTATTAGTTATAATTTTTTAAATTTATTTATTTATTCATATTCGTTATCTCCATATTATAGATTACATGTCCTTAACAATTAATTATTAAAATCCATCTCAAAAGTAGATTTATAAATAGACCCGCATTTCTACATATACGGGCTTGGCTACATAGAAACCGGTTCCTTTTAAAAATTTGTTAGTTTCTATTCAATCATGATGTTTTTTTTTTTTTTTTTTTTTTAAAGCATATAGAAAATGCAATTTAGAAATTTTTTTTTATTTAGTATAGCATGTAGGTTGAAATCTCTTCAACCCCAAAATTTGGGGTCCCTTTTAAGTGCCGCTGAATTGGGTTTTGCTTGAGGGAGTATATTGCCAGTTTACTCCATCGGAACAGAAACATGACATCTTTTTAGTATAAGCCATAATGAAAATTTTTTCCGGTGGATTACTAAAAAGTACGGTGGCAAACTATATCCAATAAAAAATTATTATTATACAACTTTTTCTGCAGGACATCATTTGCCGTCCATTCTCAAATTAACGGTTAGAAAATCATTTGACAAAAACCATTTACATGATACACTGATCTACTTTTGCTGATAATTCGATATAATAATAAGGAAACTGGCTCTGGCTTTTCCCGGTTTTCGAATTCTGTAGATTTTGAAATTTCAAACGCACAACCCTAAAACGCATAAGAGAGCTGGAGAAATCCCAAATTTCCCCCCTTTTTAACCGAAATAAACCAGAGCTTCACTCGGGATTCTAGGGCATATTCATTCTTCTCTAAGGAGTCATTTTTCCCTATTCTTTTTCCCCTTTTTGCACAATTGAGGGTTTATCTATCGGTTAGGTTTGGATTGGTGTAAATTCCTTCTCCTAAATTTATGATTTATTGTGAAGAACTAGGGCTTAGGGTTTTTTGACGTCGTGGGTGCACAAGCAAGAATCACCGCTGATTTCGAAAATATTTTTTGCAGGATTTTACTGAAAATGGTGAAGAAAGAGAAGCATCAAGCAAGCACCAGTAAGGAGCCGTCATCCAAAGCTACTCATACTGATACTCAAGGAAATCAAAGCACTACAGAGAGACGTGTTTTAAGGTCTCGTTATCTGGCCGTTAAGAATCTGATTAATGGTAAGTTCATTTATCTCTCATTTTTTATTTATTTATAATCCTTCTTGGTTTGTTTTGTTGATTATTATGTTCTTTGATTTTAATTTAGTGTAATTTGCGTTTGGGCCTTTGTGTTTTCCTTCTTATATTTAAACCCATTTAATTCGCTAACTTATTTATTTCTTTATGGTTGCAGATGAAAGGGATGAAATAACTTGTTTGGATTCAGATAAATTCAAAACAATCATCAGTGAAGTTGAATCCTTGCATCGACATGGTAATCATAATCATCTCCATCATTGCCATCATATTCATTTTTCATGACTTATATTTATTTGTATGGATAGCCAAGTTATGATATGGTAGAATTCAATTTTTTAATTAAATGTTATCTGTTTTGTTCTTTTGATTTTTTCTTTTTTAAGTTATTAAGAAAACAATTTTACCTTCTATTCAGGGAACCCAGTTCCCCAAAACTTTAGGGCAAACTTCTGAGAGGCCTAGTTCGGCAATTTATGCAATTTACAGGTCCCATTCATACTTATTACGATTGTTGTTATGATGCAATGGTGCCTTTAGGGAAAATGCAATATTCCTTCCGAGAATTTATGTATCCAATTTGAAGAAGTTTTCGTGCATTTGAAACACTGAGTGCCAATTGTGACTTGGGTGGATTTTGGAAAAACATTGGGATGATTTTTGACATTTATAGATTATTTGGTAAAAAGTATAATTTGTTACACCAAAGTTATGGGACCTTATAATCCACATTGGAGGGGTCAAAGGGGTTGCCGATTCTGTTTTGCCTCAATTCCTTGAGCAAAATCCCTCTTTAAAAATTATTATTTCCCCTTGAAACTAAGTTCATCTGCTTTATTTGTTTTGGATGATGTCATAAGCAGATTATCTATGTCCAGTTATGAACTATGAGTTTATTTCTAATATGCTTCCGCAATTTAATGTTATAAAAATAATGTAAAGTAGTTTGTATTTATTAATTTTTAACATGTAATTCCATTTATGATGTATAGTGTAATTTTATTAATGATATTTGTTATGTTTCTAAAAAACATGGAACATACAAAATATATAGAATTTATTAATTGTGTGTTTAATAGTTAAATAAAGTAAAACTGAGCAAATGTAGATAACATGTTTTTGTTGTTTAATTTTTTTGGAACCTTATGTGTTTTCAAAAAATGAATGAGTTGGGGGTTGACTTGCTTGAGTTTTGCTTCCACCTTGTTAAGATCTTTTCTTTTTTCATCATTTTACATGCATACTCACAAAAAATATTCATGATCATGGGGGGGAGAGAGCTCAGGTGTCCAGTGCATGAAGGTAGGCTCTGAACCCAAGACTTTAATGCCCATGAACCACATGTCAACATGATGGCCATCGTAAAAATCTTCATGACCATGACACTCTATGGTTATGAGGGTCATTGCTGTCAAATAAATGGTTAGATGGTGATGGAGAGAGAGTTGATAGGGAAATTATGCCCTACTACTAGTTACTACAAGAAATATATGGTCACGAGGTCCTCACTTTCCAGCTACAAGTGATTGAGAGATTCTGGAACTTGACATGGGGCCAAGAACTTTCTTCCATCTTGTTTCATTGCACTATGCCTTTAGTCTCAGTGGGGGACTGGTTTTGGATCTATGTTCATTGTTCTACTAATCAAAATATGCGGCTGTTCCTTTGCCTTGTTTTTCAATTTTTCGCTCTGATATTGTTGGAAGCATTTTTCTTTTCTTCTATTAATAGGAAATAAGATGAGAGAAAGTAGACTTAGGTAGACTGGCCATATGTGTCGTAGACCCAGTACAACACCAGTTAGGAGGTACATGGTAGTTCAAGTGGAAGGCTAAAAAAAGGCAAGGAAAAAATATGGTTGGAAGCAATGTTTAAAAAGTCGGCAAGTCGAACCGGACTCGCCCGATTCGACTCGAGAATCGGCACACCCGTACCGGTTCCAGCGAAACACGGGGAATCGCCTGTGTCTAGAGAGAACCAGGCGATTCCCAATAGTAATCGCCTGAGTCACTGTTCAAACACGGGTGAACAGTGTTTTGTGATGGGAATCATCAAATTTTGGCATTTTTTTTGATAATTTTTGTGCTTTTTCAGCATGTGAATTGAATATTTCAGCTTTTTGATTTAGCTTTTCAGCCTTATCATTTGATAAATTGGAGTTCAAATCTTCAATTTCAGTCACAAATTGGCGGATCTGTGAAGAACAACGCGTTTCTTTTAGTTTTCTGCCATTTCTCTGATTTCAAGCATAATAGGGCATCATTTTTTGTAAAATCTGAGGGTCATTGATCTTGAAAGTGTTATTTAGAAGAAATTAATCATGCCTTGCGAATATGTTGGTCCATTACAACCCAGATTTGGATTTGAAACCACGATTGTAGAAAAATAGGTAAGAAGTTCGGTTTTCCGCTTCAATCGATTGTTTTTAAGTTTTTGCAAATAATTTGTTAATATTATAGGGTTTTGATTCCTTATAGTGTTATTTATCATAAAATGCATTCAATTAGATCTAATTTGTTTGATTTGAGGTGGATTTTCGAGTTCAAATGACTGATGTCAGGTTGGGTTTGCGTTTTTTCTGCCTTTTTTTTCCGCCATTCTTTGAATTACAGATGAAATAGATCACTATTTTGTAAGAAATAAGAGGGAAATTAGTCGTGATTGTGTTATTCATCAGAAATTGTATACCTTTTGTGTTGATTTTGGTGGATTTTTAGTGGATTTATGATTTTGAGTCACGGTTTTGTGAAGAACAGTCAGGTTTTTTTTTTTTCTCCTGCCAAACTACAAATATGAGACGATTTAAAGTACTATTATGAATTATCTTTGAAGGTTTTTGAAGGTAATATTGATATTCAATTAATTTTGGGCGTAATTTGTTGTGTGAAGCAATTTTTATTGAACGATTTCGGATGAAGAGGAGTTGTGGCTCCGTTTTTTGAAATTTTTTTTTTGATGATTGATTTTTTTGAAAAATCGTGATTTTCCGAAAAATTGTGAAAATCGTGACCATGTTTTGATTATCGTGAGGAATTAAGTAGTATTTTTAATTTTTGTTGTTAAATTTTTAGTGCAAAAAATTGCATGTTGATCGATTATTGATGCAAAAAAATACATGTTAAAATTTTAATGCAAAAACTTTATTTTTTAAGTTTAATGCATAAAATGTATGTATATGATTGATAAATATTTTATCATTATATTATCATTGTAAATATTATTTGTGGCATGTATGTATATTCTTGTTATTAACTGTATGAATATCATTGTAAAAAAATCATGGCATGTATGATAATTATATTATCTTGCATTTTTCAATTTTATTATTAGATTTTAATGCAAAAAAATGTATGTTGATACATAAATTGTATATATATTCTTGATAATTGAGTTGTAGGCATGTTTGGAGCTTGCATTTTTTATTATATTATCTTGCATTTTTGTAATTGAGATGTACGATTATTTGTGATCATTGTAAATATTATTTGTGGCATTGTGAATGACTATATCATTGTAAATATTTTTTGTGCCAAATGTACATGTAGTGGCATTATGGATAATTATATTATTGTAAATTTTTTGTCAAATTGTGTGCTTTATTGTATTTCATGTATGATGATGTACTTAATCCATGATAATTCCATGCTTATCCTTTTGTGTGATGTAAATTAAATGGTAAACAGTAGTTCATGCAGGAAAAGAATATATCAATATTCGCATATTCATGCAAAAAAATGAAAATTCTTAATGGAGTACCCCTATTTCTTATTGGATTCCTAAAAGACAACATTTATAATGAATTTTAATAATTTTTTCGGATTTTTTTTAGGGCTTAATCCGACCAATTCGACCGATTCCCCATCCAGATCACCGATTCACCGATCCGGATGCGCTTTTGAGGTGCCCAATCCAGGGGGCACCGATCCATTTTTTAAACCATTGGTTGGAAGTAATGAAAAATGATATGGGGGCTTATAGCTTCACTAAGGGTATGACCCTTAATAGAGCAGAATGGTGACTAGGATTCGTGTAGCCGATCCCAATTAGTTGGGAAAAGGCTTTGATTATGATAAAATTTGTGTCAAGTGACAATTGAAACCTATCATCCCGGATTTGTTATGCCTTAATACTGATCGAAGACCATGTGACCCTTGGTACTGGAGACTTGACCCTGGTTCCTATGGCATATTTGAGTTGGTCAAAGATAAATATAAATTTTTATCTGCAGAAGCAAGATATATAGGGAAGGTGAGGGGAAAGCCATTGAGGGCCAATTTCAACTGTTTCTTTAGTAACAGTGGTGATGTAATGAAGGACAAATGTAGGATGACATTGTGAATCCATTGCTTTTGATCGTTGTTGTACATTTTGTACCCCTGCAGAACTTTTCTCAGTTTTGGCTGTTCTTTATTAATTCATTTTGTTGCTTCACAATGGCTTGTGAGTTGTGATACTTGTTTAGTTTTAATTACATGGTTTCTGATTGCTCTTATGTATGTGATTTGCTAGTATGTGAAGTAACTTCGTGGTTGATAAATGATATTCATTGATTAGAATTTTCTTATTGGGTAAATTACTGGAGTCAATATACTTGTTTTTTGACTTTCCCATTTTTGTTTCTTAATTATCATTTACTCAGTGACATACACATAAGCATGCACATGCACTTGTGTGCTATCACTAGTCGTAGTGATATTGACAATGTTATCTTTCATGCTATCAAATGGGACTTTTTAGAATGACCGAATTGTCTTGGTGCAATTTGTTTTTGACCTTTAACGTATGAGATTGATATCTGAAGGCTGTGTTGTAAATGTTAGGTTTAAAATCATGGGTTGTTTTCTGTACGTTTGCTGCATTTTGTTCAATCAGGCTCATCTTTTATTGAAATGATGGTTATTTTGATCATTTTTACAAATGGGCCTGTTCTTGGCTTTGGTTTGTCACTAATGTCAATTTTATTGTTCTGCTCCTTTGCTTCCAACAATTTGTGTTTTATTTATTTTCCTTTTTTTGTATGATATATTCCTATAGGAGTATTTCATCTTGTTTCTCTTTGAAATTAAGCATAGAACTGAATTTGCTTTCAATTTACAGTTGAGAAGCCAAGAGAGCAAGTTGCGGACGCGGAGGCTCTTTTGGACATCGCAAACACATTGTTGTTGTCTGTTAAATCACAGAATAGTGAGGGTGTAACACCATCAGATTTCATTACCAAGGTGATAAAAAAGTTTGGAAAGAAAACTTTAGTGAAGGGTGCCAGCGATTATGACTCACTGTCATGGGTGGAGTTTGGACATGCCGTCTCTCATATTTTCAGAGCTGCACCAAGTGCATGCACCATGTAAATATTCCCTCACACTACTACATATTTGATTTTTCTTGTTCAGTGTCATCTGGCAAATCATGCTTCTTGGGAAGCATCCTATAGCCCTATGGACTGTAGAGGATCATAGACTCAGTCCATTGGGCTCATCCCCATCCATTGAAATGGCCTTAGATGGAGAGTTTGACCCACCCAAATGTGGCATGAACCAGATCCACACTTTCTGTCACTGTTCATGAAATTGTTGGATGATCACGATGCTGAATTATGGTTCCCTATAGTCTACTGGATCACTTGGTTACTTTCTTTTTTTTCCCATATTTTGATTTATTCCTTCTGTATTGCGTGGTGTCAGGCTTGGGCCAATGGATATTGAACTGAAGCCACGGCGGACAGTGGTTCAGAGGAAGCGTGTAAGACCAACTGAGAGAACTCGACCTGAGGAGGTGAGCTGTTCCTTATTGATAAAATAATAGCTGAAGTATCTGAAAGCGTCCTTATCTTTGGTTTGTTAATTAGTATTTTAATATGTTCAATTTTATTGAAGGAAAGTTTGTGCCTGTCTTACAGTTAGAGGAAGACCCTCAAGGGGAACTGAAATCAGATACAGATAGAAACATGGTGACCATGTTTGATATTCTGAGGAAGCGAAAGCGTATTAGACTTGAAAACCTAATTCTTAATAGAGCTTCATTTGCTCAAACAGTGGAGAATATATTTGCTCTCTCCTTTCTAGTTAAAGATGGACGGGCTGCAATTTCTATAGGTGATGAAGGATACCATTTTGTTGGTGAGAATCCTTCTTTGCACTTCCTCTATATATGTGATGGTGTATTCATGCTGGCACAATGGCACGTGCATATTTAACCATTATCCTTTGTGTATATGCATATGTGCTAATTTTGTTAATTGTTATCTTCATGTGCATGTATGCATCCTTGTTTCATAATCTCATAGATGTATTCATGTTTGTTTTGATTCATATACATGCATGTAGTGATGTGGATGGATGAGTTCAGCATGCCAATGATTTTTTTATGTTTTCCCTTTATTTTTTCTGTTTAGCACCACGGAATGCTCCTGCTGCAAATGATGTCGCTACTGGAGAGGTTTCTTATAACCATTTTGTATTCAGATTTGATTTCAAGGACTGGAAGGTATGTATGACCCTGCTATTGATGTAGTTCTACTTCTATTCAAACTATCTATAATTTTTTAAAAGAACTGCTAGATTATGGGATTTTCATCGGAGTGATAGTGTGATATAGTCTCTTCCATAATGAAAAAAATGGTGTCTGTTTATTCAACACTGTCCAATCAATGGATGGTAATGGAGTGAGTGAGGCCCATCAAAACATGATATTAGCCTAATGATGTGTATCAATCTCTCTTCACCATTAACCCTGAATTGATTTCCGGTGATGTAATATTTCATGGTTTTTCCCATATTTTTTTGAGTTATAATCAAGGAGAAAAAATTTGGCCGCCTTGCCGCCTAGACCGTGGGTTCTTGGTAAGCATGCCTAAGGCACCCACCTAGTGCCATCCTTTGACCAAAAAAAAAAAAAAACGGAAAAGAAGAAATTCAAATCTACCCAAACAAAAACAAGGCTTGGTATTGCCCCTCTCTCTCTCTCTCTATCTCTCTTGGATCCATGTGCTCTCTCTACATTTGTGAAGAAGAAGAAGATGGACTCCAAGTGCTCGATGCACGGCGTCTCTCTCTCTGTCTGTCTCACACACACACACTCAAAGATACACATCGTCCTATATGCCCCCTTTTTACATGTAAGAAGAAAAAGAAAGAAGAAGATGCCCTCCAAGTATTTGATGCAAAGTCTCTCTCTCTCGACATATTCTCTAAGTATTCAAGACCTCTCTCTAACAAATACAAATCCAAAAGAAAAAAGAGGATGATCTTTAAGAATTTCATTTGAGACCTCATGTGCAAACATACGTGCGAATAGACATACACACACATTCACAAAACACGCACACACACATACACAAAACAACATATGGCTCCCACCCCAACCCTTTTCCTTAGGGCCACCTAAGTATTTGGGTGCCTGCCTAGGCAGCTCAAACCCCTGGCCACCTAGGCAGCCACATCCGCCTTCTTGAACATTGGTTATAATATACTTCATGGTGGGAGGGATACCTATCAAAACAGGACATTACACTATTGGTAGGTGCCAATCCCACTGCATCACCGTCCCTTTATTGCTGTAATTGGAAACTCGGTGACTTGGGTTCAGACTTGCCTGAGTCACTCATACCAGGAAGGTTCCTGGTTTTGGTTCCAAAAACTTTAGGAGGCATGGACCCTATTGTGTCATTTTGGCAGAGACAAGCCAAGTCTTGTTGAGATTTAGCTGCGTTTGACTGGTTACTTGGGTCCTGGCCCTGCCTGGTTCCAGGTCTGTGTCCCGGTTTCCAATCACTACTTGGAATTATATTAAATTTTCACTTCATACTGGAGGTGTTTATTTCTAATAAGAAAGATATGGAAATGTGTTTTCTTGTGAAATCCCCTCCTCAAACAGTTTTTATTAGTTGTTGTTTTGGAAATTAATTTATCCTATATTTTAGCTACAAATTTAGGTCAAACAAAATATGATATGGGTAGCAAATGTACTGTATCCTTATATATTTTCTAACTGTTTTTGTTGATTTCATTTCTTTGTAACTTTTCCTTTTCCTTGTTATTCAAAATTTCCCATGACAAACCAAAATTTCAAAATTTTCCCAATAAATTATTCCACATCTAATCGCTGAGAAAGAGATATTTTAAAATAGTTGAGAATATGGTTTTGATTTTTGTTCCTTTGACATTTGGCAGATGATGATTGACACTGTTCCTAGTGGGGAGGAGGCAATGCCTTACCGAAATGCAGCCATTCATTCTGGAAATACTCAGGTCGATCCGACTGTTCACTTTGGCAACTCTCAGGGGAATCCTGCTGTTGCTTCCATCGACTCTCAAGCTGCTCCAACAACTCCAATAAGGAAGCTTTCAAGGAATCGTGGATTGGTTATCAATGATTCAAATATTGATAGTACACCGGAAAGTGATGATTTTGCCGGAAAACATCATAAGAGGAAGAGTAGGCGTCACCTTTAGAGTGTAATTTGTATAATTTTATTTAGCAGCTGTGCCGAAGCTCTGTATCGGCCTTGAAATATTTTATGCAGTTGGAGCTGGGAAATATTGTTATAGATCTGTAACTTTCTAATGTTATTTTTCACAAAGTTAAAATCTTTTGAGTAGATGGTTTTGCAAATTATGTTTAGAAATGCTTGTTAAATTGTGTCAAATCATGATCTAGATTCTCCACAGTTCATTTTTGTATTTTGGTGTGGAATTAATACCAATTAATTTGAGTGGTGGTGGTGACAATTTTTTGGGGTGGCAAATACACGTTATTTCATGAGGTGGAAAGTGGGAGACAATTGACTTTCATATGCGTGACTATAAAGAAATGATTAGCCATGAGCAAGTACTCGGAAATGCTTTTCAGTTTTCATTACTATTCACCTCACCATCTCGCTCCTTACATCACTTTATGTTCGATTCTTGCACGAAGTGGGCCAGGAATACCTTACTTCAACATGGGCAAAGGGAAAGGGAAAAGGAGAGACTTATATGAAGAAAAAGATAGTAGAGTTGGAAAATTAACCAAATTTAAAAGCATTACTTTATTCATTCATTCCCGAATTGAAAAGAGAGAGAGAGGGATGGGGGTGGCAACGGGTTGACATGCTGACCCGGTGGGTCGACTCGAATTGGGTCCAGGTTTGGGGGGCCATGTCCATGTTTTGGATCCCAATAGGTCTGGCTTGGGTCCAAATGATTTGGACTTGACTTGGGTTGGTTTGGCTTCGTGATGGATCCGGCATAGACTCCATGGGGCTGGGCTAGGGTCGACCAGACTTGGTAGAAAATTTATAAAGAATATAAATTTATATACATTGAAGGTTTCCATGAGGCATAGGCTTTATGAAAACGACATGAAGCTTCACCTCGATTCTTGCTTGGAAAGTACTTTCAGTAATGGAAATTGACGATAAAATTTAAAACTCAAAAAATAGTAAAGATCTTGAAGAATTGTGAAAACTTATTTTTAGGGTGAAATGGACGGTTGAGATAATTAGTGACAATATAGACTTTTTTTAGAGTTTGAAATCATAATATTTTTTTCACAAGCATAATGTTCAAGCCGAGATGATTGATTTAAAGTTTTTCCAATGCTTGAATTGCAATTTTCGATGAGTTATGAGGTGTGAATTAGGTCGGGTCCAAATTACTTGGACCGGCCAAGTCCAAATCACTTGGATCTAACCCAATCCTAGCCCATATAAAACTTAGTAGGTTGGGCCGTATTTCTACGTACACAATCTAGAAAGTATAATGCATCCATCTTTAAGATAGATGCAAGAAGGTGTTCCATTTAAAAACAATAGGAACTAAAGGTTTAAATGTTTTTTTATTAAAATTATTATTTTTAATTTTTAAAATTAATTTATATTCATGACCTCTACGTTAGATATTACATGTCTTTGAAAATTAAGTCTTAAAATCAATCTCAAATATAGACTTACCGAGAGGCCCGCATTTGTACATATGCGGGCTTGGCTGCATAATAACCGGGTCCATATGAAAATTCAATTACTTGTTAAAATAAAGATTGGTTGGGTGGCAGTCAAAAAGCAAATCAAGGTCGATGGCAGCGGGCTTAGCGAGAGAGAGAGAGAGAGAGTGAGAGGCTCCCGTGACGTGGTTAAAGAAGCAGGTTGATTTGAAATGTGTGACCCCCTTGTCAACGGAAGCCAACGAGGAGAGAGAGAGAGCGAGAGACAGTTTGTCAGAGAGGAAAAGGGTGATCAGTTGCCATCCATATTTACCGCGTTGACTGCTGCACAATTTCATAGCGAAGCAAAGACATAATATAAAAGTTCCCCATTTCTTCTCTACACAATTTTCTTCTCTCTCATCAACCCTCGCTCTTCTTCCTGGCATTCTCTCCTTCTCCCTCACTCTAGAGCTCTATCCCTTCCTGGCGCAATTCTCCTCTCTCTCTCTCTCTCTCTCTCTCTCTCTCTATGGCGAGCTCCCTCTCGTTCTGGGAGCAAACCCTAACGGAAAATCCCTTTTCCCGGCCATCGTTTCGGCCTCTTTACCAGGTATGAGATTTCCTGCGATTTCTCACTCTTCTAATATCTGAAACTGGATTGTAAAAGCTCGATAATCCTATTGTTATCCTCCTTTCTCTCTCCTTGTCGATTTTCGACATCTATGAAAAGCCAGACTGCCTCTTCGCTCTGTGCATGTTTCGGGGTTTTGCCTAGGGGTTTTATGTGAATTTGTTCGTGTTGGTAGAGTTATACGAGTCTGGATCAATGAAGCGGCAGAGATCTTACGGTGAGGACCTTGATAATGTTAGTGACAAGGGGGTGGCTAGGCTAGAGAGAGAAAGGGGAAGAAGGGATCAAGAACACACAAGGATGAGATCTTTGAAGGTTTTAGAGGGAGAAAGTGCAGATTCTCACTACAGGAGAGGTGGATACACCAGTTTCGAGAACGGGAGGAAGGGCTTCAAATATGAGAAAACCCTAGATGAAACTAGAGAACTTAATAGAGTTCACAAGAAGCGATTTGACCATGGTGATTCTCGAGGAGAGAGAAAGGGCTTCGAAATTGGACGATCCGAGAGTTTTCGGAAGGGGTTCCAGAGCGACAGGATCCATAGATCGAACAGTTCCTCAATTTCTCGAAGGGAATTATATGAACCTGCTTCATGCAAAGGGTTTCGATCTGATAGGGTTCATCGGTTTCATGATGGGAATGAACCAGAGAGATCACACAGTAGGAGGTCGAACACGAACAGTAAGGAAACAGATGAAGATGCCCCTTCACAGAGGTATGGGATTTCCGGTAAGAGCAAGAGAATGGGGTCTGAGGATAGGGGCAATTCGGTAAATAGCATGATGAAGTCTCCTCAGAGTTCAAGAGAAGCGGGCAAATCTCCACAGCAGTCGAAAGATTCAGAGGAGCAAGTGAAATCCAAGTATAACAAGGTTAGTAGTAGTAGTAGTGAAATGGAAGAAGGAGAGCTTGAACCTGATCCGGTACCTGAACCTAAAAATGAACCTGAATCCAAACCCAGGACTGAATCTGAGCCTAAAGATGAAGTTTCTAGTAGAACCAAAGAAAACTTTAATGCTTGCCCTGAGTCTTCATTTAATTTGATTCATAAACTGAAAGAGGAGAATAGATCAGTGGTGGCATCTAATAAGATGGAGGGGTATCATGAAGTAGAGATAGAGAGAGAAGATGGCAGTGAAAGGAAGCATGGGGAAGAGATAGAAAGAGAAGAAGGTTCTGATGGGAAGCATGAGGAAAAGATAGAAAGAAGAGGAGGTTTTGATAGAAAGAATGGGGAAGAGGTTCAAATTGCAGGAGTTCCTGATAAGAAGCATCAAAAAGATATGATGGGTTTCTCAGTAGAATCAAAAGAGGTTTTGGATTATGCATTGAATCACGGGAATGAGGATGACTTGGATGAAGTCGTGAAAGGTTCGGATGGAGATGCAGAAATGGAGATTATTCACAGAGAAGAATGTGAGCCTTTACCAGAGGCTAACAGAGTGGTTTGTGAATTAGACTCAAAGGCATGTGATGCTGCTGTGGAAGAAAGCACTATAAAGTTAAGTGATAAGGGGATTCCATCTAAAACTGACGAAAAAAAGTCAATGTATATTAGAGAGAATGTCGTTCGCTCTGTAGTTGCAGAAGAAATCTCCCGTAAGATGACTGTAGTTGCAGAAGAAAGCGCCCGTAAGATGAATGCGAATGCTATTTGCCATGAACCTTTTGATGTAGAAAAACAAAGTGGGATGAAAGACATGGACCTTGATATGGAGGCTGAGGATTTGGGAATGTCCAGTGAATCTAATAAGACAAATATTGATGAGACCGGCAGGCACGATTTGACTTTGAGATTCATGCCAGAGAAATTAGAACTGGTTCCTATGAATTCGGACAAGGAAGGGGTTGAGACTATGAAAGGCAAAGGTAAACAGCCTGTGCTTTCTTTCTCTGATGCGCCCCAGCCCAATTGGTTGGTGAGAGATTTTCTTGCAGCAGGAGATCGGTGCACAGGTGAAGAGAGAGAAAGCAATGAAAATAGAGGAATGGAAGGGACAAGCAATCGGGGCTTTGAGTTGTTCTCTCATTCTAATGTTGGGGCGAACAAGATTGCCAATAACTCCAAGGAGGTAAAAGCTGAGCCCCTTCATCTCTATCTAGGCTTGCCAGACGTCTCCCTAACTCTGGCTTCTCCCACCCCGAGCTCGAACGCTACTCCATCATCTCCTAAACAAGCAAGAAGCGTGCAATCCTTTCCCACAACTCTTCAAACTCGCACAATGTCAGATGGGTTCACTACCTCGCTCTCCTTTTCAGGTTCTCAAGCTTTCACTCATAACCCTAGTTGCTCTCTTAACCAAAACTCAGTGGAAAACCATGAGCATTCAGTTGGTAGCCGCCCCATCTTTTCAGGTGTCGACCAAGTTGTTTGTGGTGCTGGGCAAGGTCAGTCTTCCAATGAGCAGCTCCATTATGGAACTAATGTTTCGAATTCTTTACCCCAGGAAAGGCCTAAACAGCGAAAAGAAGTCCCGTTATATCACCGTATACTACAAAATGGAAATGGGGTGCCTCAAAATTTGCAGGGTGGCTCGGCTTCACAGAGTAACAGATCTCATGTTTTGAGTTGTAGAGTTTCAGAAGGTAGTTTGGGCAGGAGCAATGGGCCAGAGAGACAGGTGAGCTTTTCTAGAGATGTGGCATCCCAATCGAGGAAAGAAGTTGGGCCTTCTCCAAGTCAAAGTGTTGGTTCTCGCGAGACCAGGCCTGAGCATATCAAGCCGTCCAGGGGCTCGCAGAGATACCCTGAACAACTTGTTGAGAGGATGATCTATGAGATAGTTTCAGAACCCATTTTGGAAATGGCAAGGAGGCTTCAAGATATGCCGGAACAATCGATATTGTTTCTAAAGGAGCACATGTATGAGATGATGGTGAACAAGGAAAGGCAAGGGCACTTATTGGGGTTGCAGGAAAAGCTTCAAAAGAGGAGCGAACTCACAATGGACATGCTATCAAAAGCTCACAAGGCTCAGTTGGAACTTCTAGTTGCTATAAGGACTGGACTCAAGGAGTTCTTGCGCCTAAGTAACAACTTCTCATATTCTGATTTAGTGGAAATTTTGTTGAATTTGAAGTGCCGGAATCTTTTGTGTCTTAATCAATTGCCTGTGGATGAATGTGAGTGTAAAGTTTGTGCTCAGAAGAATGGGTTTTGCAGTGCATGCATGTGTCTTGTTTGCTCAAAGTTCGACTTTGCATCCAATACTTGTAGTTGGGTGGGTTGTGATGTTTGCCTACATTGGTGTCATACTGATTGTGGGCTTCACCACTCTCACATAAGAAATGGGCATAGTGCCACAGGATCTCGAGGGGCCTTGGAGATGCAATTCCACTGTGTTGCATGTGACCATCCTTCTGAGATGTTTGGTTTTGTTAAGGAAGTGTTCAGAACATGTGGAAAGGATTGGAGTGCTGAAACTCTTGCCAAGGAGATTGAATATGTGAGAAGGATATTTCGTGGTAGCGTGGATTTAAGGGGGAAGAGGTTGTATGAGATAGCAGATCAAATGTTGTCGAAATTGGAAAATAGGGCAAACCATTTGGATGTCTATGCAAGCATCATGATATTCCTGTCTGGTAAGCACTGTGAATGCTTCTCTCTCCCTCTCTCTCTATCTATATATATATATGTTCTTTCTTTTTGGTGATATGAATAATAATAAAATGGAATATCAAAAACTATAGTCAATTTGGTTATCCTGTCCAAGGAAATAATGGATGGTGTTGGAGAGTGAGAGAGACCTGCCAGTGAAGGACTGACACCTCAAGGATGGAACCCTCTTATTCCATCACTGTCCATTATCTCATTGGAAAGTGATATGCCCAATAGAGTATAATGGTCTTCAATTTTTTCACGCTCCATTGGACATCCAAATTCAAGATTCTTCTGCAGTTGTGTGCACATGTGCCACACACTTTTATGCATCTTTGTATATATAATATTTTTCAATATTTGATGTGCCCAATAGAGTATAATGGACTCCGATATTTTCATGCTCCATTAGACATCCAAAGTTAAGATTCTTCTGCGGTTCTCCTTATCAATACACAAGTTAACATTTTCAAAAAAAAAGAAAAGAAAAAAGGATTCTTCTGCGGTTTGTGCACATGTGCCACACTTTTATGCATCTTTGTACATATAATATTCTTCGTTGCTTCATATGATTAATGCTGTCTTTCTGTTCATTACCTTGCGTTTCATATTTGTAAATTACAGAAGGTGAATGCAATTTTGGTGGTGCTCCTTCTTCCTCTGCTGTGAAGGATGTTTTTCATGTTAATCAAGGAAAAACAAGTAATGGTCTAGAAGGGTCATGTCAAGACGCTGTTTATAAACTTCCTCATGTTGCTTCTGCTGAGAAACTTCAACATTTGGAGAATGGAAGTGCCATTATGCTTACTGGCCTAGATTGGGAGCAGGGAGGGAGACGAAATGGTGGATCTGATCTGCCATTGGGCATGGAAAAGAAGCCTGTGATGGATGAATTGGAGAGCATTGTGATGATGAAAGAAGCAGAGGCTAAAATGTACCTAGTTCGTGCCGAAGATGCAAGAATAGAAGCTGAAGGCCTAAAACGGATTTCTGATGCCAAGAAAGAACAGTTGGAAGTAGAGTATACTAACAAGGTTCTAAAGTTACGCTTGGTTGAAACGGGGGAAAGACTTAAACAGAAGCTTGGAGAACTTCAGGCCCTAGAAAAGGTGCACAGGGATTACTTTAACATGAAGATGAGGATGGAAGCCGATATCAAAGATCTGCTATTGAAGATGGAAGCTACAAAGCACAACTTCAGTGTGTGAGTTGGCTTTCCTGCCTGTTTAAATTTAAGGACCTGCATCATTTTCAGGTACTGTTTCATACTGTACCTCGAGCGAATTGCACTCATTGTCAAAAACAGACTTAGATTGTGGGCTTTAGGTTGTCTTTCTGTTTTTTGGGGTCTGTATTGTATACAACCAGTTAGAGTGTCATACATTTTTCTTTCTTTTGGTGGCTAACCAGAGTCTGTACAGTTAGACTGCCGCACCTAGTGTATCTGGTTCCTCATGTAGAATCAAAATTGAAAATGAAATCAGTTAACAGCAGTTCTATAATGAGTTTTAGCTTGCTGCAAATGGGCATTTTTATAGTGGCCTCCTTATTTATTTATTTGTTATTTGATGGGTAACTATGAATTCATTAAACTGATGCCAGTCACCTCCTTATTCTTTCAATGCTGTGGGGGTACCACTTTACCATTCTTTCGTAGGACATGTCATTTTGCTGGCTAGTAGCAGGATTGTTTGGATAATGTTAATAAGCTAGTTTGTGATAGCCTATCTTTTTATAGCCTGTGTATTTGCCGTAGTACGTCACATGCATAAAACGTGGGTGGAATAAGGCCTTTTTCTACTCCCTTGTGTCAGATTTGCTTGGGAAACCTAATACCTCTATATTTCAGGTATCCAAACATGAAGGCTTGATTGGTTGGTTTTTTGGTACATCCCATTTACTGTCCAGCAGCTATGTTTTGAGGCCCGAGGTTTGCCCTTTGGTGCTATCTATACACAGTCAGCAGCGATGTAACACACACCTATTATTGTAATACTATACAGAACTTCATCCAACAAAATAAAAATAAAAGCTTGATGTTCTGAACTGACCTGTTGAACATTGCGATAAATGGGGCATATGCACTAAAAATCTTCCTAATATGGAAAGAAAGATGGAATTCTGTACCTAGACAGCACAATACATCTTGTGTCACATGTGTTGACCAAAAGCCTCTCTAAGGAATTAAGCTGCTGCGATATTCTATCTTGTTTCATATTAAAATATAAGTCTTGAAAAGTTGTGCAAAATTGTCGCTTTGTAAGTCATAGAAATAAAAAATATAACAAAAGTTGTTCTATTGTGTGTACACACTAGAGTTTTAAGTTCCTCAAGGTGAAGAAACTTGGGCTCAGCCTCAAGGTGTATCATGTAACTTTTGAAGCCCATTTAATTGGGTTTTTTTTGTGAAACTTAGCCCATTTATTGTTTATGGGATATCCATTGAAACCTAAGAACTCAGAATATTTTAACCTGGAAAGTAGAGAAGAATTAAAGAGAAAAATATGTAACTTATGAATAAAAAATTAAAAGATGAAGATAGGGCATACTTGAAAAGTAAGATAATTTTTTTTTTTTTTGAAAAACATTTGTTGCACCCCTTGTTAGTTAGCATAATTTTCATGTCTTGCTGTAGATACTAGAAAGAGCGATAAGAACAAATTAAAAAAATTGAGAATAATCTCTTTTCTCAATTGAGTAAGCACATACCATAAGGTTCTTACTAGGAAAAGATGTACTGAACAGCAAGACACACTTGGTGGTGTATACCCTTAAAGTCCTCAACATTTTTGGGTACTCAAATACCCTTGAATTGTAATACAAAAATTTTCAAGTAGGGGCTCATTTAAAAGGGTAGAATGGATATTTATATAAGAAAATAGTGGCATTCTATTAGTAGTTGAAAAATAATTAATGCATCTTGAAGGTGATGTTATTGTCCACTATTGTTAATAATGTTTCTATTTTACCATTGACTAATTACTTAAAATACCCCTAGACAAAAAATTACTACACTAGAGGATAAGGGTATAGGACTTTAAGGGTATACACCACCAGGTCTTGTTGCTCTGGAAGCAGCAATGTCTCATTGGTTCCATAGGTCAATCATTCTATTTCTTCATAGACCCAGCCAATTTTTGTTGAGATTTGGCTGAGTCAGACTGGCTGACTCGGGCTTGTGCCCTGTGCAGTCCCATGCCAGGTTTGTGTGTTTAATCACTGAATAATACAATCCTATGGCCCTTCTCTCTCTTGTGCTATAATGCCAACCTTGATGACCTAAAGGCTTTGTTATCACATGCCTCATAAAGCATCGAAGCCCTTGCCTTCAGCCTAAATTTAAGACCTCAAGGTTTTGGGATTAGCCTCGAAGTGTAATATTGAATCGAGTCTTGAAGAGTTCCCGTTAATTATTTATGAAAAGATATTATTAAAATTTTATAGAACTTGAAACACAACAAAACTTATTAGCGTAGAAACATTGCTAAAAATAGTTTGGGGCATCATTTTTCACATTGCTAGTTTAGTAATAGTATCTACTTTAACAAATAAGAAATTACTAGCACATGCTTCTACAAACTGCTCATTCTGTTTCATATTTCATTTGTTAGACATCACAAATTCCAAGCCATTGTCAATAAATGAGTCAATTATTACATAACCATAAGAAAATGAAACTTAACTTTATAGAAAAAATTGCACGGAATCGCGTGGTGAGCACAAAGCGAACTATTCTTTCGCTAGTGACATTTATGGGCTGAGGGAGTGCCAAAGCTAGTGAACATTAAAATCAAGTCTCATGACCATTTCAAAAGGGAGAAAAAAAATAAAAAAAAACCCAGCTTCTTATTGAGGTCCTCAACACAATGGTTTGAGTCTTGCAGCTAACCTACCTAGAAAAAAGAACTATTCATCTTCGTTTGGATGGTTCAGCTTGGTTTGCACAGAGACGTTCCCTTGTTCCAATGCCTAGTTTTTTTTTAAGAGAGTTAACTATTATAATAACGATATCAAAATGTACAGTCAAAAGGGGTTCCCCAAGAGGTAACCCAATTCATCCCCGAGGGTTTAAAAAGAAAGTTCCAACATCTAGTTGACTTGATGTCGTTCCTTTTCTTTTTTTTATTGGTGATGCAGGTGCAGGTAGTTTTCTTGTGGCCTTCTGTCATGAGATTTGTGCATCTACCTAGCGTTTTAAAATGTGTGTTGCAGTCTTGATGCGACGATGCAATCTAGATGCGGATGGATCACCCCGATGCGTTCATCCATCTGTTAATAATTTGAAGTTGTTAGTTGCATCGTTGGAGTCTGTCAACACTAGAGAGTGTGGCTTGCAAGTTAGGCAAGCATATTATAGGGTGTCCTTTCATTTTTTCCCCTCAAGATTTGTGGGAATGGTCTTGTATTTGGTACTACAAAGATAGCCTTATGGTGGATCTGCATGAAGCTATTATTTAGCAAGTCTAAGAAAATATATGACTTCTAGAAAAAAAAATGAAAAAGAAACTATAAGACCCTTCCAAGGGTATTTTATGAGAAGTGTTGGAGACAATGAATGTGATTGATAATTTCACGTGCCTAGGAGGCTGTTGTAGTAATAGGAGATTAACGGACCTCAGTCACTTGGATTCATTACAGCCTGATTGTAATGATGGATGTCGATGTATAGAGTGGCAACCCCTAAAGGGACACCACCCCAAGGTGGGCTTCATTCTCGCATTATCATTCGATTGGACTGTGGAGTGAGTGGACAATGGAAAACCATAGTCTATCATATTATTGTACAATTTCCGCCAAATATCAGGCTATATTGCCAGTAATGCATGTCACATAATCAAAATTTGAATGAGATCAGACTGCTCTATTTCTTAATATCTTTCACCACTCTTTGGATTCTTCTAAGTACTTCCTCTTTATTTCTTCTCATCATTCGAAGCAGCGTCAACACAAAGTGAGAACTTTGGAGGGATGCTGTAGAATCTAAAGGTTTTAAAATTAGCCGAACAAATAGACTATATGGAATGCAAGTTTAGTAATAATAGGAGTAGAGACAAGAAAGTAGTTAAGATTGACAATCAAGAAAAACCAAAAAGTGCTCAATTTCTTTTGATATCTTGGGTCGATAGTTTAGGAAAATAGAAAGATTCAGGAAGTTGTCGCACATAGAATTAAAGCTGGGTGGGGGAAGTGGAGATGTGCAACTGGAGTTTTATGTGATCACCACACAACCAATGAAGCTGACAGGAAAGTATGTATCTTTGCTTTATGGGCACAATGTTGGGCAGTCAAGAAACACCATACCCATAAGATGAGTGTAGCTGAGATGAGGATGTTGTGATAGATGAGTGGCAAGACATGAAGAGATAGAGTCCGAAATGAATACATTCCGAAGAACTTAGGTGTGGCTATAATAAGCGATAAGATGATAGAAAGTAGACTTAGGTGTGTTGGTTATATGCAGCACACACCCAATACAACACCTGTTAGGGGACATGAGTTGTTTCAAGTGGAAGGCTAAAAAGGGCAAGGGGTAGACCCAAAAAGATATGGTTGATAATAGTGAGAAAAGATATAGGGACTTATGACTTCACTTAGGGTATGGCTCTTGATAGAGCAGGATGACATACTATGATTCGTGTAGTCGACCTTAAATAGTTGGGAAAAGGCTTTAATGATAATGATGAATTCTTGGGGCACATTCAAACTAACTTCCACCGTATTTCGCTCGGATGGTTTTTGTTTCACCTTACCCTCGAATTTCTACTTCTTATTTCCGTTTGTTTCCTATGTTTACTCATTTTTTAGGGGTTATATCTCCTTAAACTCCAGAATTTTTTGAGGCCCTAAGAGATCAGCAAATGCAAGAGCGGACTTTACAAAAGATCTCACTATCTCTTGGGCCACAAGCTACAAAGGCCTTAACTTTTTCTCTATAGCAAACTTCACATCCAATTGGGCGAACATTCTCACCTTCAAACCTTGGAGGAGGTTTGGATCCACCTCTTGGATACCCCCAAGCCTAGGTGCCATCAAACTCAATAGTGATGGGTGCTCCCTAGGGAAGCCCACCATTGTGATACAAGGGTATTTTTAAAATTCACGAGGGGACACAGTGGCAACTATCTGTTTATCTTGGTGTTGGGGGATTCATCTTTACCTGAAGTAAATTCTATAATGAAAAGATTCTTGGGAAGAACATCTTCTGGTAGAAGGAGATTACAAAAATGTTATCCTATGGGCTTCAAGGAAATCTGTGTCCTTTGAGATTGTCTCGCATTTTTTACCATATCCTTCACTTGTGCAGGCCTCTTTGGGTCGACTTCCGTCATAATTGGGGGGAAGACAAAACAAGGGACAAATCTTGGGATACATAGCACTGCCCAAATATTCTCTCTTCCCTCTCATCCTATTTGTCATCTTCTTTTATCTTTCCTGTATCTCTCCTTATTCTTCGATTGCTCCCTGTCTCCATCTTCTTTTCTTCTCTCACCTTTTGTCTCTTCCCATCTTTTTCCTTCTTAATTCTTATGGCAAACCCCAAATAGTTTGGAAAAGGCTCTGATGATGATGATGACCTTTCTAATTCTTCTTTTTCGTGCCCCTTGTCTACCTACTCTTCTTTTTCTTTCACCCATTATCTTACCTTTTCACAGGTTTATGTTTTTCCTTTACTGTACGTCTCCTGGCCCCACTTTTTTATCTGCAGAGATATTCTTTTGGTTTCTCCATCGCCTTCTGGATTATATGCAATCTTGTAGAGCACCCGATCTGTGGGCTGCCTCATCCCCTCTCTTGTGGGATACTTTTGTGAACATATTATACGTATATCATGATCAGCTTATTTTTTTTTAAAATAAAAAGACATCTTTCACGAAGTCTCCTTGTATATCTATTTCCTCAAGACTTCTTGTATTTTCAAAATGATATTATGGGATGGACCTAT
The DNA here is from genome assembly GCF_054954075.1 of Amborella trichopoda. Lineage (NCBI taxonomy): Eukaryota > Viridiplantae > Streptophyta > Magnoliopsida > Amborellales > Amborellaceae > Amborella > Amborella trichopoda. The sequence continues at coordinate 8,078,111 of NC_142338.1, forward strand.
GAATAGTAAAAGTGAGATATGAGATAAAACATAAAGTAAGATGGCCATGATGAGAAAAACAAAAAATTGGATTTCATAGAAAATTAGATGCATTGTGAAGTAAAAGGTGGATAATAGCATCATGAGTGAACAAAAGGTTCACTTTAGAAAGTAGAATGGGAAGATTTCGTTATGAAGGAATAGTTAAACTTCAATTTTCCTTCTTTTATGCAGTTTTTATGTGTACCTAGAAGTCACATTGTCCCAGCAGGAGCAAGTGTTGGGGGAGGCAGGTTGTCATTAATAAGTCAGATTTGGATGTCTTTTCTTTCGTGATATTTTCTTTCTTCTTTTGCTAACTAAAGTTTGTACACTCACAACTGCTTCCTCCCTTATGTAAAGTTTGTCCTCTTGTGATTCATTATTGAAGTGAAAATATGAGTTAACTTTTGTCTTATCAAGGGATCAATCAAATGAATTATGTTTTTGTAAGGAGTCGATGCTGTTTGGAAAGCGAGCATCTTTCTCTTAGCAGTTTTTTTATCCTTCCAGTAGCCTCTGAATGTCATTTCCTCTTGGGTTCTACTTCTTAATTTTTCCCTTATCCCTGCTAGTTATTTTTGGCATAGGATTAAGCAGAGTCATTTTATTTCAATGGGTTGTGGGTATCTGCCATTGCCATTTACTCAGATTCTAGCAAATTATTAGTTACGGCGAGCTTGAGAAGTAAGAAGTACCTAGGCTCATCCTAATAACAAATGCATTGTTTTTGTGGTGGTTATTTGTATTTGAAGCTTCTAAATTCATTGTTGTTGGTGAGAATCTCATGCTCCAAAACTGACTTACATGCAAAAGGATTTAATTTTGTAAAGGGATTATCATATTATTAGGAGTCTTATTGTGAATCCTTTGATTAATGTTGTGAATACTGTTAAGCTGGACTCTAACATGAACTTTGTCTGTCAATCACTGGCCTGGGGTTGAGTCAACTACCCAATGGGTTGACCTCGCATGTGATGCACATTGTTTTGGAACCTTTAAGAATCTTTGGCTGTAAAAAAAAATACACCAAAAATTAAAGGTTTACCATAAAATAAAACATGCAATTTGAAAAGGACAAAAAAAAACTCTCATACGACCTAAATGTAAAACCCAAGATCGATAGGCTCATAAATTAAATTATCCCATGTAAATGCTCTGCACAATTCATGATTCATCTAATTCAAAATCTGATGTTGTAGACACAATTTTGTTTTGGGAAAGCTTGTTTTCAAATAAAAAAATCAGAAATTTAGGATCTTTTATGTTTTATACTCCTTTACATGAAAATTTTGGGAAAGCTTGTTTTCAAATAAAAAATCAGAAATTTAGGATATTATATGTTTTATACTCCTTTACATGAAATTTTTTAGAAACTTAAAAGTTTCTTTATTACGTATTGTAAGGTTTGTAGGCCACTTTGCTGATTCGGACTTTTTGTTTTCTTTCATTTGTTGAATCACTTGTCCATTCATTCTAAAATAGGTATGACGAAACCTGATCTGGGGTTTACCTAAATTAATCCGACAATGGACCAGGTTGGGTTCATCAGGGTCTACCGATCATGTTTACATTGGATCTAACTTGTGCATACTATTTTGACTCTTGGTGCTTTCCCCCCTACAAATTCTCCAAAATGAGCAATTTCCATTGATGAGGAAGATTGTGAGTCATCCTTTAAGTTAGAGCCCTTTATTTTGTTTGGAGAACTCAGGACATTCTGATTGTCTAATGTACATTAAACCTCGTGTATTACTTTTTCACTATCTTCAAAATCCAGGGGCAGATTCAGTGTTACTACTTTAGGAGGCTTCATGTGATGAATGGGCATGGTTTAGTAGTTTCACCATGCGGAGGTACTCTCTAGTTTCACCATGCGAATGTACTCTCATGCACGATACTCTCTCTCTCTCTCTCTCTCCAAAAAAACAAAAACACCCATTTTGTGGTGTTTTATGTTGCAACGATTGTAAAACTGCTGATAAGAACGGGCTGGCTAATTCAGAGTGGAAGTGAAAAGCTGAGGCGTTTCCCACTGATCAGATGGAGTTTTGGTGCAAGCAGGGTGAGAACGAATGAAAATCTGTTACCATCTACTTACCCAAGTGAGGGAGAATGTGTTCACACTCACTTTTTAGAGATGTGAAGTGGTGCCCTTGTTAGACAACTTTGGGGAGTCATGAGTGGCATCTGTTGATGTTGGCTGGTCACTCTATATATCATCTTTCTGAAGAATGTAGAACTTCCCTTGAGACCCAAGGGTACAGAATTAAGCTATTGTATCAGGAAAGAGAATCTGTAGTGGTCTTTATTAGCCCCAAGTGCATTGTAGGTTGAGTATAAGGGTTTCTGAAGAATGTAGAACTTCCCTTCAGAACCAAGAGTACAGAATTAAGCAATTGTATCAGGAAAGAGAGAACCTGTAGTGATCGTTTTTAGCCCCAGGTGAATTGTAGGTTGAATATAAGGGTTGGTATATTTATTAGTAGTAGCTATGTAAATATGCATGTCTATCTTGTCTTGTGTGATATATTTTGGAAAACATTGCGTAGCACATATGTATTGAGAAACCAATTGGAAATGCTAGACCATATTCGATTTTTCTTTTCTGAAAATTTCAATTCTTTTCAAGTGGATTTGTCAATTCTTTTTCTTCACTTTCATGATTTACTTTTTTATACTTTAAAGCCTATTAGAACCATTTGATTTTACTGTTCGATCTTGAGTCCTAGATGTTCCAATTTGAATGCTGCATTCCCTGTTCTTCATGAAAACATGCATCTGTTCTATGGGTTACCACTCCTTGTTGTTTTCTTTCCAAAAATAAATTATATATTACATGTAGTATGTGGTATTGAATGGGGTACTCAACAGATGATGGAGATGTGCAGCTTTCTTAGCCTGTCTTCAAAACAACAACAGTTGCCCCACTGTCCATTGATGAGTAGATAAAGTTGATGTCTGGTCTGAGTATCTCGCAACATACTTTTTGCAATTCTAGTAGACGGTCCCCTCTTATCAGTCAATATGAAAATGTCAATCTCTTAAATATACTGTCCTTTTTTTAATTGCATATAGTCCCTTCTTACCAGTTAAAAATAAACAATGTCGATCCCTTAATGTAGCCGTCCTTTGTTCATCATGGTCACTAAAGTCCATATCATTGAGAGCACTTTCACTGCCCTTGCTATATATAGGATACACCATTGGTGGTTAGAGGTAGTCCGATTGTCACAGGTCAGAATACCTAATTTCATATCATCTCGTAAGTCCCATCAGAGGCAGCTATAGATTTAAGTATTTCAGGCTAATGAATGCACATGTACAAACAATCAAGCCCAAACTTGCATGCAAGGCAATATTTTCCATTGACCAGGTTCGATAAAAACTCGAGGCCCAAAAGGACAAGGATACAAATTGTGTAAATTGTGAAGTTATTGTGGTTTGAAACAAGTACCAAAACAATGGCATGAAATATTTTCTTTTTTATGAATTATACGTCAGTAATACTGATAGATGTTTGTATGCCGAAGTTTATATGGTGCTATAGTTATTTTATGCCAAATATATGTCAAAAACATTGTTCATCTCTCTCTCTCTCTCTCTCCAATGAAATTTTTTGGAGCTGACTTTATCCATAGCCCTTTCAGGCTTTCCAGATTGAGTTGTCTACTCTCTTTCAGTGGCTCTTTTTCGCATGTGTATCCTTCATATGAGGACCCTGGGGATCAATATTTGGGCTTATTTTCAAGGATTGGTTCAGTTTATCTCGACTATCTAACTATTCTATTTGAAGGATTTCACTAAGCTATTGGGGCTTATGTCTATTTCCCGGGTTCGCTGAGCTGATTGGATTACAAGAAAATGAATTATCTTTACAAATTTCAATGTCCTTTCAATTTGATTATCTATTACAATTTCCTTGCGTTGTGCAAATAAGTATAACCAAATTTTGTGACCACTCTCAAGTCCTAACACTATAGCCATGAAACTTTGAGTAATAAAAATAGTGCTCGAGTAATAAAAATAGTGCAAGCTTTCTATGCTTTCCCTACCTACAACATAAAACTTGTATACTTCCCCTTATCCAACCGTCCATTCTGAATGGAACGCTAAGATTGCCCCAATCACAATGTCACATCTCTACACTATTTTATTTTTAATCTTTTTCCTATAAACTATTTTAACACCAAATTTTGTACGTCCAATCCTCTATTAAATGCGCATTAGCAAAAAAAATAAAAAACAATATTTCCAACAAAATAAAATGATCAAAATACCCTTGAAAGTTTCTAGGAGTATTTTGTTCATTATATTTTATCGAAATTATTTTTAATATTTTTTATGGGTGAGCCCCAATGAGAATATGACACGTACCAAATTTTATGTTCATACAATTTGTATATAAAAAATTAAAAATAAAATACTTTGAGACGTCGGATCTAAGATCAAACGGTGAGTAGCTCTTTTGATCAAAATTGGATGGCTGGATGGTAGGGGAAGCATAGTTCTTCTATACTGTAGGGGAAGTATAGAAACCTTTCCCATAAAAATGACTCTTCTACAAACTTCTATGTTAGACGGGGTTTCAATTCGGACGCTGATGGCCAAACTTGCAACTTTACTGTAGTTGTGCTTCTTTCCCTTCTTCCCTTTTTGTCTGATTTTATTTTCTCTTTTCCTTTCTTTATTCTTGTTGTTCTCTTTGTAACTGGTTCACTACCTTAATGAAATTCGTGTGCTTTCTCAAACAAACAAAAAAAGAAAAGAAAAAACCTCCTCTACAAACTACATACTCTTTACAAGAAACTTAAAATTAACTTGATGAGTCTTCCTTAGTCTTTTAATAAAAATTTTAAACATGAATTACTTCACCAAAGAACTACACTAGTATGATCACAAAGAAGATGATCCAGATGAGTTTTTTTTTTCCTTGATAGCTTAGCTGAGATTGAAACTTAGACTGCACTCATGCCCCCTATTGCAAGTCGGAATTCCACTCATGGTGCATGAAGCGTCAATGGTATGCATGCTGTTTCATTTCCTGAATCAACAAGATATTACAGATCAGTTTCATTGCTTTCCCTCGGAAGTTAAGAATTGAAATACCATGGCCAAGGTTCAAAATCCAACTATGCTACCTAAAATGCAAAACTCATTCCAGTCATCATTCTCATTCAATGTATATAAACTGAAAGAATAGCTAGTGATGCAGGAGATGTAAATTTTTGTTTCCTGATCTTTAATATGTTATTTTTCTTTGGTAGGTTTGATAGATTCAAGCCTTAGGCATTTAGAAGAAAACGAAGGGCGACTCAGTGACAGTTTCTAAAACAAATAAACAATCCACCTCAATTACATATAGGCCATATATCTACACAAAATCATTCAGTAGGTGATTTGGAGTGATGATCCGGATTCTCTCGAGTCTCATACATCTATCTTATCTGTTCTGAACAGGAAGCTCATGGGCTAGCTAGAAGCCAATGAGAAAGCAATTAGAATCTGTGGAGATGAAATTCAAGCATTTCATGCTCATCTCTGGGTCTCGTGCTGCCCTTCTCTGACCTCCACATCAAAAAGGCCTGATGAGCTTTTGTGATGCACATCTCTGAAAAGCCACTTTCCTTCCTCAATGATGCAAATTGGGTCATTTTAAATTCAGTATTCAGATAGCAATCTTCTTTTGCTCCCACTCTTGTTTTCAGTTCTGTTTGGTCCATTACTCTGTGCCTCTCCCCTCCTTTTACAGATGCTCCCTTTATCTCTAGCTTCATTCTTCTCCTACACAATGCTGGCTCAAGTAATGGAGATGGGGTTTTTAATTGGGCTTTGCCTTCAGCGGATAAGAGGATGCATGGTTGAGCACCAATCACCTTGTGGGGGCTAATCTTTATCCAGATGCTTTTCTAGGCTTTCCAAATCATGGGTCCACTCTGTTTCTATGGCTTCCTTTATTATGGGTTTTATCCAAAAGGTGAGGTCCCACTTCTAGGGCCCTTGCTTTGGGTTATCTTCAGGGATTGGTTCAGTTTATGCTGAGTGCCTTCACTAGCATGATTGAAGGAATTCACTAGGGATATGTTTGGGAAGAGGTAGTTTATGCAATCACGTGCAATAACCCTAAGGAACTTATGGAGGTCAATGGGGGTGTAGTTTTTTGCTATGTCCTTATCGTATCAAGTAGATATTTAGGCCTTATTTACTAAGGACTTGGTAAGACTCCCCTTCTTTTTTCTGTTATTACAGAGCACAGTGAGGCACACAACCTGACCATGGTTGAACCATGGTCATCAGCCAAAATTCCAATCCAAACCATGCCCAGTCCATTGTTTGGAGCGTGAACCACACAAGCTTTAAGCTGTGAATCATGGCTTGATATACTGCATGCACATGTGTGTATGCTACACAATATATAGGCAGTTTATAAACTGTTTTTCCCAAGACACCCAGTTGAAAAGAACCATTGTACCACTGAATGTCCATCATGATTCATGTCCATAGTCCATCTCAAGAATGGAAGGTGGATGGCCCATCTTGTGTATTGTACAACTTGCACATATGTGCAGGTTACATACATGTCCAAGCTTTTTTTTTTACCCACTCACTCATTGCATTCTCTTATGGGGTGCTTGGCAAATGGCACTTTAGGAGTATGGAAGGAAGGAAGTGGAATTTGGAAGCTGGGACTTTTGAGTACATGGTAATGAAAATTGTTGTAGGCATGTTTGGATGACAGCTAATCTTATCAGGAGTAGATTAGCTTATATGAAATTAACATAATATACATAATACTATTTTGTTAGTTGTTTGATTTATACTTTGTATTATATAATATATTATTTAATTATTTAATTTTTTTAACCATTTTTAGCTATTTTTAGTTATTTCCTGCTAAAAACAGTGAATTTCGGCACTTCCATTTGAAATTTGAATAAAGTAAAAGGTCATAAACTTATATGCAAAACTATCTATAAATATATTTTATATAATTTGTAAGGGACATTGTCAAACAATAGATAATTCGTTACCAAGATTAACTTTATAGAAGCACTAAATTATCAATAAGAACGAAGTACATCAAAAAAAGCCTTATTTGGTAAACTATCTAAAATTTTGGGGATTCTGGAACTTGGGTTTGATTTAACTTGTGATTTTGTAAAATTGGACTTCGTAAAATTAGCCAATTCAAATTGGTCATTGAAATTCTCATCGAGTGATATTTTTGAATGAACGTGATTTTAAGATCAAACTCGTCTATGGCAGATCTAGCAAAACGTACAGTTTAGATGACAAAAAAGATAAAAATAAATAACATGGTTAAAGTTGACCATTGCGCCCCTGACCTGAATAAGATATGGTATGCATCATTCATCAACTATTAGTTCACTAATTGTATTAAAAAATATGATCTCTAATATATGCCACAGTAAAAGAGGACAAATAAATTTGAGTTAATGACACGTTTGGTTTGCGTGAAAATATTTTCTAGAAAATATTTTTATTTTAAAAAATTATCTCATGAATATTTTCATACCAATTGATCTTAATGCATCTTTTTATATCAATTGGCAACTAATTGATTAAAAAATATTCTCATACTTGATCATATGAGAGAATTTTTTCATATGAACCAAATCTTTTTTTGAACGGTTTTATTTTTCTTTATTTTATTTAATTTTATTTCATGTGAACCAAATCTCCCCTCCCTCCCTCTGTTTTCTCAAGCTCCGCAAGGTAATCTATGACGGGTCCTCATTCCCCCCTCTCATCTAACTCACATTTTAGTTTTTCCTTCTAATATTTTGGACCAATTATTCTGTTTTCGAACCCTTATTTACCTAATTCTTTTCCTCTCTCAAAACGTCTACCCTTTTATACCTGGTCAAAAAAAAAAAGGCTTGCCCTTTGTAAATTCTGGCAAAGTATGATATATATGTGTTACTGGCAAAGTATGATATCTATGTGTTACATTTGGTGATAGTAAAAAATTCATCACACTTATATTTTTCTCAAAAGATTAAGGATATTATAGTAAAAAAAAAAAAGGATTTTTTAAAGAACAAGAAAGAAGTTCGGTGAACTTTATAAAAAAAGGTCAAGGAAGACATAATACTCATCATTTAGAGGTCACCCATTTTAAAGATAATGAGAAGGGATTTTCAAGAAGGAGATGGGTCTCCAAGAGAGCGATGTGGCCTAATAGATATGCTATTTTTCTATGGAGCTTTTGGGTTGGTAAGGCTTTTACTTCTAGAGAGGGTCTCTCGGTTGCTTTCAAGATTTCCTTTTCGATAGCTGTGTAGTGATAGGAAATATGAAGTTGATCGACGGTATTACTTCATCAGGAGAGCGGGTTTAGAAAAGATCGGTGAAGATTTTTTTACCAATATTAGGATAGATGTATATCTCTTGTAACAAAAAATAGTAGTCTTTATTGTGATAATGGATTTCTACTTGCCAAGGATGTGGAGATAAACCACGTAAATTGTGTGCTATTGTGGTGTAATTTTGGTTTTTGTTTTATTTCTTACACATAATTTATAATTGTATTCGTCTGTTTCGCATTTAACCAATTGTGTCCACAATCTAGAGTGGAATCTCGGTATTTGAGATTCCTAATTCCATGAGCATAGAGTTCCCGATAACCCTACAATATCGAGACCTCATCACCTCTCTCTCACATTTAATCCACATATTTACCTCAACAAATTTCCATGTTAATTTCACTAAAAGGTCCGCAGTATAATTCTTCATGACAATCATCAGATACATGATGCATGGCAAATATTTGAGGTATATTATTTTTCTCTCTTGAGAGTAGTTTGCACCGGACGTGCATGCAATAAGATTTCCGTTGCATGATATATGAAAGAAAATCACAGGAAGAACTCCCTATTCCAATTACTCCTAATCTCTTTGCCGGGTGTGTCTGGGTGGGAATTACGGTTCAAAAAAAAACGCACCTTAGCTAGGGAATTGATTTTTCAGGCAGGTTTGTTACTTGAATCAAACATGTGGTTGAGCATTCGGTACTTGCAATATTTCAAAACCCGAATGGGAGAAGAGAGATTTGTATTGGATCGTTGGTTCGGCGATCTAAATCGGGTCTGGATCAGTCCTAAATCGATGATCCCAAAAAACATTAAAAATAAATAAAATAAAATAAAAATTTAAATAGAGATTTATGATGTGGAATTAGAAAGACCTAAAAAATAATTAAACAATATTTTTTTAAAAAAAAATAAATTATATATACATATTTATTTATTTATTTATTTATTTATTTATTTACAAAGAGAGAAGCTAGAGGTGGACATTCTACTGTTACCTTATCCACTTGGGCTATATCTCTTATGGGGATTTGAGTAATTGATAAAATCCCAACCACTGTTTGCAAAACAGGCCGGCCGGGTTACTCAAAACCAGCCACTGGCCAAATCAGGTTTTAATGTTCTCTAAAATTTTAGCTATAAATACTTATTTTTTCATTTCCCCTTTTTGACCACTACCGTCACAACACCCCCAAAAAATACAGGGCTAGAGGCCTACACTTCCAACAAAAACCGGCCGGCCGGGTTACTCAAAACCAGCCACTGGCCAAATCAGGTTTTAATGTTCTCTAAAATTTTAGCTATAAATACTTATTTTTTCATTTTCCCTTTTTGACCACTACCGTCACAACACCCCCAAAAAATACAGGGCTAGAGGCCTACACTTCCAACAAAAACCTTTCTCCAAGTTCACAACTCTGATCCATGTAGGTGCCCCAACTCATGTCTCTCCTCCAAAAAGACCTCAGCCCACTTTCTCTCTCTTTACATTTGTAGAAGGTCCACTTGATTTAATTTCGATTTTCGGCTCAAACCCACTCTTTTCTAGACGACTCACTGGATTTAATTTCAACTTAGGCTCAAACCCACTCTGTCTCTACGTTTTTAGAAGATCGGAGGGGGCGAGGGGAAGGGAAATCGTTCGAAACCCCCAACACGAACAAGGGAGTGGGGAATGGGGGAGTTTCACCCTCCACCCCCACCATGGAAGTTTCCGTAACCCATTTTTTTAGGATACTGGAACTTCAAATTTTACTGTAGAAATGAGAGTTGACAAACACGAACTGGCTACTGTGAACAACAGCCAAGAGTTCATGCTGCCAAACACCCCTTAAAGAAGATTGTATGGAACTTCCATAGACTCTTTACAAGGAGTTGGCTGCTGTTTATGGTGCGGTAGTCTGCCTGTTGGGCCACTAATCAGTGAGTGTCTCCCCAAGTTCAAGTCCCACCCATCATTGTGTAGAAGGTGACTGCAAGAATGGAGAAGCTGTGATTTTCCTTTGCCTTAATCCAATGGTTTACAGGAAGTCAGGCCATGCACTCCTACAACCCAAATGCCACTGAAAATTTGATTTCATGGGAGTTTAACCACCAATTTGGGCTTCACATTCCAAATGCTTTATCAGCACCTGTGGTATCAAAATATATACCAAAACCTGCCCATACGTTTAGGCAGCACATGCAGCATAGCAGTAGAAATGTATCTAAAATTGGTTTTTGCCTGTTGTAAGTTGAGCGTAATGCATAATTGGTAATTGATGATAGTAATGTTCAATCGGGACAGGAAACATGCTCTCATACCATTTTTTGAGTCACAAAATGGAAACACGTGTACACACATGCATAGAAGAGAAACACAATGCTTAAATGGCCACTCAGCAGACCACATGCATAGCAACATGGAGAGTCATGAACTTTTGGAGAACGAAATTCTAACGGCTCCTAATGAGGCACAAACCACTACAACAAAACCTATGTTACATATATGGTCCTTTTCTAGGAAACAGATCCTTATTATCTACAAATATAGTGGCCAAAAAACAAGCACACGCAATACAACGCGTAAGTCTCACAACCAACACATTAAGGGATGGAAGTTGTTGGAAATAACATGGACTCCAATCACTTGATGAAGAAACATGCAGACACTCCAGAGCAATAGAGCTTCCTCATAGCAAAACAAAAACCCATATGGAAGAACACCGAATCTAATATGTCCTAATGCAATCATATATCTCTCGAATGCCCAAGGACTCCATGGACCAGATCCATGCAGCAACAGCCTACGCTAAAAAATCCAAGGTTTAAGATGTTGAAACCCTAAACTCTAACCCTTTTACCCCAGATTTATGGGAAGTATGCCATACAACAGTTGTATTACTGTCATTACATAGCATACGGTATACTTTCCCCTATTTATTTGACGTCCAACCCATCTTATATGTAAACCCTCAATCAAATCCAAACTCCGTAATGTTCATCTGGAATTATTCAATTAGGATCCCACAGGCATATCAAAAGGCAACCACAGCCCCTTAATACTTCCCCTTAGTTGAAGTAGAATTCTCTTGGCTGTTAAGCACAGTTGTTCTATGAAGAACTAACCATCAGCCTCCAAGCATACTCTAATATCATAAGATTAGATGTTTTCCAAAATGATGTTAGAAAACAAACGTGGTGCTAGAAACCCAAGGGGTGACATGTTGAAACACTAGCACCCTAGTCTCCAGTATTTTCCAGTTATGCATTGGTTTTCCAATCCATTTATTTAAAGACCCTCTTGCAGCAACTAAACCCCATTATGATGCATCTGCCCAATACCCCAGTAAAATTCCCTTGGACAGTTAGGATCATCAAAAATACACTAACAGTCTCTTGCAGAGTTGGGAAATTACCCTTGAGAAACCACCAAAATAACTCTAGGGATTTACAAACTACTCATGAGCCATCAACTTACTAAAATATCCTGGAATTGATTCTTTTTTTCGTTCTTTTTATCATTATCATGGATCCAAATTTTCTTTGCTTGATATAATCAATTTCAGACATCAAGTTTGCTTGATTAGTGGTCATGGGCATCCAACCACTTGTCTCGATAGAGGCCTTGAGCCTTAAAGCATGGAAATTCTAGCATGTCCAACTGATGCAAATCACATACAAGAAAGAACAATGTATACAATTGCAATAAATTACTGATCAATATGGGACACCATGAAATACAATTGGTCTTTAATGGGTCGTTTGGGTCCTTGGATATGCAAATCATGGGTTTCTCTCAATATCTGGTTTTGCAAATTCTAGTATATGAATATCTGGTTTTACAGATTCTAGTATATGTAAAAGCTGATATTTTTTTTGATAAACGATGTTGTTTGGCTGGCTATTGGAAGAACCCCAGTATATGAAAAATACTCTGTTTGGCACCATGAAGATGAAAACCAGGTTTTGGTTATTTGTTGTTAATGCAGTTTAGCCATTCATTCTATAAGTTGATGATTCCCTTGTAATACATGGCCAATAAAAAAGATTTTTTGAGAATAAGTTATTAATAATATAACAAAAAAATTAGACGGTTTCAATCATATTTTTTGATATTTCTATAGGTCAAATTATGATATCCTCTCTCACCCTCACTCTCTCTCTTTATATGTACACGACCCATGATAAGTTATTCCCACATTAGATTTATGTAGTACATGACATGTGGGTTTTCACATGCATTACCTTAAAATATCATTGAAATCTTGGATCATTTGCAATTTCAGGGGGTGTCTTTGTTGAGGATTGATGTCTTGTATTATGAGGAAATAGATCTGCCAACGTGGAGTTAAAAAGATGATTCCGGAGGGCCCGTAGGGCTTGAATCCGTACATGAGATTCGATATGTATGGGACTTGATATATATCTAAGACTCGATATATATTGTTGCGATTGGAGGTTCATCTGGGGTTAAGGGTTAAGGGAAAAACACATATCTCTTTGTAATTAGATAAAAACTGAGAGGCGTGAGGAAGATAACGAATTGTAACCCTATTCTCCATTGTCAGTAAAGAAGCTCTAGTTCTAGTATGCTGCTAGATGATTTTTCCTCCTCTAGTGTTTCAGACTCTTTTAGCTCCACCTGGACTGTCGATCTTTCTCCATCACTTTCATCTACTTGCACTTTGTTATGTTGCATGTTGATTGACTTCACCATGTGAGATTCATCAAACACAACATCCCTGCTAAGTACAACCTTTTGTGAAGTAGGATCCCAAAGCTTGAATCCCTTCACTCCCTTTTCAAAACCAAGAAAGATGTATTGCTTAGACTTAGAGTCTAATTTGGAACGTTTCCCACTTTGCATATGGACATAGGCTGGACATCCGAAGATCCTCAGCATAGAGTAATGTACCGGCTTTCCCGTCCACATCTCCTCTGGAATTTTGCAATCAATCGCTGTAGATGGTGACCTATTAACGATGAAATAGGCCATGTTAACTGCTTCTGCTCAGAAACTTTTCTTCAAATCTGCATTTAATCTCATATTATGAGCTCTTTCCAAAGAGTCATGTTCATCCTCTCAGCCACACCATTTTGCTGAGGAGTTTTCGGTGTGGTAAAGTGACGTACAATCCCCTCTTCTTTACAGAATTCTTGAAATTCTCTGGACTTGTACTCCCCTCCATTATCAGATCTCAAGCATTTCAGTTTCTTTCCTGTCTTCCTTTCTACCTCTGCTTTCCATTGTTTAAACTTCGTGAATGCTTCACTTTTGTGTTTCATGAAGTAGACCCAGACCTTTCTTGAGTAATCGTCAATGAAGGTAATAAAGTATTCTGCCCCACCCTTGGATTTGATTGGTGAAGGCCCCCATACATCAATGTGTACATAGTCTAGTATATCCTTGCTTGTATGAATTGCAGTTTTGAATCTAATCTTGCACTGTTTACCGAAAACACAGTACTTACAGAAATCCAGTTTACAGGCTCTGATACCCTTCAACAATTTTCTTTTATGAAGTTTCATCATACCTCGTTCACTCATATGCCCTAAACGCATATGCCACAGATTTGTCTCATCTGTGTTGGACTCAACATCTGTGGTTACAGAAGCTTCACCTGTAACTGTATTCCCTATCAACCTGTATAGGTTTCCAGTCATCTGACCTTTCATGACAACCATAGACCCCTTACTAACTTTGAGGACTCCACCTGTTGTTGTATACTTGCAACCATTCAAATCAAGAGCCCTTAGGAATATTAAGTTTTTTTTTAATTGTGGGACATGCCTCACATCTGATAAGGTTCATACTATCCCATCAAACATATTGATTTTGATAGTTCCTATTCTAATGGTGTTGCATACCGCATCGTTCCCCATTAGAACAGACCCACCACTATATGATTTGTAGGTTTCAAACCAGTTTCTATTGGACACATATGAAAAGAACAACCAGAATCTAAAATCCAAGAATCAGTAAATTGATTCTTACTTGAAGATATAGAGAGAAGATCTTCATCATCTCCGTCAGAGTTATTGGTCATGCTAGCTTCATCAGATGTTTTTCCTATTTCTATCATCTTTATATCCTCTTTTCGAGCAGTCTCTCTTCATATGACCTTCTTTTTTGCAGTAATAGCAGATAAACTTGCCCTTCCCCTTTGATTTTAACCGACTTCTGCTTCCAGACCTCCTTTGATTTAATCTGCCCCTTTTATGACTCTCTTTGTGTTTTCCAAAAAAACCTTCTCGTTAAGATTTAATATTGCTAGTCTTCTTCCTTGTCTCGTTTGACATAAGAGTAGCAGTGACTTCGTCCGTCTCAAGAGTCTCCTTCCCGTACAGTAGAGTCGTAACTAGGTGATCGTATGATCCTAGAAGCGAAGCCAACAGAAGTAGGGCCTTGTATTCATCCTCGATTTCGACCTCAAGACTTGCTAACTGGCTTATGATCTGGTTGAACTCGCAGAGATGTTCAAGCAGAGCTGTGCCTTCTTCCATCTGAAGAGAATACAACCGCTTCTTCAAGAACAATTTGTTCGTCAGAGATTTTGTCATGTAGATACTCTCGAGTTTTGTCCAAACCTCCAGAGCAGTTTCAAGATATCCACCACATAACGTAAGGCATCATCTGAGAGATTCAGACGAATCACACTTACTGCCTTTTCCTCCATCTCTTGCCACACTTCATCGTCCATCTTTGCTGGTTTCTTCGATTTCCCTAGCAAAGCCTTAATCAGACCTTGTTGTATCAAAATATCATTCATCGCCAAAGGGTGAAATTGTACTTTCCATTGAACCTCTCAATGTCATACTTGAAGCTTGAGCCTTTTCCTATCATCGTGATAGCAAACCCCAGATCGCAGGATAACCTTGTAGGCTCTGATACCAATTTATAGAAACGAAAAGCAATCCACGAAAACAAGAAAGAAGAAACAAACACAAAAGAAAGAGACAACCAACCACAATGCAAAGATATACGTGGTTAGCAATCACATGGTGAACCCTACAGTTTGGCAAAAGGCAGAAAGAAGCGTGTTCACAAAACCCCTGTGAGATACGGCTTTGAGGACATGGCAGACTTTGCTCTAACTGTTGGTACTGGGGAAATCGACTCCTTCGAAGATACTCTAAGTGATGCACAAAATGATAAATGGATGACAGCCATGATGAAGAAGATGGAGTCTCTGAAAAAGAACAAGACTTGGAAGCTTGTCAAGAGCTCCAAGAGAAAGAAAGTAATTGAGTGCAAGTGGATCTTTCGGAAGAAAGAGGCAGCAACAGAAAAGGAATGTGAGAGATTCAAGGCTAGGCTCGTAGTAAAGGGCTACGCTCAGAAGGAGGGAGTGGACTACAATGAAATATTCTCTCCAGTTGTCAAGCACACTTCAATAAGGCTATTACTTGCTTTAGTAGCCATGTTTGATTTAGAGCTAGAACAGCTTGCCGTGAAGACAACGTTTCTTCATGATGATTTGGAGGAACAAATCTTTATGGAGCGACTTGAAGGCTTCAAGGTGCATGAAAAAGAAGATCAAGTTTGCTTGCTCAAGAGATCGCTTTATGGTCTTAAGCAATCTCCCAGGCAGTAGTACAAGCTCTTCGACTCTTTCATGGTGCAGATTGGTTATTCAAGAAGTGAGTATGATTCTTGTGTTTATTTTAAAGTTCTTGATGATAATTCCCTTATTCTCTTGATGATTTATGTTGATGACATGTTCATCACTGCCAAGAATGCATGTGACATAACTTCTCTCAAGTCTATGTTAAGTTCTGAGATTGAAATGAAGGATCTAGGGGCTACTAATAAGATCCCTGGTATGGAGATTCATAGAGATAGAAGTTCACGTAAACTCTGAGTAACTCAAAAAAGGTATGTTGAAAAGGTGTTGGAGCGTTTCAACATGGAAAAGGCCAAGTCATAGCACTCCATTGGCGAGTCACTTCAAGTTATCTGAACGGCAGTGTCCCACTACGAATGAGGAGATAGAGCAGATATCTCTGGTGCCCTATGTTAGCGCAGTCGAAAGCCTCATGTATGCTATAGTTTATAGCAGACCGGATTTATCTCATGCTGTCGATATTGTCAGTCGATACATGAGTAATCCTGGAAGGGAGCATTGGAATGTTATTAAGTGGATTTTCAGATATCTGAGCAGGATATCAGATCTCGAAATTATGTTCAGCAGGAAGATAAGCCCTACAGAACTTGTGGGATATGTCGATTCCGACTATGTTGGTAATTTGGACAAGCGAAAGACTACTACAGGGTATGTCTTCACACTAGCAGGTGGACCTATTTCATGGAAGGTAATGCTTAGGCCCACGGTGGGATGAAGGCCAACGGGTTGCCTGAGCTGGGAACACCCGCGAGGAATGCCAGGTGGGCACCGAGGTGTGCGCCTTAGAACAGCGCATCTAGGGTCCACGGGTCAGCCCGAGCAAGGCAACCCCACGCAGTATGGGTTGAGAGCTTCGTCGTGTGCGCCTAGGCACCACGGCGACGTGATGGCTTGCGGGTTGCCCGAGCAAGGCAAAACCACGCAGTTTGCCTGGTGGGTAGCGAGGTGTGCTCCTAGGCACGTGGCGTCGAGCTGTGCGACTTGACTGAGCGCATCGAGGGTCCACGGGTAGTTTCTGTAATTTGTACCATCTATCTAAGACTTGATATATATTGTTGCAATTGGAGCTTCATCTGGGGTTACGGGTTAAGGGAAAAAATACAGATCTCTTTGTCATTAGATAAAAATAGAGGCATGAGGAAGAGAGCGAATTGTAACCCTACTCTCCATTGTCAGTAAAGAAGCTCTAATCTCCCGTGGACGTAAGCACGTTGTCGAACAACATATATCTTTGTGTTGTGGTTGGTTGTCTCTTTCTTTTGTGTTTGTTTCTTTTTTTTGTTTTTGTGGATTACTTTTCGTTTCTACAGTCTCCAATGTGGCTGGCCTAATAAAGTCACAATGAAAGGCCAATATCGCATTTAGAGATCGGTTGAAATGCCGACTTATAGTCGCACCCGAGATACCAAAGTCGTGTCCAATTTTCCTATTTGTCAAGTTGTAACTTATAGTATGCAAAAATATGACCAACTGTTCTTGGACAACTACCCCCATAGTGTCCTGCAATGGACATCACTCTCTTATCATGTGCTCCAATCTCCTATATGTTCCTTGGGACATTCGTATTTGGTTACGACAATTGATGTATGTCGTCTTAACAATGTCTTCATCTTTGCTTGTAGGCAATACTCGAATAGGAATAGGTCTAGTGATACTCTCCACTGTCAGAACACAAGCTGCATAGGCACCTAGTAAGGCTGCTTTGAGTTTGTTGCTCTTCTTAAGATCATCTTCCATGCTATTCATGATGTTGTCTGTAGACATCCTTAAGAATAGATCCTAGATAGAAGAAAGCTCTAGTACAACGACACCCACATATTCATTCTCAATGCACATACTTATTACCCATGAAAAGTGCAAATAGTTTGCCACTACCAAGAAAAAGAGTTCAAAGACACATAAACATCCATATTCCATATTGCCAAGTTCATATTCCCCATGGTTCTAAAACAACAATCCTGACGAAAGATAGAGTGCATGTGTGATCCAAAAATCAAAATTGATGAAGCATAGCAAGTGATGCATGGACTAGGAAACTAGAGAATATACAAATGCAACCATTCCAACTTAGCAATTTTATGTAAAGGTTAGAAAAGTGGCAATGCTATGGCAAAAGAAATTTCAGGAGGACAATGCAAAATATTTTATGGGTGGCATTTAATAGTCCAATACTTCAATGGACAGGCCTCACCCCAACCTCCAACAGTTGCACGCCGTGTATTTCAACGGGTTAGCATCAGCTGACAGTCCTCATCCGTGCATTTCCTCCCAACTACCCTCTTTTTCATTTAAGGGAACCCTCCCACCCATTGGGAAGAAAGAGTTGCACACTAATGAGGGTTTTCAAAGGTCGAATACACACAATATAGCCGCTTTCAGAACCAGGTATTTGGATCTGGAGAAAGAGTGCCCCTCTCGAGGACCACCTGTTCACTGGTAAATAATCCTTGGTCCAACCGATTCACCCAATCCAGCACCCAGAAACTAGACATCGTGGTCTCTTGAATACCTGATATTCTTATGCATCCGGCTGTGGCAAGGCACCCCTAGCCTACCTAATTTAGTTCTATAGTCGCAACGGCAAGTGATGGTCACCCTTTTTTTCAACGGGTTAGCATCAGCCGACAGTCCTCATCCGTGCATTTCCTCCCAACTACCCTCTTTTTCATTTAAGGGAACCCTCCCACCCATTGGGAAGAAAGAGATGCACTAATGAGGGTTTTCAAAGTTCGAATACACACAATATAGCCGCTTTCAGAACCAGGTATCTGGATTTGGAGAAAGAGTGGCCATCCCGAGGACCTCCTGTTCACTGGTAAATAATCCTCGGTCCAACCGATTCACCCAATCCAGCACCTAGAAACTGGACATCACGGTCTCTTGAATACCTGATAAAGCAGCTATATTCTTATGCATCCAGTGGCAAGGCACCCCTACCTTACCTAATTTAGTTCTATAGTCGCAGCGGCAAGTGATGGTCGCCCTTTTTTTTCCAAGTAGCCCTAGATCAGAGTAGAGGTTGATGTGAACCTTTAGACCGCAGCAGTAGTTCCTTAGTGACATTGGATTTAGCCTTGCATCGCAAGCCTTTGGATTTCTAAGGTAGTTTCAGATAGTTCGATTAGTCGTGACCGTTCGTGTTAGGGTAGTAGTTCCATAGTCACAACTAGTGAAGTAGTTGAGCCTTGAAAGCTTACTTACCATTACCAAACTTGCAATCGTCAGTAGCCTACATAATGGCTCGATTAGTCGAGACCGTTAGTCCATCTAGGGTCTTCCTTAGAGCAAAGTTTAGCTGGCGCCCAGCAAGACAAAGATCAAATTTCGACAGTTTAACACCTACTGCTCAGTAAATAAAAGACTTCCCTTCATCAAAATCAAATAGTATAGTTATAGTAAGGAAGCTCATTTCATTAGCCTTCCTTACAAATAGAAGGTCTAACCCTAATTCCATAGTTCCAAGATAGGCGGTCATAGTTCCAAGATAGGCGGTCTGTAACTTCCACATAACCAATTCGCCGGCTGTTCACCCATCTATTCTATAATATAAGGTATTTCCACAAAAGTGGCGCAAGCCTTTGTCGGTAGCTAGTCATGCTAGGCCTCCATTGAAAACTCGGAGCAGCATATGAGAACAAAGTGCAGGCATGAGAGAGTTTGCTCAAAACTTGGAGTTGTCGAAGAACTACTAATTTTGTTTTGTTTTGTTTTGTAGTTCTACACGAAAAAATTTGTTCCACATGAAAAAATTTGTTCCACATGAAGAATTAAGCTAAATATATTGCCAGCTAAATATATTGCCAATATTACAGTCAATTTTAATAGTAAATCTAGAGGTCGAGACAGAGACTAATTAATGGGCACCAATCAGGAAATGCACAAAAGATATTACATTTCATTTAAATTCAACTCATGCTCTATTATCCTCACAATTTAATTTGATTCTTTAAGCAAACAACTGAATGAAAGTATTGATCTTTAAAGACAAGGAGCACTGCTCTGCCAAAATACTAGTCAAAATAGATTCCTTTGTAAATAGTAATTAACATGCAAAAATAAAAAAAGATGCATATGCATGTATTAACATAAGTTTGCATTGAAAACTTAGAGCAGCATATGAGAACGAAGTGCAGGCATGAGAGACAGTTTGCTCCAAAATTGGAGCTGTCGAAGAACTGAGGGAAAAACCCAGGTTTCTTATTCAGTTGCTTCTATCCATATTTGCAAATAGTAATCAAAACCAGAATAACATTGAATAAACTGAGGGTATACTTGCAAAGAAAAACATGAATAGGGAAAAAAAAAAAACTATGATTTACAATAAAGAACCCTAGATTTACACGAAAGAAAAATCAAACACAAAATGTCCAAATCCTGACCAACAAGTAGATGGAAAATTACAAAAACAAGCCACAAAAAAAAAAATCAAAGAAGGATTTGTACTTGTCGCTCTTCAGAAGTCACAAATGAGTCTTCTTGATAGAGGTTTTTTTCTTCAAAAAACCCAGCAACAATGGAGAGGGAAATGGACATCTGTTAATGGCGGAATGATTTCTGTTGTTGGTTGAGCATGTCGCTGGGCAGTGAGCAAGAGTGGCGGAAAGGTGCAGGCAAGGGGGTGCAATGGCTTGGGGAAGAAATTGGGGGTGGAGAGAGAAGATGGTAGGGGCGAGTTCTATCAACCGGCGGTCTCAATCACGAGGCCAATGCTAGGTTTTTGCAATTCTCCGATATGTTCATTCTAAGTCTTTTCTAGAATGAGTGTATGCTCTTTTTGGGTGCTTTTGAGGATTAGCAAAAGCTGGTTTTGACTGGTCAAAATAGATCCAAACAACACAACAAGTGTCAAAACCAGGATATCTAAAACCAGGTTTGCCATATGATAGGTCCCAAACGACCCATAAGTGACTTGGCAGATCCTGTCAAGCCACACGAACTGGCACTATAGTTGTTTATCTTGAAAAAAGCATCTCTAACCTATGAGACCCAAAACATCTATATGTGCCAGCAGTAGGAGCTCCAGCCTACATGCCAATCACTTCTAACAAATGATATACATTTGATATTAGTGAATGGGGGATCCTGTCAAGCCAAGCATAACACCACCATACTTCTCTCTCTTACGAAAAAGCATCTATAACCTAGGAGACCCAAACTATCTGACGAATGGCACATGTGCCAACAGCAAGAGCTCTGTCCTACATGCCAATTATTATTTCTTAAAAAGGACCCCTCTCAGTGACTTGGAATATTCTCTTTTCAATTAGAAAAGATGGTTGAAAAACATTACCTATAAACTTCAATAGCGAGGTTTGTCTCTCAAGGAAAAGAGAATAAAAAAATGTTCCCAAGGAGTTGGTGCCCAGTGTTCCCCCTGGATCAAGGGCACTGTCAAAATGCTTTTGATCTCTTGGTACCCCAAACAATACACTTTTGGTGGCTGACATCCAGTTGTCTTGCCATGTAATCTAGTTTCGCACAGCAATACAAGATCTTTCCTTAGAACCTTAGATGGCTCGAGTATATGCTGACATTGAATGCAGGGCTCAAGTATACATGGCCAATGCATCACACGAGCATAGCTCCTACAAATTTGGTCAGAGGGATGAGAACTCCGATACCCAAAAAAAAAAATGATGATAACAGTTACTTCGGAAGAACTATATACACATTGTCACTATGTCTATAGGAATGTACCACAACATGCTAGACTATGTGCATCCCAATCCAGAACTAATCAGTTAACTCCTTGCACACCAATGTCTCCTAGCATTTACACAAACAACAGCACATACATGCAGCCATGGCCATTGCCTTGAAATACAATTTCTCAAAAAGATAAAGATATACAAGGAGGACCCTTTTAACAAAGGGGATGTAAAAGACAGAAAAAACCAGCTAACTCCATTTTGAAAAATATCACTATAATAGAGGCCTAAACGTCCAGTGATTAAAAGGATGCTACATAATGATAAACAAGGAATGTAGCGCATCATGTTGATCAGAAAATAAACTCTCAACCCCAATTTTTTCATAAAGAGAATAACAGTTATCACCTCCAGGTGGGCATATCATTCTTTAATAGATCTGTCTACTGGGGAGTGGAATGGAATATCCATACAAATTTGGGCCATAAGCTCACGGCTCTTAGCTGAACATCTTTTCAACAAACACTAAGCTTTTCCTTCCATATATGGTGGATTAGGTGACTATTATTTTCCTCAGATCAATTTATTTGAATTTTCAGATTAGACAATGCATTCATTACCACTTGAAAGTTCAGATACAAAGCATCTACACATGACCACGGTCAAAATTAGCCACATGCTTTCTTAAATGGCAGATATTCTTTGAATTAATAAATCTTACATTGCAAATCACTTCAGTGTAACTATGGTCAAATCCCCGATGTCAAAATAAAACCGTGGCAATATCCCCTTGAGTTAACCACAGACAAGGACCCCAGCTGAAGTCTTAATAAAAATTGGTCAGAATGTTAGAACAAACGTTAACTGCCTGTTTGGCAGATCCTATAATTAACTTGGAGAGAAATGTATACACATGCAATGGATCCTACTCCCGTCCCTTGAGCTGTCCCCTTGAACATTCCAAAGGAAGCAGTCTTAGCAAGCAATTTGTGATAAAGTCTCATATATTAAAAAGGAAGTATCCAATGGATCCATCAACATGGGCAGGACTCCTCAATGCAAAAAAAAAGGCCAACTAAGATATTATAGTTCACTTTCATGAAGGAAGAAAAAAATTATAGTTTACTTTCATGAAGAAAAAAAATATATATAATTTACAAATGCTGCCTTATATCTAGGAAGAAAGTGGTTTTAGTTAAACCATAGAACAACCAAAACAAAATTGGCAGAATACCAGCTATACTGGCCGCATCTGATTTTCGCTACTTGGAAGAACTCAAGAGCCAGTAGGTCTCTAGTAGCAAGACCACCATATACGGTCCCTAGACCACCATGTGGAGAGTTTTCTTTCTTCTTCTTTTGTCTGACTTATGAATAACCACATTGTACGTAGTTAAAAAAAAAAAAATATATATATATATATATATAGATCCCTAGTTGCCTTATTTTTTGATCCACAGTCAATTAGGGTGTGCTATACATGCAGAACCATTTGTTGTGGGTTAATCTTTTCATCAATGATTAGTAATAGACAGTTATATCAAAATTAGCTTAAAATAAAGGGAAAAATATAGCACAGATAAAACTGAAAATGAATCAGTAACATTACATATCTTTCAAGTCCAATTGTAATTGTAAAGTTCAACAAGCTTTTTTTTCTGGATGTTTTTTTTCTGGTGTGTGTGTTTGTGTGTGTGTGTGTGTGTAAGAGTGAACCATACTCTATATGCCACTAAAACATTATTAACATTTTATATTGCTCTGCCAAAATCTAAACTACACATTTTCCACTACGCAAATGACAATCTCTTGACAAGCCTTATCACTAAAGAAGAAATCTCTTCAAATCATTTCAAAAAGCATTTGAAACAAAGGATTAACACATTTTCACCTAGTTTCTGATAAACTAGTGCAATTAACTATAGGATTACACATATACCAGGCCTATTGGACTACACTGTGAATGCCTTATATAGAACCATAACAGTCAAATGTTATGGCAATCCCATTAAATATTCATAGATTTAGAACGCTGAAAGAGCAGTATCAAGCATGACATGGCAATCCCATTAAATATTCATAGATTTAGAACGTTGAAAGTAGCAGTATCAAGCATGACATGGCAATCCCATTAAATATTCATAGATTTAGAACGCTGAAAGTAGCAGTATCAAGCATGACATGGCCATCCCATTAAATATACGAACTTCATGCCCATTTCCATTTCTAAGAACCATGTTTTTTGGACTTTGTATCCTGAATTACTATCATTTGAACATCATGGAAAGCATAATGCTCATAGCTCAACAGAGTTCACTTCAAAAAATAAGATCTGGCCACAACCCTAGGCAACACAAAAGCATGAATCAAATAATCAAGTATCAATTACCAATAATGAGATAAACAACAAATGCAGTGGAAATCAAACTAAAGGCAAGGTCCCAAAGGGAATTATTGCCGCAAATTTTGCAGGTACCACTTGTAAGTATCAATGAGCCCTTCTCTGAGAGATATGTTGGGTACCCATCCTAAGCTTGCCAATTTTGAGCTATCCATGAGCTTCCGAGGAGTCCCATCAGGCTTCATAATGTCCCAAACAAGCTCTCCGTAAAACCCAACAACTTCTTTAACAAGCTCTGCAAGTTCTTTAATAGTGACTTCCTTTCCACTCCCCACATTCATATGGACCAGCCCACTATAATTTGCCATTAGAAATACCACCGCATCAGCAAGGTCATCCACATGGAGAAACTCCCGAAGAGGCGAACCAGTGCCCCAAACTCTAACTTCCTTAGCCCCTGAAACCTTAGCCTCATGGAACCTTCTCATGAGAGCAGGCAAGACATGCGAATTCTCGGGGTGGAAGTTATCATTTGGGCCATACAAATTAGTGGGCATCCCCGAAATAGCGTCCCAATTATACTGTAACCTATAAGCCTGACACATCTTTATACCTGCAATCTTAGCTATAGCATACCATTCATTTGTGGGTTCGAGAGGTCCAGTTAGAAGAGCATCCTCTGTGATGGGTTGGGGTGCAAACTTCGGATAAATGCAAGATGATCCAAGAAAGAGAAGTTTCTTTACTCCATTTTTGTATGCTGAATCAATCACATTGGTTTGAATTTGTAAATTAACAGCTATAAATTCAGCTGGGTAAGTGTTGTTGGCATGGATTCCTCCCACTTTCGCAGCTGATAGAATAACATACTTGGGTTTCTCATCCGAGAAAAACTTCTCCACATCAGATTGGCATGTTAGATCAAGTTCTTTGTGGGTTCTAAGGAGAAGGTTGTTAAAGCCCAGATATTGTAGTTTCCTTACAATTGCAGAGCCCACTAAACCACGATGCCCAGCTACGAAAATTTTGGCAGATTTGTCCTCCATAAAAGAAGCATTTGAAGTTTCTATGGCAGATCAAAATTAAAAAATGAACATATCAGCCACTATAGACAGTGAGAAAATATAATTAGCCAATCAAATAAAAGGGGAAAGGAAAACACAATTGTGCAAGAAGATAGATTGAATATGTACTATGCAATTATTGCAATCAACATGATGTGAAACAAAAGACTGCAAGACATGTGATTGGACCATGGAGTGGATCAAATGTAAAGTTGGGGCTTTCAATGAGATTGGGAACTAAGAATGGAAAATGCTTCTTCAAAAAAAAATATCTCCAAAAAAAGAAAGGAAAATGCATACAAACAATATCGTTTTCAGAAACATGTAATCTACACAAAAAAACTTGAGAACCCAATAAATTGGGTATCAGTCAAGAAAATCATGAGCAAAGCACCCAAAAGGAGAAGCTACTGGAAATAAGATAAATGAAACCATTAAATTCAACATATCAATAAATTTTTGGAGAAGAAAATGAAGCAGGTAAGTGAGAAAAAGAACAATTCAAACATGCCCAGATACAAAGATTGACAATCACTATATGTTGGGGCAAAATTATGGATTCCTCAAATCCTTGATCAGCATTTGAAAATTCTTTTAGCTTGTTTTATCAGGTTTATATTCAGACACACAAATTAATTGAAATGGAACACAATATTTCCCCGTTAGTACAAAAAAAAAAGGAAATATTAAAAAAAAGGAAATAGAAAGAGATTATTAACATATCCTTCTAAAACCACATCAATTAGTGTTGAAAGAGCAAGTTACAGAGGATTTGGTATAGGCAGCCTTACAAAGAGAAAATTATCAGATGAAGTTACCAACTTTTGAATATATATTTCTCTAACTTAGTGGATTCTACACCATTGTCAGATACCTCAGTCTAGTGATCATTTGAGGTTATACATTACAGTTTTCCATGAGTATTACTCCTTGTGTCCATCATACAAAATTAAAAAATCTAATACACTTTATAATTGAAGAAAGCCAAAATAATTGCTAGCCATGTACTCAACTGTAACATCATGCTCTCCCATAAATTCAATTTCATTATCATAAAATTTAACCTCAATCATTCATCAGTGAATTCTCATAAAACTGAGAATAAACCCATTAAAATTTTAACATGTAAAACACAATAAAAATTCCCCAATCACAATTCAGGAAAGAACAATTGAAAATGATGAGACAACAACCTTCCATATCCCTAGCTGCTTTCTTGGAAATCCAAATGACTTTTCTCTCTGGAGAGTTTGGTAAGAACCAGGCGTCAATAAGAACAGGGCTTAGGGCTTGCTTCCTTATCCCCAGCTGCTTTCTTTAACATCCAAAATACTCACTCTCTAGAGAGAGTGGAAAGAACCAGATTCGCACCTCAAATCACTGCTTATGAGATCATTAAATCACTGCTTCACTATATGAGATCTGAGGTGCGAACTGGCTCGTTTTAGGGTGGAGTTGAGAAAGGAGGGAGGAAAAATAAAATAAGTGTTTTGTTAGTCAGCGGACTCACTAGCCCGCACAATTACATAACGTCCATCTTTAAATGAGCATCCACAACTAAAGATTCCTACCAATGGATTAAAAAAAGAAAAATTAAAAAAAAAAAACCAATATAAACTATCAATGCAACTTACCCCCATCCAAATTTTTTTTCACCTTTTTCTCCATAACGACATTTTTTCGTAAAAAAAACCTCAACTCAAAAGGAATAAAAAAAAAGACTAAACTACCCGTTTTTCACACGCCCTTCTATCTCCTATTTCTCATTTTTTAATTTACCCAATGTGCTCCAGCAGTACAAAGACGTACTCTGGTAGTACAGTTTATGGAGACGACGCACTCCGACAGTCCCAAAGAACGCTCCGACAATATATGCTCTAGAGCCACGACGCTCTGGCAGTGTAATAGGGGGCTCCGGCAATATATGATGCACTCCGATGGTACACCTTCTGGAGACATTTCGCTCCAGCAGTCTATAAAGGCACTCCGGCAATAAAGGCTTTGGAGCCACAGCACTCTGGCAGTGTATTCAATGCTTCGATAGTATATGAAAGCGCTCCGGCAATATATGATGCACTACGATGGTACACCTTCTGGAGACATTTCGCTCCAGCAGTCTATAAAGGCACTCCGGCAATAAAGGCTTTGGAGCCACAACACTCTGGCAGTGTATTCAATGCTTCGATAGTATATGAAAGCGCTCCGGCAATGCGTACGGCGATCCGACAATCTTTACAAAGCGCTCCGACGCTCAATACATATGCCCTCCAGGAGTATGTTATAGACAATTCGCTCCGGCAATATGCTACTTGGGATCGATAGTCAACGCCAATTGATTTTTTTTTTTATGGGAAGGGCATTTCTGTCTAAAAGTAACAACTTTTTACCTTGGGGGTTTTTGCGAATAAAGGTTGTTGTAGGGAAAAAGTGAGAGAAAAGGTTTGGATGGGGGTAGGTTGCATAGATAGTGTATATTGGGTTTTTTTTATATAATTTTCCCTTAAAAAAATGTGAGATTGTATACAATGAGACCATTTATCTTTGATACGAGGTGCTCGCAATTATTCAAACGAAAAAATTTATATAAGGTAGCAACCTTGAAATGTAGAGCTAAAGATGCACGTCAAAAATCCATAGGAAAATGTTGTTTTCATGTTACATTTAATTGATCATCTTGACAACGAGATATACGAATATGGATAAAATAAGATTTTGAGTCCCATAAATAGTGCATTTTGCAACACATTATCTAGACGATCTATTTTCAAGTTTTTCATCTGTTTATAGATCAACTTGATTTTAACAATTTTATGAGTTTAAAATTGGGAAATTATCACTAATATACCTTTATTTTAGTAAAATTGGAAAAAAAAAAAAAAAACGATAACTTTTTAAAACCTCGCCTACACCATTTCTCACAAATTTCAGCTTTTTTTTTTTACTAAAATGACCTTTACGGTAGTCCTTTTACCGTAATACATTTTAAGCTTTACGATAATTAAAACATCCTAAAAAATTCAAAGAGTATTACGATAATTTAAATACGGTATTAGTTTGAATTATTGTTACGGTAATTTAATTACAGTAAAGCTTAAAATGTATTAAGGTAAAAAAACCATTGTGAAGGTCAAGTTTTTACGGTATTCTTATTACCGTACTAGCTTCACGGTCAATTCCAAATGCCTATTGGTTGAAAGCTTTAAACCAAAGCTAATATCAGGGGTATCCCTAGAGAAAAAGCTTATCAAGGCTATCCCTCTCCTCCCACGTTCTATGAACCAGAGGAAAGCTGAGTTCGAGAGAGAACTCGAGCAAAGGGATTAGTAAGGTTGGGAACTTCCAATAGATGTCTTTAGTTGTAGCTATTGATTTGGGTTTTTTTTTTTTTTTCTTATTTCATGATTTATACAAGTTTTTAACACATTTATTTTCTATAATAAAAGTGGGGCTTTTCTCTTTTTTTTCTCGGTTCACTATTTTTTTGTCGTGAACCAAGGTCTATTAATGTTGATCAAGCACCAATAATTGAGATTTTTTATGAAGGTTTAGATAGAGAGAATTGGGTTTTTGCGTGTTAATGGGTTCCTTTGTAGAGGAGATAAAGGCAAAAAAAAAAATGTGTAAAGAGGAAGGAACGATGTGGGTTTTTACAGATAAATGTAGAAAACACATGCGGAAGGGAGAAAAGGCTGGAGGTTTGATTATGGAAGTCTAGAGAGAGAAAATATTCGAAGGAAATAGGCTCAAGAGAAGTGGGTTTTTTTTTATATTTGAGACAGAGACACAGAGAGAGAGAGGGAGTACCGTAATATGTGAATGACATTACGGTACTTCGAGCATCGTAATTTTATGTTAATACATTACGGTAATTAAATTACCGTATAAAATGCCTAAGAATTACGGTATATAAATTACCGTATGGGCGTTTCTACAAATTACGGTATTTAAATTACCGTAATGCCCTTTACGGTTAAAAGACTACTGTGAAGGTCATTTTGGTAAAAAAAAAAAAAAGTGAAAAAGGGTGTAGGTGAGGTTTTGAAAATTAGGGTTTTTTTTAAAAAAAATTGGAGATGCGCCTTAATTTTGATAGTTTAGGTGTGTCATAAAGATCGAGAAAATTTCTTTTGAAGTTTGAGCTTGGTCAATGAAATAAATGCAGCCACCCAATTTCATATCCAATGGTCAAAGATTAATTGTGACCACCTTGTACCAAAAGTAAATAGTATCATTCTATACTTTTCCAAAAATTGTTTCAATAAAAATGTTTTAGAATTTTATTTTATTATATTTTAGTTTTTATATTCATGATCATCTTAGTGTAGATCATAGATCACTACAATTTTGGATCCAAGATTGATACAAAAAATGGGTATTCAAGGGAATCCGCATGAACATAGTATGAGTCGGGGGATTCATAAAAGGAAAATTGTTTCATACAAGCTGGACCGCATTTCTACAATGTGCGGTCCAAAGGTATAAAGCATCCATCTTAAAGATAGATGCAGATAGGTGGTCCATTTAAAAGCAATTGTAACGAATGGTCCAAATGTTTTCTTAATATATTTTTAATTTTCATTTTCTTTTTTCATATTCATGATCTCCATGTTAAAGATTATATATTTTATAGAAATTAGGGTTATATTATATTATAAAAACTATATTTATTGCTAAGCTTGCATTTCTATAATATGTGGGCTGGCCATATAGAAACCGCATCCCTCATAAAAACCATCTTAAAAAAAGATTTAGCCAAACTTGGAACTAAGGGATGGTTTTTTATCCAAGCCAAATAAAGTATATAATGAGACCATTTATCTTTGGTATAAGGTGGTCACAATTTAGTCTTGACAATTGGATGTGATATTGAGTGGCTGTATTTATTTCATTGACCAAGCTCAAAGTTCAAAATAAATCTTCTCAAACTTTGTTACACATCCATGCTATCAGATTTCATATCGGATGGTTGTAAGTAATTGTGAGCTTCATGTATCAAAGATTGTATACCAAGCATAAATGATTGTGTGTGTGTGTATAATGCCAAAAATCAACCCATCAGGTTTAGCCTGGTTTAGGGTTGGTAGTGTGGCGGTAACAGCTTCAAATACAAAGTTCGAGGTGTAGAATTTTGATGGTTAGTAAAAATTTTCAGCAAGAATTGCAAAAGAATTTATTTGGCAAAAATAGACGATTTTATAAAGTTATCAGATAAATGTTTGGAATGGCGAGTAAGTGATTTTTTATATCAAGTTGGTGATTGTTGAATTTGTTATTATCTTAAATTACCTTCTTAAGGAAATCTTACTATAGATGTAAACAAATGACCTCCTTAAGGAAATCGTACTATTGATGAGTTTACATGTCTTTAGGTAAGTTGCATATGGTTTAGGATAACCATGAGGACCAAAAAAATATAAAGTGCAATTTGCCATAAAGTTGGGAAGAAAACACGATGAACTTCTCATATGCCCTATTTGGGTCACCTTATAAGAAAGTTGGATTTTCCTCTAGAGAAAGATCGTCGCCTAGCAATTTTCATAAAGATTTTGGGTGGTACCCATTTTATAGAGATAAAGTCGGTTTCTTGTTGCTATTATATCTCTATTTAGTACTATATATAACAGTTGCCAGAAATAAAGAGAAAGAATAACGATATGTAATATTAGTTGAGAGGGTGGTTTAAAGGGTTGTCTGACTAAGTTTTGTCGATGGTTATTATGATACCTTTTGTATCCAAAATCTATAATATAATCGGTATACTGGATTTCAGTTTGTCATACCCATAAATATAGTCACAACTATGACAAACCACGTAAATTATGTTGTTTTCTTTCCAATATTTCTTTTCCTATTTGTTTTTCTTGTTTATTGTTTGCTTGTTGCCGATTCTATTTTTCTCACACTTTACTTGCCAAAAATCAACCCACCTTTTTAGAGCTTCTACGTGCAACAAGTTGTATCATAGCTTCGTTTGGGTTGTCGGTATGACAATAAAAGTTTTGAATGCAAAGTTCAAGGTGGAGAAATTTAATGGTAAGCAAAATTTTTTAATGAGAATTGTTTATGAATTTATTTGGCAAAACTGGAAGATTTCATAAAGTTAGCCGACGAATGTTGAAATGGTGAGCAAGTAATTTTTCTTATCAATAGAGAGATTGTTGGATTGGATGATATTTAAAATCACCTCCCTAAGAAAATCCTATATTATTAGGATTGATATTAATGTTATTGAGTTTTCTATTTAATTGGATAGTTCTAATTATGTAGGAAGTTTATATTTTGTATAAGTACCATATAATTTAAACTATACTTGAGGATGAAAGAGAATAATATTAAGTTAAAATTTCTGATGAAGTTGAGAAAAGACGGGATGAACATCTCACGTACCGCTTTATGGGCTTGTACTTTTTTTTATTATAAGTTATGGTAGAGAGTTAAAATTTGCGCACTATTTTGCTCACTTTATGTGAAAGTTAGGCTTTCCTCTAGAGAGAGGTTGTAGCCTCCTGCATATAAAAGTAGGAGCCTCTAGAGAGAGAGGTGAGTTTCTAATGAGAAGAACAGTTTGCCCGTGCCTCGCATGAGAAGAAGGGTTTGTTTCTTGTAGAGAAACAATTTTATAAAGATTTTGGGTGATATATCATTTTTAGAGAGGAAGTTTGGTTTTTTGTTGCTATTATATATCAATTTAGTGTTGTCGGCAATAGTTGTAAAGAGTAAATAGAAGGAAGAATGTCATATGCTGTAATTCGGGAGAGCTCAAGGACCTCGTGGCTAAGCTAGAGGAGCGAGTGGATGAGTTAGAAACCTCCTTCGAGGTAGTGGAGGAACTCACTCATTGTCTTTTGTGAAGGCTCAACAAGAGTGGGCAGAAACCATCGAGGGCTTGGGCAAGAATGTGAAGAGCGCTATTGAGGTGCTCAAAGCACAAATGGTGGAGCTGACAACAGAGAGTTTAAATTGTTTGATTGAGTTTATCAATGACTATTATGATATTTTTTGTATCCCAAAATTTCAGTTTGTCATGCTCATGGATGTAATCACATCTATGATCACGTAAATTCTGGTGTTCTCTTTCTGTTATTTCTTTCTTGCTCGTTGGTTGTTTGTTGCTAGTTCTATTTCTTCCGACTTTATTTTCTAAACATCAATCCATTGAATTTTAGAGCTTCCGCAAACAACACTTGCCGGGTCCACACCCGACCGGTCTAGTGTTTAACCACACATAACAGTGAAATTCTTGATGGTTAAAGTTTCAATGATGAAAAACAACACTTGCCAGGTCCACATCCAACTTGTTTAATGTTTTACCACAAAACAGTGAAATCCATAATGGTTAAAGTTTCAATGATGAAGAATTAGGCTTGGGTTTAAATGACCTACCCGATAGAGGAACGCATACATAAGGAATTGACAATTAACATTAGCAAACACTATATCTTAAATTTGATACCAAAAAAAAAAAAAAAAGCCGCATTGATCTACAAAATCACAAGAGTAATTTACGTATAGACAAAAAAAAGAAAAAAAAAAAGAAAATAAAATATGAAATGGGCCAATTTTAGATGAAAATTACACTGAAAGTCGGTCAACCCGTATTTTTTTTTTATTTTTTTCAACATTGCCCATTAGTTCGAGGATTTTTTAGTTTTTTTGGCTAATAGGGGCTTAGTTCTATAGCAGTTTGAGGATGGGGACTTCGAACTGCTTTGAAAGTAAGCCTTGGGCCCTGAAAGTTCAAAAACGGTCCGAGGTCCCGATCCTTTGAGTGCTCTTTTATTTATTTTTGTGGAAAAAAAGAAGAATGGAGGCATAATTTTTGCCCAAAATTAACCCCTTTAGTATTTGTTTATTTTTTTATCCACACATGGAGGTACCTTCACTGTCTAATCGTTGGATGGGTGGTGATGGACAACTTAACAACCTACTCCTGAGGTCGTTCTATATTATGAAGGATCACCTCACTTCCATCACCGTCCATTCTTGTATTGGACGGCCCTACACATATGACCCCGCTCTTTCATTAACATAAATCCGTCGAGCTTTCCGGACCGGACACATTCCACAATCCAAATAATGACCGTTTGGCCTCTCGGTCAAGAGGTTTTCAAACTTCTGTGAAGAAATCCGATGGCTCATCTCAGCCGTCCATTCAAAATTCAAATTCAAATCCAAATCCAAATCGACTCCCGAACGGTAAACCTCGTCTCCCCCCACCAATTTAAAACCCCAAACCCCTCTTTCTCGCTCCTCATTTCCTCAGTCTCTTTCTCTAGCCCTCTTTCTCTCTCTAGACACAATCTCTGTGTCTCTTGGAGCCATGGCCGCCATTGACAAGAAGAAACCCCTTGAAACCAGTAGCAACTTCAACTCCAACGCAGCAAACTTAACCACCATTAATGGATCCAAACCTGGAAAAACCATCGAAGAAACCTACCAGAAAAAAACCCAACTCGAACACATTCTTCTCAGGCCTGATACATACATTGGGTCGGTCGAGAAGCACACCCAAAACCTTTGGGTCTATGAAGAAAACAAAATGGTTCATCGATCGATCTCCTATGTTCCTGGTTTGTACAAAATCTTTGACGAAATTCTTGTCAATGCTGCAGATAATAAGCAGAGAGACCCATCAATGGATTCATTGAAAGTTGACATTGATGTTGAGCAGAACACCGTCAGTGTGTATAATAATGGAGATGGGGTTCCTGTTGAGATTCACCAAGAAGAAGGGGTTTACGTTCCTGAGATGATATTTGGGCATTTGCTCACAAGTAGTAACTACAATGATGAAGTGAAGAAGACCACGGGCGGGAGAAATGGATACGGAGCTAAGTTAACAAACATTTTTTCGACCCAATTTGTGATCGAGACTGCAGATGGGAAGCGGCAGAAAAAGTATAAGCAGGTCGGTCTCCCAATCTCTCTTTACTTTTATTTCTCTAGTTGTACACATGAATGCCTGTTTATGAATGTGGTATTGATTTTTGGTGATAAAATGTAAGATTCATGGATGGTTTTGGTTTTAGGCATTGTTTCTCTCTCTTTACCTTTATCTCTCTCTATTTTAGTACGTCTATCTCTACTTTTGTGGGATAATATGTAACAATCTTGTTCTTGACTGGGGTTTAATCTTTTGGGTTGTTTCAGTTTCTTGTAATGGTGCAATTGGTGAGTTTGGTTTAACTGTAGGGCTTCTATTGGGGGTTTTTATGTTTTTTGGAAATGTTTCATGAATGCATCCATTGGGGGTATTTTTGTATTATTTTTACTAGGATTGTGTGAAATGCTAGTTGGAAATAATCCAGCACCTCTAATTCATTTTCTGCTATATTTCTGGTTTTATGTTCAAGGATGATTTCCCTTTCCTCAGGTTTAATGCCACTGGACTTACCATTGTTTTCGCTTTTCAAGTTGATCAGTAAATATTGATAGGAAAACTTGTTCTTGTTTCTGATCGTTCCAAATTTTTTTTGATTACAGGAATACTTGGGTTTACTCTGTCTCTCTCTATATTGCTCATTCACACTCTCTCTGTCTCTCCCTCTTGTGAATTTTCCCAAACGGCTCTTGTTACTTTGATTTGCTTAAATTTGAAAGAGAACATTGATAAAATCGTTAATCTCTATAACGCATTCCTTAGTCTTGTACATGCACTAGAGTATCAGGCACAAATTCAAACTGTAGGTTTTGATGATCTCCTTTCTTTTGCCGTTGATTCTGTTTCGTTACAAAGGTTTTCACAAGCAACATGGGAAGTAAAAGTGAGCCCGCAATTACAAAGTGCAAGGCAGGAGAGAACTGGACCAAAGTTACATTTAAGCCTGATCTTGCAAAATTTAACATGACCTATCTTGAAGAAGATGTGGTCGCTTTGATGAAGAAGAGAGTGGTGGATTTGGCAGGATGCCTTGGAAAAACAGTTAAGGTTGAGTTAAACGGGAAGAGGCTCCCAGTGAAATCCTTTGTGGACTATGTTGATCTTTATGTAAAGTCTGCTTCTGAGGCGAGGCCAGAGCCCCTTCCAAGGTTTGTTTCCCAATCACCCATTTCTTCTGTTTTCTTGGTCCTCTGTGTGTGTGTGTGTGTGCGCACCCACGTGTTTGATTAATTCTCGTTGGGTTCATTTGATTGCTCGTTTTTGTTTCAGGATTGTGGAGAAAGTTAATAATAGATGGGAGATATGTGTGAGTCTGAGTGAAGGGCAGTTTCAGCAGGTATTCTGAATCAGTCATGACTCATGATTCCTTGTAGTCAAATATCAAATACTGAACTGAGAGAGAGAGAGAGAGAGAGAGAGAGAGAGAGAGAGAGAGAGAGAGTTAATAATAGATGGGAGATATGTGAGTCTGAGTGAAGGGCAGTTTCAGCAGGTATTCTGAATCAGTCATGACTCATGAATCCACTTGTAGTCAAATATCAACTACTGAACTCTGAGAGAGAGAGAGAGAGAGAGAGAGAGAGAGAGAGAGAGAGAGAGAGAGAGAGTTAATAATAGATGGGAGATATGTGTGAGTCTGAGTGAAGGGCAGTTTCAGCAGGTATTCTGAATCAGTCATGACTCATGAATCCATTTGTAATCAAATATC
Organism: Amborella trichopoda; assembly: GCF_054954075.1. NCBI lineage: Eukaryota > Viridiplantae > Streptophyta > Magnoliopsida > Amborellales > Amborellaceae > Amborella > Amborella trichopoda. The sequence goes on from NC_142338.1 coordinate 8,113,711, forward strand.
AAATACTGAACTCAGAGAGAGAGAGAGAGGGGGAGAGGGAGAGGGAGAGGGAGAGGTCCCATTAGTTGAATCTTGAGTCACTTGGATTGGCGAAAATCCCTTAATTCCTATCATTTTGGGTGTTTTACAGGTTAGTTTCGTGAATGGAATTGCTACCATCAAAGGTGGAACTCATGTTGAGTATGTCACAGGGCAGATTGCTAATCATATCATGAACATTGCTAATAAGAAGAACAAGAATGCAGGCATTAAAGCTCACACTGTGAGGAACCACTTGTGGGTATTTGTCAATGCACTCATTGACAATCCTGCTTTCGATTCTCAGACCAAGGAGACTTTGACCACTCGTCAAGGCAGCTTTGGATCAAAATGTGAACTGTCTGAAGAGTTCCTTAAAAAAGGTATGCTGGTCTCTATCTCTCTATATAGTGTTTACTGAATTTGGTGTATGGCAATTCAGTTTTTCTGGACAAAAACATTCTCTAGTATTCTATGAAGCATCGTTGCCAAATCTCCTCTCTCTCTCTCTCTCTCTCTCCCCTCCTCCTCTGAAGTTCTATTTTGTTTCCCAATGCTGTGTGGTTTCAGCTGCCAATTCTGGGATTGTGGAAAGCCTACTTTCCTGGGCTGATTTTAAACAGAGCAAGGATTTGAAGAAAACTGATGGAACTAAGTGTCAGAGAATCACTGGCCTTCCAAAACTTGAGGATGCTAATCAAGCAGGAGGGAGGAACTCGGAAAAATGTACCTTGATTCTAACAGAAGGAGATTCAGCTAAAGCTCTAGCTGTAAGTAATAGTTTTATCCACTACTTGAGCTCTGGCTGGTAATTCCGGAGAGATTAGGAAAATAAAATGATAGGATCTATTTTTTGTTGTCTTTAATGTTGGTTGGTTTTCACAGATGGCAGGGATCTCTGTTGTGGGTCGAGATCACTTTGGTGTGTTCCCTTTAAGAGGTAAACTATTGAATGTGAGAGAAGCAACAAAGACACAGATAAAGGATAATAAGGAGATTCAGAATATAAAGCAAATACTTGGGTTACAGCATGGAAAGGTGTATGACAGTGTCAAGTCTCTGAGATATGGCCATCTGATGATCATGACTGATCAGGTTCTTGCTTTAAATTATCTTTTTTTTTTTAGGGTTCTCTTGTTCATTTTGGAATGGTGTCTGAGAATTGTTGTTTTCATTTTTCAATCTCGTCTTTTCAAATTGATCTTCCGTTGCAATTGTAGTTAAGGTCCAATTAACATGGAACTTTTGTTCAGGATCATGACGGGTCTCACATCAAAGGCCTGCTCATCAATTTCATCCATTCTTTCTGGCCATCCCTACTTAAGGTCCCCTCATTCCTCGTGGAGTTCATCACGCCTATTGTTAAGGTCAGTGCAAATTCTCAGTCTATCTATATGTTTCTGTGTACAATTTCTCAGTTCATCATGCCTCGTGGCATTTTGGGTCTCTGTGATAATCAGGCTAGAAACAAGAACGGGAAGGTGTTGTCCTTCTACACATTGCCAGAGTATGAATCCTGGAAGGAAAGCCTTGGAGGAAATGCTCGTGGTTGGACCATCAAATACTATAAGGTTTCTAATTCTCTTTTAACGCTGGTCTTAATTTTTTGGCTGCGGTTATAAGGGTTGTCATAAAATTCTGATAAACACCTCTTTGTTTTGATACCACTGTACTTTCTCCTCCAAATTCCACTTCTCCCCCTCTATATTTTGAATAAAGAAGAGCTTTTCTGTATGCTGCTGATATATTTCATCTGCTTTTGCTCAACAGGG